>NC_050593.1:475000-787750 GCF_013368585.1 Megalops cyprinoides
GAAAGTGGCTATGAGTTTCATGGTTATTTAAATTCCATAATACAGTCATACTGTACAGAATTCTTTTAACATCTTCTTCCCCATTCCTGAAGAATTTGGATAGCATGAGTAGGACATTGTCTACTCATTTTTACTCACAAGCCTAAAACCACAGATTTCACTGACAACAGGAATGACAACAGGAAAATGACAATGAGGAGGAAAACTCTAACTGTAAATCCTATTAAATACAAATGTTTTAATGTATTTTTTAAAAACTAATGTCTGCATTGTCAGATGTGGATTTTACATTCAGTGTGTGGATTTTATATTTTAGTTTTCATGAGAGGATATGCTTTTGGTGGTACAAGAGACCTCAGAGAAGAAATGATGACACACTCTTAATGAAGAGGCTGGATCTATCCTTGACCCCCCTGACCCCCTCTGCCCCACCCCCATAATGCCCCTGCATCAGAGAGAGCAGCTGAGGGTTATTATGAAGGATTCACTTGCAGCTTATATGGTGAATCGTGATTGGTCTGTTTGGACTTACAGTTGTCTTCTGGGAGCTACATCATTGTGCCAACCCCCCCTAACCACCACACACACACACACACTCACACACACACTGTTCTGTCTGACATTAAACATTTATTTTAACATTTAACATCTCCCTATGAACTGGTCTTCTCACTAGGCCAAATAAGAGCATAAACTGGGACTTGGACTATGTACACCACTGTTCCAAATTCTCTCCCATTAATTAGTGTTTCTTCAAATGAGACACAGTGGCGTGCCGGCCCAACATACAACCACATGATGGGAGCTGAGTTTGTGCACATTTGGACTCAAAATAAAATATGTGTTTCTATGTTTGTGTGCACGTGTGTTTGTGTGTGCACACCCGGGCATGGGCATGTGTGTATGTGTGCCTGTGCGTGTGCCCGTGTGAGTGAAGAACAATGCCCTAAATCCACCTGTTTGTTCTCTCTGAGGTGGATTACAGAGCCCGGAGAGAGAGACAGAGGCCCTCATAAACCCTGTGGGGACGTTAATTACAGAACGCGGCCCCGGCACCAAGCCACAAGCAAGCGGAGCCCATTGGGAACACATGATCACCTCAACGCCTGCACCATAATTACTGCACACGGTCCATCATCCGGCCCAACAATACACAATCACCACAATGCCTACACCATAATTACAGCATGCTGCCTGCTTCTGCCCAGCATCCATTAGAGCCAGCTGTAGTGGGAGCTAATCTCTCAGTCGGCAGGTGTTTAGTATCATGTTGTTGGAGAATGTGCTGCTACCAGTTCATCAGTGAAGATCAATAATCACAGAGGTGTGTCTATGAGAGTGCGAAAGAGAGGGGGAGAGTGGAGTGGGAGCACAAAAGGGGCAAACAGATACTTTTTACTAAAAATTATTTTCATCCCTGATAGACGAAATTGCACAGCTTTACATGAGAAACAAGAATTATAAAAACATCAAGACTTTCAAGACTATCTTCTCCTTTGCTTTCTGGCCCATCTCTTCTTAACTGTAATTACCTCTGTATGAGTTTATGATTTGCCAGAGTACTGATTTATTAATGACAGACAGAGCCAGGGAAAAGGAAAAATAGAAAGGCAGAAAGGGAGAAAGGAGAGAGGAGAGAGGAGAGAAAGAGGTACCTTCTGCTCACATAACCCATTTCACTTAAATACTCCCTTTATTGCCTGCATTCTCTGAAATGCTTTTGTAGTTTCATGATCATCAGAGAGATCACCTCATTCATCCTCTTTTTGTCCCTGCAGAGGTCTTACTGTCATGATGCATCTCTACTACCAACAAGCACATGATGCATCTTTACTACCATCAACATCATCTAGACAAGGCCTTCTAGACAAGACCTTCGCCATCCTTCATTTGCAAAATATCTGTTTCCTATTTTTCTGATGCAGGACATGTCACAGGGGGAGGAAGGAAATGATAAAACATTAAAAATAAACAAAAAGACAGACAGGAAAAAACAACAGAATTTTCATTACATTATGGTCCATTTATTTGCTCTGAAGATGTGACTAATCCAAGACAACTACCAGTGCACACAGAGCCCTGGCCTCTTACCCCTGCTCAGACCTGCAGCCAATGATCCTATGTCCAGAGCCTGAGTGGAGAGATGGGCTCTAACACAGACACAAGAGGAGGGATAAACAGGAACTGGGAGCTGACTGGGGCATACCGTGGTGACTGTGGTTGGCTACAGTATGGAAGAGAAACATGCATGCTTTACATGAGCGTGCTCATCACACACACACACACACACACACACACACACACACACACACACACATACACACATATTTACTCATATTCACACACATGCAGAAACACCCACATACACACATACTGTACATTGCATTCAGTTATGGAGAGATTACTGTCTCAGTACAGTAAAGTGGCTTAAGGCTCAGGCCTGAGAGAGTATCTGAGAGGACTGCTGGAGTACTTTACCACACGGGTTACACCGATGTTTGGTGTCTCTCTCCATGTCTGTCTCACTTACACATCCTCCCTGTAGTCCTTCCACTTCCCTCACGTTTCTCTCACTTTCTGTCTTTTTCTCTGTCTCTCCTCTCTTTCTCCTTCACTTTCACTTTTCTATCTATCTCCTCATTTCTTCTACTTGAATTCTAACATGAATTAAAGTATAAGACGTGTGTCTGCTTTGCAATTAAATTAGGAAATACAGACTAATGTACTGTTACAAACACTTTATTAGTGCATTACATGAGTAATAATGACAAGGTATGGTAGGAGAAGTTACGTTTATGGGGGTTCACATGAGGTATCACTAATATTGTGTGTGCGTGTGTGCGTGTGTGTGTGTGTGTGTGTGTGTATGTGTGTGTTCACCAACTTTACCTGTCTTTAGTCAGACACTGTTTATCGAACATTCCTGTCAACAGTATAGCACTACTCATCACCCTGCACCTTCATTGGAAGAGAACAAATTAAAGACTAAGATTCTTCAAATCAGTACCAATTCATCAACAAATCAAGAGTTTTTTCTGCCTTAAAAATGTCTTTAAAATGAAATTCTTTGTGACACTTTAAAAGCACACCTGGGGTGTCAGGGTTCTTTATAGGCCTCACACTTTCTTAAGATCTTTTCCAAATGATCCACGATGCCTAATTACTCAATAGCTATATTGAAACAGCTGATAAGCATTTTTGAATGAACAGATCATTGAAACATTGAGAAATAGCTGATTTAAGTTGTGTAAAATAGGCCAACCACAGCTGATTCCAATCTCAATAGGAGACATAGCCAGGTGTTGAAGTTCTTTTAATTACATGGACATACACAGTAAAAAGGGGAGTTTTTGGATTGATTTTGTTCAATGTGGATACAGAACAACACAGAGGAACAGAGAGAGAAAAAATAATGTCTGGACAAGACAGAGGAATAGTTGGACAAGGGAGAGGAAGAGGACCAGGGAGAGAAGTAGCTGGACCAGGGAGAGGAGTAGCTGGACTAGGCAGAGGAGTAGTTGGACCAGGACAAGGGAGAAGGAGAGGTAGAGGGAGAGGAGTAAGAATGCGTGCATCATATGACCAAATGTCCCTCCTGGATGCAATGGATGCCGGCTGCAGAGACATCTCAGCTGAAGACTGCCAGGGGTGGATAAGGCATGCCAAGTGTTTCTATCCAAGGTGCACAGCCAGAGACGACATAAGATGTGATGTGGATGAGAATATGTGGCCAAATGCTGAAGATCATATAGATTAGAACAGGACTGTGCATTTTTGTGTTTTTTCCCTTCTGTGCCTTTTTACTGCATTTGTGTATTTTATTTTTATACATTTGGAACCAAAGGCCATGTATTCTGGATTTTTTGTTGATCATTGGCAGCAATTTCATGTTGCTAATAAAGCTTTTACTGCAGCAATTCTGTCACTTACTATTTTTTTCTACTGTACGTTCTATAAAGTAAAGATGACTCATTCACGTTTAGATAGTATGTTGCCATAAATGCACACATTCAACACTTAACCAAAAAATGTAGAGTGGTTTACAGTAAAAGGAAACTGAATTATAAAAAACAATGGATTTCATATTGTCTATTGTATGCAGGTGGAACTGAAACGTGAAAAGTAATGCAGTTTTTGTAATGCCATCAATTGTTAGTAATTTGTGTCATTGTGCTATGATTGACTATATGCTCCTCTTGGATATAAAACATGTGCTAGTGTTTTGAAAGAATGATTTGATATTGAGTCAGGTTTGCCGTGTTTTGATAGAGTTAGTGTTTGTAGAGAAAGTTTTTTTTTGCATTTTGAAATGTAGAGTTGGCATTTCATGAAGAAAATGTGGTTTTGAGCAGAAAATTAACTATTTGGCTAATTGTGTAATGTAGGTGTGTTGCTGTGTTAAGAGTTTAGAAAAAGTATCTTAAGTATAGGTAAATGCTTGTTAGCAATTGTAAAAAAAACTGTAATGTCTGCAAGATTTGCTGCAGTTGTACAGAATTTTGCTGGTGATGAACATTGACTGAGAGAGATATTCATGAATTTCGGAAGAAGTGGTGATTGAATGCATTTTGTATCAAAGCAATGCAAAAGTATACACAGTTTAGTTCACATAGTCTACTGATATGGTGGATGTGTCAAGTGGTTTGAAAAAGTGGACATGGTATTGAGACACGTGAAAATGATCACAATAAAAACTGTAACACAGAGACTCCAACAGGCCTGGGTCTGGCAGGCTTGTTAGGTCATGACAATGTGGTGCCAGTGTGAGCAGTGTGTTTACTCTAACGCACTGACCCTGGGGTCTTCCCCTCCGTCTCCCTCCTTCTCTCTGTGGCTGCAGGACATGGAGACAGAGGGCTGTGAATCGACCAAGTGTGGAGAATGGGATAATTGGCCCCCTGTGGACTCAAGAGAGGGGGCAGGAGCAAAGCTGGGGAGAGAGACCCTGTCAGCATGCCTGCTTGTGTGTGTGTGTGTGTGTGTGTGTGTGTGTGTGTGTGTGTGTGTGTGCGTGTGTGTATGTGTGTGTGTGTGTGTGTGCGTGTGTGTGTGTGAGGGAGAAAATGAAACTGTATATTCATGTTTGAATTTGAGTGTGTACCAGTGTGTGTTCGTACATGCATATAATTAAATTTGTCTGTGTGTGTGCGCGCACACATGAGGGAAAGCGCGAGATAATGTGTTTATGTTTGAATTTTTTTGTGTGTGTGTGTGTGCATGTATATTGCAATCTGTGTGTGTGAGAGAAAGAGGGAAAGAGTGAGACAGAGAGAAAGAGTGTGTTTATGTTTGAATTTGTGTGTGTGTTTGCGTGTGTGCGTGTGTGTTTCTATGTGTGTGTGTGTGGGTGGGTGCATGTATGATGGAGTGAGAGACAGGGCGTGTGTATGTGTTTGAATTTGCGTGTGTCTGTGTGTGTGTGTGCATGTCTTGGCCAGAGGAGGAGGAAGGTAACAACACGAGCCCGCAAGCCACAGCTCCTGTGCCCCCTGAGCTGTGGATGCTTTAGCTCCCATTTGTACTGCAATTTGAACTTCAATTATGTGAGGTTATTGGTCAAACACCTTGGGTCACTTATGTCTGCTAAGGTGCTATGGTTTTTAATGGCAAACATTCAGAGTCAATTTCTCATTTCTTCTGTACATCAATGAGAAAATGTTTATTTTATAATGTAATATTTTATTATTGCCTTTTAAAATAAGTTGTTTTTTTCCAGAATTAGCAATGTTGATGTTGGACTAACCCCAGCAGAGAGTTTGGTTTAATCCCTCATTCAGGTCACCCCCATTTCTCTTTGGCATTTGTGGGGGGTAGGAATGTCACTAGACTCTTGACCAAATGGACATGGGTTTAAATCCTGGGGAGGCAATCACTCTTGTATCCTCAAATGTGGTCCCTCACCACAACACTCAAAACAAAAATCAAGTTTTGTTAATGAGGCATAATGGGGCAAGATCTGCAACGATAAACTAAACATGATACATATTAAGCAAATAAAGAACTTTAATTCTGAATTGTGTTCAGATAGACACATGTGAAAAGAGGGCTGTGTAGAACATGATTATGCTGTGAGTATATCCCCTGGGTTTCACAATGACACTACATGACTTCACAGATAGTGTAGGAAATCATCTCCCTGGATGAGGAAGTACATAGAGAGAAGAGTAGCAACAGAGGAAAGTATATAGGTTACATTACACTGACTGGAAACATGTCAAACCACTGCTCTTCCACAGCTTCCATAAAAAACTGCTAACAACTGCAATCTCTCTCTACATTACTGTGAGCATGCCAGTAAAGCATTGTAATGAAAACATCATGTTTCTAAGTTCATTCCATTTGCAATTGAAATCATGGGTTTAAATATCCCACTGTAAGAAATGATAATGTGCAAGGCCTGTCATATGAATGGTTATAGACCATCAGCCTTGAACAAACCGTCGGCAACCTCATCATCAGCCCTCACTGCAGCAGGTCTGGAAATGGGAACTGTTATGATTAGGACCACAAAGGTTTGAGACTTATGCCCCTCTCCTGCCCCACCCCCTCATTCACCACCCCCTCATTCACATGTACCAGAGTGACTGCACTGGAACAGCCAAGAGATGAAAGGATAGGGTATCCTTGAATGGGACAGCTTGTTCACTGCACACATGCTGAACCTATTGCAGTTGAAATGACATGTTTTAATAGGAAGTGCCCTGTGATACAAAGCCAGGGAGCTCAGATGTGACCAAACACCATTTCACTTTGTATGTTTTTTATTCTGCTTTCATGTTTCTGGAAGCTATGAAATCTGTTTGCAATTGCTTCACAATTAGTAAACACTTTATGAGAAAGGTCTGCTTTCAATCACAGAGAACGCTGCAGATTCCTGTAATTTGACTCAATCTTTCTCAGAACGTCTCAGTAATGCACCCTGTGGGATTCTTTGTAATCGGAAATAAAGCACTGTTGTACATAGCACAAATGCACTGTACTGTTCAGATGCCTCATAAAGTGGTGTCTCTCACATGTGAAGACCATAGATTGACAAATTTCTGCCATCAAATGATACCTCAGTGACACAACCTGTGTGCCCATAATATGGAGTAGTGAGCAACATTCAGGCTGCAGAGTTGTGGGCAGAGGTGTGGAGTAGCAGGCTGTAGTGTGGAGTACTAGACTGTAGTGTGGAATAGTGGGAAGCACTGTGGAGTATTGGACTGCAGTATTGAGTACTGGAAAACAATGTGGAGTATTGGGCAGCAGTGTGGAGTAGTGGGAAGCAGTGTTGAGCCATGTTTAGAAAACTCATAGTAGGACACTACTGTTATGGGATGGTGCTACTGCATCACACTTAATCTGGTCACTGCTCCACCTGTGTGAAGATTTGGCCCGCCACGAGGTCTCTCAGCCAGGAATTAAGACCAGCCAGGAAGAGAGGAGCAACAGTATCTTATGTCCACCAGAGGGAGCGCTGAAGGCACGTTGGCTTAGTCACAGCTCATTCAGCTGACACCCACACAAGCACACAGACACAGAGTAACAGTACAGGACACTGCAGAGATAGTAAGTAACTGGTTCCCAAACCAAGCAGCGCTGTGGTCATGCAGATGTGCCAGCTATTTTTTGCACATTCAAGACTTCCTGCTTCTCCTTTGCTCAGGTTAGTACCCAAAAGACCACACTGAAAACAGCCTCACTGCTGTTCAGGAGAAATGTGTGAGGTGTCATCCTTCATTCATCAGAGATATGCACTCGCTATGAGTTTATTATCCTGAACCCCTCCCCCCTTCACTCACTCTTCCTCTATCTCTGTCTCTCTCCTTCTTTCTCTGTCTCTAACCCTCTTTCTCCCTCTCTCTCTCTCCCTCTGTCTCTCCCTCTTTCCTTCTCTCAGTTCCATGCCCCAAGGCTCTGCCTTTAAATAAAGCACCCAGAGCTCCTGAAAGCTGTGCATATTTCACACATGTTTTAAAGGGGCTTTCTACCAAAAGCACACCTGGATCTGTGAGCAGGAGCACACCACCAGTGATAAGAGCCCAATCCTGTAAACTCTGACCTCTCTGACTTTCCAGATGAATGCTTTATGTGTAAGAAATCTTCCTAACCTTGAGATTTGTGTCCTCAGCATTGAGAAATGTGCTTGTTGGCTTGAAACAATTTGCTGTGTCCACAGTCTGCCATGAGAGAGGAGTTCCATGTCAGCACCATCCTCCACTAGCCTCACCTTTGACACTACAGAGCAAGGTGACTATGAAAGACAGATGCAAGTGGATGTAAGTATAGTGAATGGGGAGAATGATGCTATACTTCAGCAGTGGGAAGGCTGAGGGTGTGGCATCTCTGTCAGCTATTTGTGAACAAAGCTGGGATGGAGGCAGGAGAGAATAGGAGTGCATTAGAGGGCCAACTGTGAGTGTCTCACAGACAGCACCAGGGAAGACCACATATGCAGGCACTCTATGTGCGAAACATGCACGTTTCCAGGCTAACAATATGGAAAATGGTATGTGGATCTACAGACTCCTCACTGAAGCACTGGGTTAGACATAATTCCCATGGACACGTGTTTGTGTGGCAGTGTGAGAAGGCATGCTGTAAGTGGTAGGGTGATATGCATGAGGTATTGTAAGATTGTTGTTTTCTCTTTACATTACATTACAATTATTCATAAGGCACACGCTTTTATCCAAAGCATCTTACAAGCAAAAGCCACACAAGGAGTCACAATATCAGAAGTGCTGCATGACCAAGTTTCAATAGATGGCAATAGATAGAATTTAGGACATAAGAAATTGCATTAGATGGTAGTGATTCAGGTCAAAACCCTTGAGCATGTGTATGTCTCTGGGGGAAACATGTCCTCACAGGCCTATGTCAGGCAGGTCACAGATGCACATGAAAGGGGTTTGAACGCATGGCTAGAACAAGCCCTGGGACTCCCTGGGAGTGGGTCACACTGATGTGTGAGGTCTCTATTTCCCTGAAGTGTCACTTCATTGGATTACACAGACTAGAGTTATGTTTTTTTCCCATTGAGCAGTGTGTGGTAGCCACCGTTGGTGTCCGTTTTTTAACACATAGTTAGAAGGTAAGCAAACAGAGGTGTCACCAGAGAATTAATCATTGAAATGATACTGAGAGAGAGAATAAAAGCTAAATCTGTGAGGTCTGAACAGTCATTGGTGAAGAATCCCATAACAACTTCTACAAACCGATCTGACACCCCCCCCCCCTCACTGCATCCTGACAGGGGGGTCTTCAATGCTCATTGCACTTACATTTACTCTGAGTCATTTAGCAGACACTTTCATCCAGAATGACTTAGATAAGGGCATTCAACAGGCAGACTGATTTAGATCGGTGACAACTTTTACAATGCTATCCATTTATACAGCTGGATATTTACTGATGCAATTCTGGGTTAAGTACCTCACCCAAGGGTAAAGCAGCAGTGCCCCAGCAGGGTATTGAACCAGCAACCTTTCAATTAGTCCTGCTCCTTGCCACTATGCTACACTGCCACCCCTATAATTTGTTCCCTGACTGCATTTAAACAACAGCAGGTCTGTAATATTGGACGGGTAAACTGATGACTTACGTAGTGCGAACAAGACAAAAGTGTTTTACGACTGCGTAACTTACATGGAGGAGCAGTGGTATGGCTAACTGCCCAGCCCCAAGAAACACTGCAGCTAGCACAATGTGCATGTGTTATCAATAAGTATGTCTGTCTGTTCCCTCAGTGCCAATGGCAGGATGATTGCAACATGCCTCATTAGTGCTGTGTAGAGCTGAATGGCACTATGGCTAAACAAATGTGTGTGGTGTGTGTGAGAGGCAGCATGTGAGTGTGTGCATGTGTGATATGAGTGTCTCTTTATGATGGCATCCTCCCCTGGTGGCTCTATTCTCTTATACAGAGACAGTAGAGCCCAGCCTGATGCACACAGCCAGAAATGTTCAGATCTCCCCTGCAAGCTTCAAACAAGCACCACAGTGCATGCTGAGTAGAGTCACTCCCTTCATCATCTTTTCCTGCTCAGTGCTGCTTTCCATCTCAGTCTGTCCTGAATGCCTTCCACTGTGAGAGTGGTTTTCATAGCAGAGGAATGTGGCAGTGGTGCTGTGGCAGCTGCTGTTTTCATTTGAGACTGGCATGAACAAGTCCTCTCTGTGTCCTGTGCAATGCACTTCAGACCCACTATGAGGGAGAAATTTCATTTCCATTTCGTCTTCTTATCATTACAAGTGACTATTTCAGTACTTTCCTAATAATCACCTTTATCACTGGCACATCTGTTCATTTCCATATTTCAATATGACATCATAATTAAAGAACACAATATCATCATCAAAAAAACATAAAGGAAATTAGGAAAAAAGGAATGGAACATGTGGAATGTTAGGTTCATGTATCATAAAACTTTCCAGTAAGTCAGCTGGCCCCCTGTGTAGTTACAGACAGGGGTTCATAACCCAAATGCCTCCATGGTGTGTGTTTGCTGAGGGCACTGTATCAGTAATTGCATCACCGAAACACGGAAAATTAGTGCTCCTGCCATTTTATGTGTGTGTGTGTGTGTGTGTGTGAGAGAGAGAGAGAGAGAGAGAGATGGAGGGAGAGAGAGAGAAAGAGTTTGTGTATGCACAAGTGTGTGTGTATGTTAATTTACAAATATGTAATGGTTTCGTGCACCTTAATGTGTCAATTTTCAAGTGCAGTGAGCATGACCTCACCACATACTGTAAACAGCTCCATATAAAAGCAGAAAAAAATGTTTGAAATTAGGCTTTGTTTTGGATGATGATGTCTAACTGTCATATTCATAATTCTTAGTCCGTTGACACTAATTTAATATGCGCATACATGAAAAAATATGGGACTGTGGGAATTAACTACACAGTTATTCCTTGGATAAGTAAACAGCAACAAACATGTACTATGACTAATAACTTGTCAAAAGACAATGAATGAATGTGGAGTCTGCAAACCTTGCAACAAACTGATCGATATTTAAAGTAAGATTCAGTTCAAATAGAATTCAGTTCCATCCCTCTCGCTGCTCTTATGGCTGATACTGTATAGTAACTGTACAGAGTGAGACTACAGAAGTGTAGTTCATTTCAAACATTCCTTTTTTTTTTGCAAAAATTGGATCTGCAATTATGGGATGTAATAAAACAGCTCATACAGAATATTCATTCATCACTCACATGCTTCAGATTCAGCAATCAGCATTTTGCTTGCATGTAGATATATGCATTAAGCTGGATGCATTTTTTTTCTCTGGATTTTCATGTTTCATGCGTAGGAACTACTTTTCTGTTATAGTACATTGGGATTATTTTATGTTGCGGACCACTATTGCCTTGGTCAGTTATTAGGCACCAATGTGTTGAATGAGCAGAGACACAGTAAAGTTGCAGAAAACTTTATTCACTGTCCAGTGTCCAGTAAGTGTAGAAACACCAAAGAATTGGTGACAGAGTAAAATCATCAGAAACAAATTCAGCGTGTAATGGACATGGCAGACAACTGCAAGCACACTTCATTACTCTCAACTGTGGAATAGCTAGCTATCTGTTTGCCCTTTCCCACATGGTGAGCCTGTGCTGCATGGACTAGCTGGCTAGCTGTGACTGGAGGAGGGGACAGGCATTGTGAAAACAAACAGTGAGTAACGTAAAAGAATCACAAAGAACGGTGAAGTTACCCACCAAAATGTAAAACATATATGGCTGTGTTGGACAGATAAACGCTTTTGATAGCACGGTGAAAAATGGGGAATGTACATAGAATGACTTGAGCAGTACTGCCTTGCTAATGAGATCACTAACCATAGAAAAGTAGCTGTGCTGTTGAGTATGAAGGGACCAAAGACGTACAATCTACTGCGCAGTTTAACCGCACTGATAAAACCAGCAGAGAAAACCTCTAAAGATATTGAAGACTTGTTACAAAACCACTTCAATAGTAAACCACTGGTTATAGCCTAACAATTCAGATTCCATAAGCATAACCAGCACGACAAAGAATCTATATCAGACTACCTCACTGAGCTAAGGAGGCTTGCGAAACACTGAGAATTTGGCGCGGGTTTGTCCGATGTCCTTAGGGATAGACTGGTGTGTGGGCTGAATATTGAAAGCATACAGAAGTGACTCCTTACACAGAGAGAGCTAACACTAGCTCGTATTCTAGAGCTAGCAGTATCAATGGCAACCGCAGCAAAAGATGCACAGGAATTGCAAAAGAAATCCACTGTTGAATGCATTGTAAATAAAGTCGCAACAAAACGTTCAAAGAAAGCACCTAGATGTGGAAAATGGTCACACAATCAGTCAGAATGTTGGTTTAAAGATAAGGAATGCAACCAGTGCAACAGAAAAGGACATATCCTCTAGTGGCAAGCTTTAACCCTTGTAAGTCCATCCCCACCATGGCATCGGCATGTTTACTGTGATGGGCATTGTTTTTAGGTGCCCAAGTCTACACAATAGAGTTCAAAGGGACCAAACAACATGTGAATGCTGATGGACTCTCACACCTGCCCCGTGAGCCAAAGGAATGAGACACATTGGCAGATCTGAGCTGAGATGTTCCACCTGACGCAAATGGAGAACTTACCTGTCACCAGTGCTCAAATTCAAAAGGAGACTGGCTAAGACCCAACCATGACCAAGGTTTTTGAGCTAACTGTGAAGGGGTGGCCTCTTAAGGACAAAGTGGACTTACCTGAGTACTTCAGTCAATGTGAGCAGCTATCATTGTGTCAGGGATGCATCATGTGAGGCACCAGGGTCATAGTCCCACGGAAGCTCTTGAGTTCTGGATGCACTTAATGAAGGACACCTAGGTGTAGTGAAGATGAAAAGTCTGTCAAGAAGCTATGTTTGGTGGCCAGGAATGATCACCAAATAGAGGAACTAGTTAAGTTGTGCTCTGGATATCAACAAACTCAAAAGCAACCACAAATGGCTCCCCTTCACATGTGGGAGTGGCCAACCACTGCCTGGCAGAGAGTCCACATTGACCACGCGAGACCATTCCTTGATCAGATGTTCCTGGTGATGGTTGATGCCTACTCAAAATGGCCAGAGGTCTTCATTGTGAAAAAATGTCACATCTACAAAGACTGTGAACATCCTCCTTGCCCTGTTTGCACGTACAGGCTTACCAGAACAATTGGTTAGTGACAATGGCAGTCATTTCACATCAGAAGAATTCCCAGTCTTCCACCAAGAAAAACAGCATTGAGCATATTACGACTGCACCTTACTATCCTGCCACAAATGGGCTTGCAGAGAGATCTATCCAGTCCTTTAAGCAGTCCATTAAAACTATGTCAGATACAAAGCTGTCACTGCAAGAGAAACTGGCAAAGTTCCTGCTTGTTTACCGCAACGCTGACCATTGTACAACAGGTCAAGCTCCAGCTGTGATATTCATGGGAAGACGTCTGAGATCACGTTTGGACCTCCTAAAGCCTGATCTGTGTCGAGATGTGACTCAGAGGCAAAACACCCAAGCTGAAAGACAGCCTCCACCCCAAACGTTTGAAGTTGGCCAACAAGTGCTTGCCAGAGATTATTGTCATTCCAATCAGAAATGGTAGCTTGGTGAAATTGTGTCCAGAATAGGGCCTCTGTCATACACTATGAAGGTTGGGCATGACATGATCTGGCGCAGACATGTTGACCAATTGCTAGATGCAACAGTTCAGAATGCAGTCATAAAGAACAAAGCAGAAGCTGTAATTGGCTCAGTGAACTTTGATTAGGCTGCTTCCATAACACCAGAGTTGCCTCAAGTTGTTGATGACAACCATACCTTTGAGACTCATGGTGCTGTTCCAGACTCTAGTTCTAAAGAGAGATGCTATCCTGGAAGAGTTTGTCACCCACCTCAAAGATTGGACTTGTAATTAAAAAAAAAGAAAGAACAGTGTTCTATTTAAAAGAAAAGTGTTGATTGAGCAGAGACACAGTAAAGACTTTATTCACTGCCTAGTGTCATTGTGTAAGTGTACAAACACAACAAAAAGACACAGGTACTGTCAATGCTTTCATTGATCATCAATCATCTTGAATCCAGCCATTCATCCATTACAGGGAGAGATTAAAGGATTGTTTCTGAGGGTTTTACTAGTGATTGCTGTGGTTTCACTGCAGTATGTCCATAATCATTCTTTTATTAATGTCCCACCCAATCACAGCATTCTAGAACTTCCTCTGTCAAGATAAATTTGGTCAGCTTTGTATTTGACCACATCACACCCTGTGAGGATAAAGTTGGTGTTGCTCAGTCCCACTTCCCATCAAGTTTCTGAACAGTAAGAAGAAAAACACTTTTTATGTATTCTGGTGAACCAGGGCTCAAGTTTCATAGCTGCAACCAGACCACAAGACAACCGATTAGGAACCAAAGAACATCACCATGGATCAAAAAAATGCCTCTTATCCTGTTTCAGCTGTAATGTGAACATACACCAAACGACTGTGAGTTCAGTCCACATTTCCCCATGCAACACAACCACTCCATGATTATATGTATCAATCCATCCATCTCACTTTCACCATCCCTGGAGCCACAGGGGAACGGTCTTGTAGTACCCTACATGCCCAGTCAGGGGTAAGGGAAGTGGCAGGAGGAAAGCTCAGCACTTGGGCTGATAAGATGTATGGGGCAAAATAGGGAAACGTGGGGTAGTTTGGGGGTGAAGCATTGCTGAGACTCATGGGGTGGTTGGTGGTCCACACGGCGTGCTGTGTGGGCAGATCGGAACCCAAGGGATGTAACAGGATGCGGTGTGGGAGGCGCAGGGGCTGCTGCGGGGTAATGGCGGTATTTTGGGGCCGCAGAGACGTGCGAGGCAGATGCAGGGCTGATAAGGGAAGGCGCACACTGCTGTGCGTGTGAGAACGGAAGGTGGAGACAGCAGCAAGAGGAAATGACTCAATAAGAGCTGACGCCTCTATCAGCTTTCCTCCTCCAGTCTGTCTCTCTGCAGTGCTCCCTCTAAGTTCCCTTCACTGCTACAGAGAAACTTTAGTAGGATTTTTTTCCTTTTTCACCAGAACATTTAAAGGTGCCAAGAATGGCATAAATTTATCTAAATATTTCAAACATTTCAGAAAAGGCAAGAATGCAGCATCTAAATAGATACATGAAATAACAACTATACAATTACTTAATTTGTAATTTTAAATCTGAAGAATGTTGGAACAATCACAGGACTTCTGCCTAGATAGCATCAGATGCAGAATGTTGTACCTATTCTAAGACAGACAGGCAAGCAAGGATGCAAAAAACCTCAAGTAGACAGATTAAATACATTAAACATTGCATAAATATTTTTATGAAATACCCCTGCCATGACAGAAAAGGTTCTGACACTTCTTGCTTCCTTCACAATGCTGCCAAGCTCAGACAAGGCAGCCAGCTGACTTGCTCCAAGGGATATACCTGACCAGCCCAAGCTGCCAAAAGCTAACAGCTCACTTTTAAAATAAATTCTGGTATTTAGCCAAGGTAGCAGAATGGCATTACACCCAGTTCACACCTAATACACCCAAACTCCTGGAGTTTAGGTTTTAGCAAAAAAAAAAGAAAAAAAGTTGTGAATATTTGCATTATATGAATTAATCAAAATACTTGAAAAGCGCATTTACACATGCGGGTCCATTGGAGTACCGACTGCTTTGAGATCCATACTCTGACCTCTAGATTGAAAGGGATAAGGAGGGTGGGAATTCTCGAAATTTGCCCTGTGATCTCTTCACTCATCCGCCCCCGGTAACAGGAATCTCAGCAGGTGTCCCATCCACTCCCCTCCTCCTTTCCAAGCCCCTGACCTCCAATCGCCTGACTCAGGTCCCAGCTATGAGAGGCAGGCAGGGACATGCGGCTTGAGGCCCAGCCCACCTCAAGAGCGCTAAGAGCAAGGTTCAAAGACGGGAAAGTCCCCTGCTGTTCTAGTACCAGCACACTGGACTTCCCATCAGTGTGGCAGAGCTCACACAGCACTTAATTGGTAGATTTTTCCCTAAACTGTAGGGGGTTACCTCTTGAAATATGCAACTAATGCAGCCTATGGGGCAATCCCGTGAAAATCATTGCGAGTCAGTAATCAAAAAGTTGGTGATTTATTCTAGAATAATTCTAGACTTCCTGTTGAGCAGGTAGGATGGCATAATTCTGTTCATTCCCCACAGTAGATGAAGAGGAGTACTCTGTTTCAAATGAAGCAGCGGTAGTGTAGTGGAAGTATGTGATGATTTATACAACAGCAGTGTGATGTCAGAGAACTCCAATAGGTCTGATGCTGAGTAGTTAAAACAGAAAACATAGAGTGGAGTGGTTATGGAAGTTATTGAACAAGGAGCTGTCTTCATAAGCTAAGAATGAGCTAATTATCTTTTGTAAGTCAGTTTACATAAGAGCATCTGCTAAATAACTGAATGCAGTGTAAAAGTAATCAATCCACTCACATGCTCTGATTGTAGGTGAAGAAGAACAGAAGCAGAATATTACTGCTGTTGCTTGTTGATGTCTGAGCTGACTTTTGTGCTTTCTGCTTTATTTGATTGTTGCATTCTGGATTACTAGATTTTGAAGCATGCACTTTTTCTGAATCTTAATCTTAGCATTTAACTTTGAATCAAGACTTTGTGTTATAGAGCAATGTAAAAGCCAGGAACTGGAGT
Source organism: Megalops cyprinoides (assembly GCF_013368585.1). Classification (NCBI taxonomy): domain Eukaryota; kingdom Metazoa; phylum Chordata; class Actinopteri; order Elopiformes; family Megalopidae; genus Megalops; species Megalops cyprinoides. Next base: position 491,696 of record NC_050593.1, read on the forward strand.
CTTGTGTATTCCTCACAGAGCAGTCTTGCACGGGTCCATTTTTACACCATGCACCCACCACAACAGAACCACAACCAAACCACAACCCACTGTCACAGCATACTGCTTCTGCAACCCAAACTTACCCACTTAGACTAGAACTATGAACCAACCCAAAACCACAAGCCTACCTCTAAATCAACTTGACATGTGAAAAGTTCTTCATTTCTTGACGACAAGTTAATTTGTTTTGTTAACAATAATGTAGAAATAGTTCTAATAGTTTCAATAGTTCCATGCATACTTACTTTCGAATACCTTACTTTTGAATTAATGTCCATGATGGGAAATTCACCACTGGTAATATTGGCTTACATCTTGTCCGTTGTCATGCTCTATTGTTCATGTTTAAACAACATAACATAATTGTCCCTAATTATATGCCAACAAACTCCAGTGAATAATGTACTGCCTCTCTACTACTTATTTCTCTCAGAATTATCTTACCATATGCCAGTAGGATTTACACTACTAACACTTAACTAAGTTGTGTATTTTTCCAAGTTATCCCACATCTGTTTGTTTTGGACCACAAGCCAAACTGCACGTTTAGAACATAGTTAGAATCCACCTGCAGACTGCTGTTCATGCAGGTCTCCTGAAGGAATCTGCCAGTACATGACCTGATGCAGGACTCTGCCCCAAAGTAATCTAAATTCAAAATAAATGAGATACCAGTTGATGAGTCCTACCCCATATTGATGGGTCACAGTCATTCTCACCCCAATATGGAGGGTCTCAGTTAGCCCCCTCTAGCCTGGAGGATCACAGTCAGTCCCACCCCAGTCTGGACAGTCAAAATTACTCCTACCCCAGACAGGAAGGTTGTAGTTAGGCTTGCCCCAGATGAGAAGGTCACTGTTTCAGCCCTCCCACCCCAGTCTGGAGGGTCTTGGTTAGTCCCACCTGAGTCTTGAGGGAGGAAGAGGTGGAGTCAGTGAGGATGAGAGAGGAGCATTTCAGATCTCACCATGTGGCATCTGTGCTGGGGACATGGAGTAAGGGACAGGGAGCAGCCGTGGGAACGCAGTGGGGAGCTTGTCTCAGGGACAGCTGTGTGCTGCTGCGGTTTGAAGATGCCAAACTAAAAATGACCCCCTCAGTCTCTTTCCCTCTGATTTCTTTCCCTCCCCTCTTCAATGTCTCTCCCTCTCAATCTTTTCTGTCCTCTTCTCTCTTGTTCCTTTTTTCTGTGTGTATTTGACTTACCACTTGCACATTCTTTCACTCTCCATGTCTCTCTCACACATGTGGCGCATGCAGAAGTACACACCACACAAACTATATACTGTTGAAATATAACATTGCATCCCATTCCAGGACAGGAGATTGAGAGATAGAAAGAATTACACTGGGTAAACAGTGGATTTGTTGCCACTATCTGTAGGCAGCTATGAGAGGTCACAGAGTCAGGTCACAGTACAGTGAGTTGCACACTGATACTCCATCATTAACACCAGCCAAATATCAAACCCTCACAAGCTCACAATACACAATTCACACACTGAACATGAGTGTGGAATATGAAGGGTGTCAAGCTACAAATGTGCATGACCTTTCACATCAACTGCTCTCAGAAGCAGGGTGACATGGGTCACTATGTTTTCAGAATGCATCTTTCACAGCCATCAGAGAGAGGGAGGACAGTAGCACAATGCTTTTTTGACCCCCCAGATACCGCTCTCCACCCTGACACCATAGCCTCATCTGATCTCACTCTACCCAGTCCCCAGATACTACAGCTGGTTCCAGACAGCATCTTGTCTTGAAGATGTCAGGGAGTGGTGTGGTATTACTATAGTCTGATTATCCATCTGCATTTCCTGGTTTACAGTCAGGGCTGGTGCAGCAAACAGTCTTTCAGGAACTAACATTTTCCTCCAGAACAGTGACTGGTCTCTTTTCACAGCTCTGCAAACAAACACACAAGTAACAACCTATTAGCCTCTATCACAGCAGCTTGTTAAAGCAGTCTTTGATTTGCCTGTCATGGTGAGCAAGTGGAGCAGCAGGTCATGCTCAGGTGTGGCAGGTGTGACAGTGACGCACGGGCTTCAGGAAACCAGATTCAGTGAGGGCGACCCCACCCAACAGCTGCTCAGCACCACGCCAACAATACCCCCCGCCTGCACCCCCCACACCCTTCCCACAGGTGTCGGGGGCACACTCAAGATGAATGAGTGGAGGGCGGGACGAGGCTGGATGGTGACGAGGGTGTGGCGGGGTGTGGTTCTTTGTCAGTTAGGCTTGAACAGCCCCTGGACCTCGGCTCTGTAATCTGTGCATTAGCAGCAGTGTGATTGACAAGTCTTAGTCATTATTTTCACCCAAGCAGGTAAGTAGGAGCTGAGGCCCACAATTATTGACCCCTCCCCCTCTTTTACACAAGCACACACACACACACGGTTTGATCCTCAGATACGCACCCTCCCCAAATCTACGAGGTAGCACTGTCTTCACTGCAACTTGAGAAGCTTCCATCTCTCACAGAGACACATACATACACATACACATGCACACGCACACAGACACATACACTGACTATCGGAACAATGGACTGGGTTCCAGCACCCAATCTTAACAGAGCTGTCTAGAGAGCCTGCCAAACAGAAATAAAAGCAAAATCCATAACTTTGACTGCTAGATCACAATAGGCATATTCCAACCTGAACACATCAATCATGAAATAAAATCAAAAGTCTTCAAAAAAACTTTGTTGAGGGCAAAATTTTGCTGTTTTTTTTGCATCTTGTATTTCCACATTGGTACCCTGTATTTCAAAATTATAATTACACAACAAAAGCACATTATTATATATTTTAGTATTTATAATTATAGTGTGTTATCATAATATAGTATATTATCATATATTATTATAGTATTTCTTGTTACCTGAGTATATTAATCAACAAAAGAAATGTGGAACTTATGTTATTGGCTATATTGAAAATAGATACCGAATATTATAAACTATTAGTCTGAACAAAGCTGACCTGTGAGACAGCACAGGTGAGGAGTTTTGGCCCACACAGAGCAGAGACCTCACAGTGAACTGTATGAACTCTCCATGTTCTCAAAAGATGACCTGATCAACCCAGATATGAAAAGATGACATGCAAATATTCTTTTGGTTTAATACCCATACTGGCAGCAAAGACACTAAGCTAATTGTGTTTCCTCCTGGAGTGAAATTTGCATAGTTAGACTTTGTGTGGGTGACTCTCTTTCTCCCTCCCTCTCTCTCTCTTTCTTTCACTCCCTCCCTCTATCGCTCTTTTTCTCTGCACAAGCTCGAGTCACTGTTATTTCCTCAGTCAAATCAAAGAAGAGGAGGGCAGGTGGGGTGGAAGAAACAAGCCACAATACCAGATTAAACAAAACAGAAAAAAAATTATACATCAGCATATCACATGATCGTGTTCACCCAATAGCGTTGAGGTGTTTAGAAGGGAATGGTTAAATTCACATTTGGGGTTATGAGATGCTTTCTGTGGGCCACCACACAACCACAAACCAGAGAAACGGGCAGTCAGAGCTCTGCTAGCACCAGAGAGAGAGGGGAGGAGGGAGAGAGAGAGAGAGAGAGAGAAGTGTGTGAGTGTCAATTTCAGTGTGAATCACCAGGATTGCCGAAAACCACAGCGACTCTTTCTGCCTGTTACTTTCTTGTGCAGAGGTAAGAATGTTACCCACAGGGCTGTCCACTAGGATCCACTAGGTCTCCTGTTCTCAAGCTCACCCAGTACCCAGAGGCAGATGGCGCCACTATCACACAGTCAGTGTCTCGGGGACACAGGGGTTGAGCGGAGGTGACAGGGCTAGAAAAGGCACTGGGTTTCAGCTGTTGAAAGCCTGTTGGATGATTCCCAAGAGTGGATGACCGCCTTTCACTGTTTACCTGTTTATGCATGTATTTCTTCACTAATGTATTTATTCATTACTTAACATATGTATGCTGTTTGCCTAGTAAGGGAAACGGAAGAGGGATCTGAAAACAGAGGGAAAGCACCTCTCAGAAGGAACTCTGCTCGTGTGGGAAACACATGGCCTCCAACAGCATCTTTGAGCCCTTCTCATCCTACCAGCCTTGCTTCGTAAGGGGTGAGTAGAGAGACCTTGTAGTCCAGTCAGTTGGTTGAAGAAGCACATGTTGGTGCGGAATCAGGTTGGGGCAGGGTACGGATATGGAGGAGGGCCATATTGTGAAACTATAGGGGTCAATCCAAAATCTGAGAAATTATTTATTTGCTGTGCTCACTGAGCCACAGTGCTCACTGAGCTCTGAACTGTGCTGACCACAGAACAGGTGGAGCACAATAAGGTCTCCACATGATGTAATTGGACTGATTCGTTGGTTGCTGATTGGTTGATCACTTGATTGGTGTATTGGTTGATTGACTGAAGAGTGTGTGTGTATCTAATATGTAACCTATACATTTTATCTTGGACATGCAACATAATGCATTCCATACACAGGGCTTCATTGCAGCAATGAGAGACTGTTTTTTTCTGAGTAATTTCATGTGTAATGTGTGTGAAATATGCACCTGTTTTTGATCAAGATGTTTTTCAAATGACCATGGTTGTCAGTCGACAATAGAAAAGGCTGAACATTTCAGAATCAAAAGGCATCTAGTAAAACAGGAATTAAGAGAGAGAGAGCAGTGGATTTTGACACAGAGGCCGCGTGAGCATGGCCTGGAGTAAACAGATGCAGTGTGACACATTGTGGAATGCAGCTGTGGTGTTTAAGTTGTGAGGCCAAATAGATTGTGGGCCCTTGGCGCGGCAAATAGAAAATGCTGCAGATGATGAGATACTTTTTATAAATAAACCCACCTCAAGTGAGACCCACTTTCATCCAGAGCTTTCTGGGAACATTTTAGCTTCAGTAATTGTAAGATTGGTGTCTGTACTCTGTATAGATCCATCCCATGTCTGTAGTCCCATGGCTGTCACTCGGTACCCAAATTTGGGTGTTGGGGGGGGGGGGGGGTGCTTCATTAGGCATCATTATACCATTTGCAAGAAGTGGTTGGAGCTTGGCTTCTTTATTTTGTTTCCTACCTCGTTTGTGTCTTTGACTGCAAAGATTGTCAGTTAACACAGGGGGTTTAATGCCATAGCCTAAAGCAGCGTTTCTCAAAACTCTCCTGGAGGACCACTTGTCCTGCATGTTTTAGATCTCTCCCTGCTCCAGCACAGCTGATTCAAATTATCAGTTCGTTATGAACTCCTGAAACTGCTTAATAACAAACCGATCATTTAAATCAGGTTTGTTGGAGCAGAGAGAGATCTAAAACATGCAGGACAAGGGGTACTCCAGGAGAGGTTTGAGAAACTCTGGCCTAAAGCACACTTGTGCGCTTTTGAGTATGGCTGTATTGAAGCTACTTTTTTTCAGCGTCGTCATCAGGCACACCTCGCCCTCTAAGGCGGCTTCCAGAGCTTCTCGGGTAGGCTCGGTACATTTGCATGAGTTTCTGCAAGCGGCTTATGTCTAATCCACACTAGACATTGAGCATGTGCCTCTGTTCCCCTTTATACAGTCCACAGCCATGGTGCAAATGTAATTCCAATGTGGCTTGTGCCAGTGTGACATAATAGTACCCTGAATGTTTCTGTGAGGATGTGTGCGTTTGTGTGTATGTATGAGCGTGTTTGTGTCTGTATGCGGGCAGTTATCTTGCTGCCAGGGAGAGGTGTGAAAAGATGGGGCTGGCAGACTATAAGACTTGATATTGTTTGATCTCAACAGAAAGGTCTGTGAGGAAGTTTTAGTCTATATTTTGCTTTAAAGCCAATGTCTGCATTAGTTTAAAGCAATGTCTACTTCAAATGGGACCTGAGTGTATAAGAAAAGGTGAAAATGAATATGAAAGGGGTCATTATTTAGTTTTTAGTGGCACAAATAGATTAGTTATGGTGTGTCTTAGAGAAGGTAGTCCAATGAAGGAACCACACTAGAGTAGAATTTCAGCAGCAGTTTGTTGGAGTGACACTGTTGTGCATGCACCTGCTGGTCATAGTGAATGCTCCTGAGATGCTCTCCAATACCATCAGCAAGGTACATCATGGGATCAGAGGAGCCAATCAGGAGGTGAGTCGAGTGATTTTTGACTGTTTGGACCTGTGAAAGGGGAGATGTCGCTTTGTGCACAGCGGCTGCATGTTGCTGCTGGATGCACTCCGGTGCCAATCCATGTGCCGCTAAGGGTCCTAGATTGGGGTTTTGAGTTTGTCTATACCACCCATCCCAAGGAAGACCTAGTCTCACTTTCAAGGTGATATCCTGAGTCCCCTCCCAGAGTCTCGATCTCACAGTCTCTATGGGCCATCTGCTCAACCCAGGTTTCCCCTACCAACCAAATCTTCCCAGACATACATACTACCACAGCCCACTCCAGGCCTGGTACAGCACAGGGCCAGCAAGCGCAGATTGTTCTCATGCTCATATATCCATCTAGTTTTATTGAAATGTCCCAATATTTCAAGCTAAGCTGTTTTCTTTTTTCTTTGCTCCATGGAGTAGAAATTTGGGTGAATTTACGCACACCCCCCTCCCTCAGCTCTCTGAATGTCTCTGAAAGAGCTGGGCCTCTGGCCTTCTGTCCAGCTCTGATTCTGATTATCAGCATCTACAGGACTTTCAGAAGGAAGCCATGAACTGTCTTGTTTTTAGATTTAGAGAAAAGCACTTTCAAAAGTTCTAATAAATTTCCATCAGACAGTGTCAAGGCGCTCGTATATTCATTTGAATGTGGTTTACCACAGAGGATATGGGCCCCAGTGTGGCGGGTCCAACTGAGGGCCATGCTGCCATTCCTGTCTGGGATATCCTGAGTAATCCCCTCCCCTCCTCTGTGAGTCCTGGGAAGAGGAGACCCTGAACCTGTTACTAAGACTGCTCCTTCAGTGTGTGTGTATGTGTGTGTGTGGCTGGTCCTCCTCCTAAGGATCAGCCCATCCAGAGGTCCAGCCTGCTGGTATGGCTGCTGCTTGGGGAGATCTCAGCGGCCTCAGAGCTCTGCAAAAGCTGGAGGTGGAAGCAGGCTGCTGTAGTGGTTTGAGGGGAGAGAAAAGGGTGTTTTTGTGGTCCTTTGCCACAAAATGCAAGAAACATATTTATAAAGGAGCTGCAAGAGGTGCGGTTACACCCCACATGAGCCAACGCCAGCACATGCTCTTAAAGTCAACCATTGAGCTGAAAACAGCCATTGCTACTCATTAGCACTTTAAAGGGGACAACATCATGTTATATTAGGAATTTTGGAAACAACATGCTAATTAATCAATCAATCAGCAGCATAAAGCTGTCATTGAATTTAACAAAGTCGATCACTATTAAGTACAAGATACATAGCTGTCAGTGCTCCGCCTCCTTAGCTGTGGTGTTTTTGTTTTCCTTGTCCATGTGCTTTTGTTTTCCTTGTGTTCTAGCCTTGCCCCGCTCCCCGCCCGGTCTCCGCCTGCCTGATTGCCTGCACACTTGCTTCCCATCCCCTCGTCAGCCCTGCCCTATATCTTCCCTGCTTGTCCCTGTCTTGTTGCTAGTTCGTTACAGCGTGTTTTTCCTGTTTCCCGTTTCTCCTGCCTGTTCGTTTTTCCTGGTTTCCGATCCTGTCTGTGCCCGACCTGGTTTTCTGCCTGCTACTTTTGCCCTGTTTGCCTGATTGCCTGCTTGCCTGGTTCCTGACTCTGCCTGACTCCACAATCCCCTTCCCCAGAATTGCCCTCGGACTGCCTGCCTGGTTTAGACCCTGCCTGTTATCGTTTTCGCTACGCTGTCATCTCCTTCAATAAAGTCGCACAGAATCTGAAACTTGCGTGGTCCGCTCCTGAGTCCTTGCCTGAGCCGTGACAATAGCAATAACGAAGGGCTGAAGCTTAGTTCCTATGTAGACTGTTTAAAGGCTAAGAGACCATTTATTATGGTTGTAATTGAGTCCTGTTTCAATTGCCAGCAATTGCCAGCAAGGTTTGTGATTACGGCCTGTGATCACTGTGTCTGTGATTACTGCCATAATATACTTGTTCAAAGTTGTTCACAAAAATATTCTCAAAAAAGACGCTGGTGTTTCACCTTAGAACTGAGCAGCTTTAACGCTGACTATATATAACACTAAAACTATGTGTTGATGGTTTCTTCCACCTACCAGTGCTTAAGAAAGGCAGAATGGTGGCTCTGGCTTTAATATGGATTCACTTTACAGAGAATCTGTTTATAGCAGGGAGGCAGTGGCAATGCCATTCAGCGGTCACCCTTCTGTCCTGTGGGTCTGACTTGTCGGTTGGGGGGATTGTTGGGGGGAAGCAGGATTCCTTGCAAACAGACGAAACCACAGGTTGCATTTGCCAGGGCTGATAAGCCTTGCGCCCCCTCCTTCTCTTTCCTGTTGTCATACACTCGGGCTGTGAGGACAGTTATATGCCCTGGCTTTTCACTTCGTGAAAATAACTGTGGCAGTTAGCATCACATCAACACTGTGGTGGTAACCCCCCACTCCAGTCTCCCCACCCTGCTTCATTTCACTATCCCATGGAAATTGCTCCAGTAATTGTGTGTTTTTAAGTATTTAGTAAAAAACAGAACAGGTTACTTTCTCACGCTCTTCAGGAAAGCAAGGCCCACATATAGAGGATGTCTAAAATTACTATAACAACTGCACACCATTCAGAAGTTACCAGAACAGTGTGTGTGTGTGCATGTCTGTGTGTATGTTTGTGTGTCTGTTAGGGTTTATCTGTGTGTGTGTGTGTGTGTGTGTGTGTGTGTGTGTGTGTGTGTGTGTGTGTGTGTGTGTGCTGCATGCATCTCCCTCAGACATGCCTGTTTTACATATTGGTTAGAGTGTGGGCAGAGCACAAGCCACAGTCACCATGCTGCTACCACAATCTGCCCGCTGTCACTGATATACACCATGTGTGGCTATGCTCAGGTCAGGCTCTAGCCACAGTGTATGCTAGACACACAGGAGATTACTGCACAGGGTGCACTGACACACGCAGAATAGTACTGCACAGATCTGAGATTCACCATATACCATATACCATATACCATAATACCACCATATACAGAGTATCTTCATAGGAACTCAAGTGCAGACCACAATGTACTCAGTACAACCATTCGCTAGCCTACGGGACATTTCTCAGTCAGTAAAAAAACACTTCACAGAGCTCCTTCCTAAGATGTCTCACATCAAGGCTGTCAGCATATGACATTGAGAGCACGCTGAGAGCTATCGCTGTTTTGTCTGTTTTTTTCTGCACAAAGATGAATATGCAGTAGCAGTTCATTTGCAAATACATGGGGCTACTATGTTGAAGCGTCCTCCACACTCCCTATTTGCCAGGAAAGCTGTACAATGAAAACACTTCTCTGCTGCCAGGCTACAAGGGAATTTTAAGGTTATTGTTCTTTATGGGTGGCAACTGTGGTTTTGGAATGGGCACATCAATAGAGATGTATAGGCTGCAATAGAGATGCAAGGCTGTATAAGAAGTAGCAGAACAGTGTGAGTATTCAGAAAAGGAGCCCTGCGAGGCCCCTGTGACTGTCCACTCAAGACAGTGGTCTTCCTCATCCAGGGAGCATAGCCACTCTCACAGGAACAGTAGTGAAGGTGAACTGCTCATTTCCATAACTGTAACAGCAGTTGTCCCCTCTGACAAAGTCTTCCCTGTCTCCCCCAGCACTCTTCAGGCATCCAGGATACATCCCTGGAAAACCATTTGTCAGACAAATGACCCACAGAGAGATAAGACTATAGACACACATGTACACACACACAAACACACTGTTCTCATTCTTTCCATCTCTCTCTCTCTTTCTCTCTCTCTCTCTCTCTCTCTCTCTCAAATTTATGTTTGCTGACCCATGCAGTTTGTACAACTTTAAAGTACACTAAGTACAGACTTTTTGCCATCTTTATATGCCATTTTAGCAAACTAAAATAAATAAATAAATGCCACTAATACTTACCGTACTAATGTTACAGCAACAATATTAAGCTTCTTGAAGCAAATACTACACTGTATGTTTACTGGGCAGACATACAAGATGACATGTTCAAGAAAAACCCAGTTAGGGAAACACAGTGTGACTAATACATCTGGAAGAGCTATTTCAGTGATGTGGGTGATGTGGGTCAGAGAAATGAAAAACACACTTGCAGGCTAGCTAGACATCATAATTTACAATTTCTTATCTGTGGAAACAATGAGATCTTAAACTAGGTTATTGATCAGTATGTGTAGAGGGCTGTTAGCTAGGATATTTAATGCTCTTGAGGTGGATGGGGCTTTATGCAACCAGGAGCAGGGATAGGGACAAAATGTAGAACAGGTAATACTTTGAGGTTCTGTATTCAAATGCTAAAAATCTTATATAAGATGACCAAGGAAGCTAAAGGCCACTTAATTTAATTTGCATCTTATGTATGATTTTGGAATCTGTCATGAGGGGAATGCTAGAATTATATTTGGAAAAAAAGTTTGATTAAAAGGTGTAGTCATCACAAATTTCATAGAAGGAGATGATGCTTAATAAATCTCCTGGCCTTGTTCAAGTGATCTACATAATGGATTGACCAAAATCAGGCTTTTATGTGCCTTTTTTTCAAAAGGTATTTGACAAAATACCACATCAGTAACTTATAAAGCAGGAAACAGTAGAAATCAATTCATTCACATCCATGAGTTTCTGTATCTCAAAATGGATTGAGATGACATCAGCGCAAGGAGCTGTAGAAAGTGGAGACCCGCATGGACAGGTGCTGGGACCTCTGCTGTACCTTATTTGCATTCATGTAAATAGCCTTGATGAGGACATAAGAGGTGAAATAGTTAAATTTACTGACAGCACAAAATCTGGGGATGAAGCAAAAAGTTTAGACATTATCATAAAAAATTTCAAGAAGACTTAGAATCTGAAACCAGTCAGATTGGCTAATGAAATTCATAGCCAAGTGTAAAGTTCTACATGTATACAATAACAATTTAAGTCTGGATTATTTTATTGGAGGCTAATAAATTTAAATTAGATTAGAGTGTGCACATAAAACTGTATATGATAGTTGATCCAAGTCCATCTATACATCTATACTTTAATATATGTATTGTTCTGAAGCAATAAAAAGGGCAAATTGGATGCTGGGATGTGTAGTAAAAATGTTTGCGTACAAATCAAATGTAATATTAATGTCATTTTAGACAGTGCCTTTTATTGTGCCCACTTCCACGCAGTTGAACAATACTCATAATCACACAAAAAAGCAAAAACAAGTACACATAGTCACACACAAATGTGCATCACCCAGAAATGACAAGGACAATGACAAGTGTGCATGTGTGTAGGGGTATATATGTGTGTGTGTATAGGGGAGAGTGTGTATGCAAGTGTGTGTGTGTGTGTGTGTGTGTGTGTGTGTGTATGTGATAATTATGTCCTGACAGAGTGAATCTGTGGCCCCTCTTGGCTCAGATTGTCAGCACAGTCAGCACCACCTGTTAAAGTGTAGTCTGCCAGGCGCCCAGTAGACATGCTGAGCTGAACTTAGTCACACAGCCAGCACAGATGACTGGCTTCAGCCCCATAGTATTACCACACTTCACAGTTACCAAAAAATATGGGGTGCAGTTGTTTTGTGTGTATGTCTGTGTGTGCGTGTGTGTGTGTGTGTGTGTGTGTGTGCTTTTTCTTTGAGTTTAGCTCATCTTTATTAATGGAATCATCATCCAGGTGAAAGAGCAATCCAGTGTTAACCATGTCAGTCTCAACCTTTTTCAAGTAGTTTCTGAGCCCATGCCATGCAGGTGAAGTCTGGTAGTCATTTGGCCATCTACAAAACAGTAGGAAATATTATTAAATTTACATTTACATTTACTTTTATTCATTTGGCAGACGCTTTTATCCAAAGTGAGGTGTGTACAACAGAAGCATATATCAACACACACACACCCCAGGCTGACACACAACCAATCCCTATCCACATCCTCTCTTTTCAAAATCTCTTTCATCTCTAGACATTTGCATGGATCACCTGCCACAGAAACAGAGCTGCCTTTGTTTCCTGTCACCACAGCTAATTGAGTTTTTTACACCTGTGAGTCTGCTCTCTGGGGTGGGAGAAAAAAGGGAAACCCTCATGCCAAATTGGTAATTTTTTAACCTTGTTCTGTTTTTGTTTTTTTTTATTATGGGGATTATGGGGAAGTGTCCTTATTTGAGTTTTCTGGTAGGAATTCTCAAGCTTCTCATGTAAGATTGAGAGCGCACAAGGGAAGGCTCAGTCTCAGGGGTGAGGCAAGCACCACGCATCTCCTTCCCTTTATCTTCTCAGGAGGATGGCCCCGATGGACATCTCAGACTTCATGGCAGCTGACTGGGGCTCATCTGTGAGTTTGCGCTTCTGGGGGAAAAAAAGGCACAATAAAGGCAAGGTCCACTGAAACCGTGACAACCACCTCGCCAGGTTTCTGAGACCACTGTGTTGTGTAGTGGAAGCTTTGAATAGTGACCACACAAATGTCTTCTCCCAAACACATTTACTGACTCACTACATGGTACATAAAATAAAATGAATCAAATAAGCAGACTCGTGCATTCGCCATTGCAAGCCTTGAATAAATGTTGCAAAGACCACGAGAGAAAATAAAACTCACTGGTCACTTCCTCTCAACTTCAAACTAAAAGTGTCTATAAATGCAAATCAACCTAAATGCATTTCCTGTTAACCCTGTCAGCATTTTTTATGTTTTTCCAATAAATATTAAATTTCTTGTATAAACATCTGTCAATACTGTAAATATCATATTTTTAACATGTCTTTATCAACAATTTTTAAACTTATGAACTGTCTTTAACTAAAATAAGTCACAACACACTGAGAAGGAGAACACCTGAGGAAAAGCACAATGAAGATATATACTAGTACATTTTTTAAGGCATACAGCAAAGAAATGTGGCCCAAAATGTCAGTTTCAGATTTCTAGCGGCAGACAAGCAAGGACTTAAAGGAAATGCTGACTGACCAGAAATATTAAAATAGCAATCCAATAGCAACCCTCTCTGCATTCAGGTGGGCAACAATGTAGCATAGCAGTTAGTGCTCAGGACAGTGGTCCTCCGGGACATGTATAGCCTTGTAGAGTAGTGGTTACTGCAGAAGAGTCTTGACCTGAGTATCGCAGGCAGTTGCAGACTACTGGTATGAGCACTGGGCACTGGACCTGAGGGAGGTGGGTTGAACCCTGGAATAATGCCAGTGTATCTTCAGTCGTGGTGCTTTACCTCGCCTACCCACTTTACCCAGCATCAGTTTGCTGCAAGCCGCCTTGGGTGAGGCCGTCCCTGGAGAAAATAAGGAGCATAATGATGTGTCTGCATTCTTAAAGAGGGACTAATCCATAAGTGTGTATGCTGACAGCACAGCAGCTTTCCCTGGTGGCTGCAGGAGTGAGTGCCTCTCCCTGTGCCTTCTTCAGAGCCTGTGTCAGCTTACAGAGCAGAGGGACTGCTCAGAATACCAGTCCTTTCATTTTAACCCAATTCATCCTCTCTTTCCTATTGAGAGAGAGTTGCACACATAACATGCGATGTTGCTGAGTGCTCAGCTCAGAAAACCTTTGTACTCCCCACTACATCCTATTATGTAGTGTACAGGGTCATGTCAAATGCGATTGCCCCCTGCCATGGATGCATACAGACGCATGAAGAACAAGTACATAAGCTTCAACCCTGAAAAGCACTCATCTCACTGCCTCTCCTCTTCTTTTCTCTCCTCCTGCTTTCCATCTCTCCTCCCCTTCTTGCTTTTTGCTTCCTCTTCACATCCCTGCCGCTTGGCTGGCTACTTTCTCCTCTCTCCACTGCCTTTCCTCTCATCCTCTCCTCTCAGCCTCCTCCACCTAATTCCAGCAGCCTTATATTGAACACTTTAGGTTCACATTCCCATGAAACAACATGGGATCAGATCCTATGGTGATCAGCGCTGTGGTCCAGGAACCTTCAGCCTCACCTATTTCACTGATCTCTCCAGACATGAAGAAGATCAGAGAGGGAGCTGTGGTTTCTGTAAGATTATTGATCAAATTACTTCCTCAAACATGAACAGACTGGACCAGAGAGAGAGCTGGAGGAAGATTCCATTATTCCGAGGTCATTTATGTGCAGCTATCCAACAGAGGCACTCAATTCTCTTCATGCATCTGCGTTTTTTCTAGACAGAAAGCATGCATTTTTTAGTGACAGTTTGATTGGTTGATCATTCGTGACTAATCGTGATGCACACATGTGAGTCTGGTTGCAGCAGTTGCTGGTAGTCTGACAGAGATCTGGTGCACAGACTCGGGTGTTGCAATCTCTGACAATAAAAAAATTGTAATCACAGAGAGCTGACTTGGCCTGGCCTCCTGTCTGCATTATGCTGAATGTGTTAACAGGACTGTGTTAGTGCAGAGATGGTAATGGGCCTAACATGGAACATTTCCTGGTTCTTGTTTTGGTTCTGGTTCAAGTAAAGCAGAGGAAGTGCATGAGGATCAACAGGTCCTCCACAGCCCCTCCTACATCCTGTTCACACTGCACTTCACCATATGACAAACCCAGGCCCCCGCCTACCTCATCCACAGAACACCTTCAGCAGCATCAGCAATCTGGAGTGGCTTCCCCTTTATCTGGTGTATGTCTGGCCGGGAACGAGCCAGCTCAGCTGGCAAACCACTCCTGCATACACCCGCACCCCACACTACACCACAATGAGACACCCTTTGGTTCAACATGGTTCCTGTATTACCTCAGCTTATCTTATCTAGTCATACCTTGACATGGATTTATCCCTTGTCATTCAGTGGAACGCTACAGTTTTGCCACAGGTCCATAGCACTACCATTGTTCTTTTAAAGATGCTAGGTCTCCTGCATGTGGTTATTAGTGCACAATTATTAAATTGTTATGAATATAATTATTATGTTATGGAAAAAGCATAGAAAAGCATTCAGACACAACTGGCCAAGTATTACATACAATGACAGACAGTTAAGTGTGACCAAGGAGTGAGAACTTCTGCCTCCGCAGATGAACAGAGAAGAAAGTTTGGTGCCAAAGTAGGACAGGATCATGGGGAAGTCACAGTGAAGCCTCATGCTTTGCCTTCGCCCCCCCTTTCTACTTTTTTTCGGTACAAGTGGCCCATTGATGGTTATGCCCAGGGACGTGGCAGCACTCTGAAGCGGGTAGAATGGCATGCACCTCCCACCTCTCATCACATCTCCGGGTGCCACTGCTACAGTGTCTTGCCCAGAGAAGCCGCAACAGGAAACAGCAATATAACTGTCAATACCACCACAATGCGCCGCAGGGGTGGCCCCGCTCCACCAGACCACAGCCTCACGCTTGTGGGCCCACAGCCCGTCCCAGACCCCCATGTAATGGACCGGGCGCCTGCAACTGTGGCCCGTTGGGAGAAGGAGACCCCCGTCCCTTGCCAGTGTGGTTAGCAAGCTGGGAAGCTAAGTGCATCATCCCTGCTAGCCTTTGTGGTCCTTGATGGGTTTTGTTCCATTCAGGAAGCCCCTAATTAATAAATTCATCAGCCTACTTTGTGTCACCGCTGTGTGCTTTTTGGAAGTGTCTTCTGAGCTATTTGGAAGCACCTTCATCTGAGCCAGGGGCTGGGGGGAAGTGGGGGTAGGGTGGAAGTGAGAAAAACCAAGTGGGTTTTCATGTGATTAAAGCACCTGAGAGGGGCTTTCTCAGCCTGGTTCATATGCAAGACTGTGCTCAGTGCATCTTTAATTGATTTTGTGGGTAACTAATGACTTTTTATTGAGCAGTGTCTTTTTGCTTGTGAGCAAAAGAAGTCAACTCTGTCAGTCACACTGAAAGCATCAAAATCACTGGCCTGGGCAGCCATAATAACTAGGCCTGCTAATCCACCAGTAGCCCACAGCAAGCACAATACATATTCCTGCTAATCCATCAATAACCCAACAAGGCACCATAACTAGGCCTAGTAATCCACCAAAACCTTATGAGGTATAGTAACTAGGCCTGGTATTCCACCAGTAACCCATATTTAGCAAAATAACTAGGAAATAACTAATTCAACTACACTGGAGAAGACACTAATGGTCTCTGATGTCTCCATCTCCCAACACTAACAAGATGAAAGAAAATTGGAGAATGATGCTTTTGCTTCCTGGATATAACCACAGAAAACCTTTCTGGGTGGTAGTTGGTAGTTTGGTAGTTTGGAGGATTACTCTAACCTGTAAAGATGCCATTATGCAATAGAGACATGCAATTACATCATTATCAGTCATTAGCATCAGGAAGAGAAGTCAAGAGAGCTAGCTCATCACATGCAGTCCTTGGTCCATCTTCCACACAAGATCTGTGGAATATTGTCCTGAGCTGGACCAGAGAAAAACGGGTCCTCTCAGTTGTTTACTGTTGAGCCTGACATGGCATCTTGATGCCACTTGGCAGTGAAAGATGCAGAGTGTGGCTCCTAGGTTTCCATGCTGCATGTCTGATAGCACTGGCTTACATCACACCTTTTCACATGCAAGCTGTACGTGGGCACCTCAGTATCAGGTCAAGTATGGCAATATGGCAATGTAGTTAAGGGTAGAGACATTGCACGGTATGGGAGGCAGGTGTCATTTACAATAAGAAAAGCTTAAGAAAACGGTTTCAGGTAGGCCCTTCTTTACACATCATTTAAATATGGTTGTCAGCTGGCAGACACAGCTCAGGCATTAGTGCTGCAGTTTCACATTGCCACAGCTTTCACTGCCGTCTGAAATGAGAGTGAGGTTTGCTCTTTGCAAACACAGGTAGCATCCTTGCTCTAGTTACATCCATGCTTGTGAACAATCAACAGCACAGAGGGCAAGGTGTCACTGTGGACATCAAGCTAAAAGAGCTGTGTGTTAACAGGCCCTAATCCAGCCTACTTCTCTCTCACAGTGAGGCAGGTCATTCCATAATTTAGGGGCCCTGCTACCTGTTTTAGGTTTTGACATTTTTAGGAAGATAAATTAGCCAGCTGCCCATGACAATAATGGTTTACCAGGATTAAATGGAATAATAGCTCTCTCAGGTATAATGGAGCTCGTCCAGCTAGTGCTTTGTAGGTTAGGAACAGAATTTTGAACTCTGTTTTTTAATTAAGAGCCAATGAACAGAAGATACTACAGGTTTACTTAAAGTCTTTGCAGCAGTGGAGCTGACAATGGCTGGGAGCCCACAGCGGTGGAACAATTCAGATTCTTTCCTCCAGGAGGTTCCAGGGTTTCCTCTTCTCACCTCTCTCAGGCACACTGCAATTAATCTGGCGTCTGCATGTTGCTTAGATGACGTCAGTGGTGCAGTGGCTATCCTCCAGTCAACAACCACTTCATTGTAGTGCAGTATGGGACCTGTAATGCAAAAAAATATTGGAGTATTGGTGGATTACACTCAGCTCATCCAATTGCTCTTTCATGAATTCAGAGGTTGTCACTGTGAGACAAGCTTAATGCACAATTGGTGATTCCAAATAGGATTGCATACAGGGCAAAAGGTATTTAAAAAATCCTGGTAATAGCATGGTAATAGGGGAGCAGACCAGTTAGAGAAACTTTGGACTGCTGGGCAGTGAGACTTTGCAAAAATCCAGATTTGTTTTTTTGCATCATTCAGAAACAGGGTGTATTTAGAAAGCAGTTTCATCACAAGGGCAACATGGCGGCGAGCTAAGCTCACGTGTTAACGTTTGCTCCCACTCAGGATTCGAATTATGGGGGGGATGGGGGGACGGGGGGGTCTGACCCCCGTAATTAAGACTAGTACCCCCCAAAAGAGGTAAAAACAGTTGGGGGGGGGGGGGGGTCAAAACATTTATATATCCTTCTTACCTAACCCTAACCCTAACCCTAACCCCAAATAGTACAATATATTATGATTTCAGACACCCCTAAAGTGGACCATACTTTGTAATAATTACAGGTAAGAAGGATATATAAATGTTTCGACCCCCCCCCCCCCCCCCCCCGAACTGTTGTTTTTTACCTCCAAGTCTTAATTAGGGGGGTCAGACCCCCCCTGTAATTCAAACCCCGCTCCCACTGCATTCGACATTCTACTTTACTTTGAATAGTATTATCACTTTTAAATCAGTCAGACCTCTTTATTTGGTGCACATAATATTACATGCAACAAAAATGACATCTAGCACAACTTACAACGCACTATGGGACAACCTACAACGCAAACTGTGGAATGCAACTCAGAGACTGCTAATCAATCCTCCTCCGACATGCTAACTGAAGGCAAAGAAGGTAGTACTAGTGCTAACACAGCTTGCAAAGAGGACATCATGAAGGCTATCGCTAGCATGAGAGAGGATTTCTCCTCGAAATTCAGCGGAATTCTATCTGCCATACAAGATGTTAAATGGGTTGTTAGTGAGATTCCAAGTAGACGTTTGGAAGCTGAACAACACATTGGTGACACGGAGGACCAAGTCTCCTCTCTACAGGGCATGGTGGCAACCCTCCAGCAGAAGGTGGAGACACTCAACTCCAAACTAGAGGATCAGGGGAACCGAAGCCACCGTAATAATCTACGCCTTGTCAACCTTCCAGAAGGTGCTGAGGGGCCTGATGCAGCAGCCTTCTTGGAGCAGTGGCTACCAGAGGCTCAGGGTGCCAAGTCTCTCCTTAACCCGATCATCATTGAGAGGGCTCACCTTAATTCAACAGATAAGGACAGAGTGATGAAGGCAGCCTGAGCTAAAGGCAAGGTGCTGTATGGCGAACAAGAGGTGAATTTCTTTCAAGACATTGCCAGAGAGACGCATGTCAAGAGGAGGAGATACTATGAGGTGAAGCAGCAATTGAAAGCCTTGAACACCCAGTATGGAATAGTCTATCCATCCAAGCTTCAAGTCACCCATGAAGGTCGAAACCACAGCTTCGATGACCTGGCAGATGTCTCATCCTTTATTGGTACCATATGTGGCAAAGACTGATATGTGACAGCTGGCTAGCTACAATGGCTGAATTGCTAAATCACTGTGGATATAATAAGGTAGCTGACTGTGCTAAAATGTCACGAAAGTTTTTTATTACTATTATTATTCTTTGTTCTTCTGTCTGATTTAGCTAGTCTAGATTGTATAACTGGACATTTGTTTCGTTGGCTAACCCTAGTCACCTCAGTCTAATACTGGAGGCTGGCTGGTCGGCCCGCTAGGGCTATACTATTGTGTGGCTTTGGCGGGCTGACTAGCTAGCTAGCTATCTGTCTAGCTCCATTTCACTGATAACATTAGATACTTTAGGGATTCGGGGAAAGACACTGCTATTTTTGGGAGGGAGTGTGTATGTATGTGCCATAGCGAACTGCTCCTCATGGTAGGATCAGTGCGGCACTATGTGGTGTCTGTAGTTGTGGGGGGAGGAAGGGATACATGCTGGCAAGTTCGGGAAGTCGGTGCAAGGGGAAACATCTCAACTTTCTTACTATGTCTTTTGTTCCTAGGGCTTGTTTTGTATATGCTATATCAAGCAGCACTTTCTGTACTTTTCTTTTTCTTTTTGAGAACTCGCTGGGAGATGGCAATGCGGCATAGTGGTTAAGTAGCAGGACTTGTAACCGAACTGGTTTGATTCCCCATGGGGGTACTGCTGCTGTACCCTTGGGCAAGGTACTTAATCCACAATTTCCTCAGTAAATATCCAGTTGTATAAATGGATAACATTGTAATCGATGTAAGTTGCTCTAGATAAGAGCATCGGCTGAATTTCAATAATGAAATGTAATGTAACCTGCTGACCTGTCTCTTAGTGTTAATCTTGTGAATGAAATTACTGACAAAAATGTTCATTGACAAAGGGTTTTTGTGGGCAGCAGTGTAGCATAGTGGTAAGGAGCAGGACTGGTAACTGCAAGGTTGCTGGTTTGATTCCCTGCTGGGGCAATGCTACTGTACCCTTGGGAAAGGTACATAACCCAGAATTGCCTCAGTAAATATCCAGCTGTATAAATGGATACCATTGTTAAAAAAGTAAGCAATGTAAGTCACTTTGGATAAGAGCGTCTGCTAAATACCAATAATAATGTAATAATGAGACGGGGGAAGGTGACCCGAGGGTGGATTTACATACAGTGAACATTAAAACATTATTATGGATGGGGATTTAAATATAAAGATAACATCATGGAATGTAAGAGGATTGGGGAAACTGACAAAAATTAAACAGGTCATGACGAGAATTAAACAACTTAAATCAACTGTGATTTTTTACAAGAAAGCCACATGTCATCTAATGATACATCATCCATATGGAGGCGCTGGCATGGTCAAGTTTTTTCAGCATTATTTTCCCCCAGCTCCAGAGGAGTCATGATTTTGATACACGAATCTGTTCCTTTTCAGACATCAAATGTAATTCCAGACCCAGCAGGCTGATATCTAACTATTCAAAGATCACTGTTAAATGAGAAAATTACAATGGTTAACTTATATGGACCTAATAATGACTGCCCTGGCTTGAAAACTTGTTCTTACTTTTCTCATTTCAGGGGAAATTATTGATTGCAGGGGACTTTAATTGTACAATTTCACCTGACTTTGACAGATCATCAGGTATAGACACCTCCCACATGCAAAGCAGGAAAAAAACTTCATTACCTTACGAAAGACCTTAACTTGTGTGGCCCCTGGAGGAGATTATACCCAACAGAGAATACTCATGTTACTTCTCAGTAACGAAAGGCTATTCAAGAATTGACTTTTTCTTAACCTCTAATATATTTCCCATGGTGATGGATTGTATGTATGACCCCATCATTATTTCAGACCATGGTCAAGTGTCTCTCATTTACAAATACTCAGACATGACAAAAGAACCGCGAAGATGGCGTTTACACCCCAAATGGCTTCATGATCCTAGTTTTTTAGAACATCAGTTCACACATGGACCTTTATTTCACAACAAATAAAGATGAGACTTCTGCCTCAACAAGATGGGAGACATTCAAAGCCTATATTAGAGGACAGATAATTTGTTACACTAGCTCAAAATCTAAGAAATTTAATTTGGAATTGCAAGACTTGGAAAAGAAATTTAAAAAGTTAGAGAGGGAGGCTTATTTAGATACATCAAACACTACCCACCAAGAACTTCTAACATGTAGGGCTAAATACAATGGTCTTTCTGCTGCCAAGGCTGAAAACAGCTTAATAAGGTTAAAGCAATCATTTTATGAACATGGGGAAAAATCAGGAAAATTTTTAGCCTGGCAAATAAAAAGATGGAAGCAGAAAGAGCCATTAACAGCATCGAGACCCCAAATGGGAATGTAACGGCAGACGCTCTAGGAATAAATAACACATTCGTAACATTCTTGTGCATAATGCACATACACCACTCTCCCAGATGTGAAATCTATAAATCACAAATGATGTTGAAATTGTGCTTAGTTGAATGGTTTTAGATCGCCACCTTGTAAACGCCTCCTAATTAATTCCATTAGCATATAAGGGAGCTCGAATCAGCTCAGCAAACAGTGATGTCACTGCCCTGACCTTTGCTGTGAGTGTGTGTCTGCAAGCTATAACTCAAAACGTGCCAAGCAGAACTGACCACACCTCTTGCATTGAGTGGAAACTGCCTATTGGTCCAAATTCTTGCATTCATACAGAGAATATGCATTAAAGCCCCCAATGCTGTCATCATAAAGTAAAATGCATGTTTGACCAGAAGCTTATGACTAGATTTAAACACTTGGGATTCACATCATCAAGCGATATGAGAGTTTCTCGGGCAGCTTGTGAATGGCTGATTTGAAGGTACGATGTGCAGGCTGATTTCACCATGCCTTTCTAGTGGATTGCCTGAGGCCACAGATATCCTGGGACAGAGGCTTGTGGCTCTCTTGCCTCTCCACTGTTGAGTGAGTCTCAGTGAGGAAGAGGATGAGATGGGTGAATGGGGAGTGGGAGGCTACTTCTTTTTTCAGTGCCTGCAACCATCTGGTGCAACTAATTCATTCTCATTGCGCTTTCTGTATACTCTCTCTCACTGCTGATTCATACTGACTGCACTGTCTGTATACTGTCCCTCATTCCTGATCAATAGTCACTGTGCTGCCTGTACACTCCCCCTCATTCCTGTGCTGCTCCCATATCTGAGGTATATCTGTTGTGGAATCCTTCCTGTGTTATATAATGATGCCATACCTTTTCCTCCCTGCTTGTGTTTGAGTAGCCATGTAGTTTTGTCATTCCTTAAAGGAGCATGCCCTTGGTTTGCTTGTTTATGAGCATACTTTAGGAGGAGGAGCAGTGTATATCTGCTAATCTTATTATATGTGTATCTTAATCTAATTGCCTGCCTCTGATCTATAACTTATAGCCTATCCAGATCTATATGTAAGCAGCATTCCCTGCACATGAGTGAGTCCTCTGTTTTTATCTGGCCATTATATGAGTGATTGAATGGCTGAACAACAAATGAGCTGTCAATAAATCATCTAGTGCTTGTCTGCATTGCAGATAGCTCATCTCTGAGACATGTTGACTTGCTAGAAATAGCTTTCATTTAGTTGTCTTTGATAAGTAGACTTCAATGTTCAAATTACAACATAACTGAATGCCAAAATAAGTGTAAGGGTTGTAGAAATTCCTTACAGGGTATATTCCAAAAGTTTTGCTTGACATGTTGGACCATGCGTGATTATCTTGATCAAATCGGCGATCACCCTTTTTTGGTCTTTCTGAGGCGTAATGTAACATCGGCTAACTTTTCTAACTAATGATGGTTTCCTCATTAATAAATGCCTACCAGCACAGATATAATGAAAGGTGATTTATGTTTTATATTTTGGCAAAAAGTTTTTTCAGTTACCACTGAAAAAAATCCCTGCGTTATGTAACTTGCATCCAACAGTTCTTCCTAGTAATGATATTCAGAAGTAGTCAAATGATTGTTTCAAGAAATTGTAAGTTGACAGTAAGTGTTTTAATCAACAATATCAGCATTACCAGCAATATCCATGTCAATTTAAAAATAAAATTGTATGAAATGTTAATTGTAATTATCCATATAGATTAAAATTCTCAAAGTGAAATTAAATCAAATCTCTTTATTAACACATTAAGCATCTCTGTTTTATTTTGTGTTTTTAAATTTGAAAGTAACAAAGCAGTTTTTAAGGAAGGGTGTGTGTGTTCGTGTGTGTGTGTGTGTGTGTGTTTTTGTGTGTGTGCATGAGTGTTTCTGCACCATTGCCCCTATTCAGCCATTCAAACTGCACTAAACAGGGCCTGGGGGCAGATCCCAGCACCCTCTCTCCCTCCCACTCTCTGCCCTGGACAACAGGGCTAGGTAGAACAGCGAACACCCTTAGGAATCAGGAGAAAAAGCATGGTGCAGTGCATAGCACTATTCAAAATCCCTGCAGTGTTGTTTGTGTCATAAAATAAAATGATTCACAATGGAGAGGGGGAATTTGCAACCAAACCATGTGCATTTAAGGGAATTTCATGAATTGCTATGGGGAGAACAGTGTAATCAATGTATTGATTGCTGTCTTGACCAACCTACATTTTGTGACTGGGGCCATCTTAACATTAAGTAACCTTGTGTACAGTAGCCATGCTAAACCTGTTCAAAAATACTGCATAAAATGACATAAATCCAATCAAAACATTTATTGGCTATTTAGTTGACTATGTAAATGTGTTACAAGTCAATCAGTTTTCTTATTTGCTTATTATTTTCCTGAATCCAAGCATCCCTGAATTACTCTCACAGATTCTTTCCCTCTTGGACAGGCCTCAGAAAGAGGACATACTGTATTGATTTCTTCATCACTGTCTCTGAGAAATGACCATCAACAGAGTCGACTGAGTGACTGAATGGGAAAAAGAGTGATGTGAGAAAGAGGAGTAAGAGGAAGAGGGAGTGTACCAGAACAGGGCCAGAGCAAGGCTAGACAGAGGAGACAAAGATGATGTCCTGTGTGCTGTGATGCATCAGTCTTTTTACAGTCCAGGGCAGGAGGGTGCACAGTTTAGCTCTCCACCTATGGACCCCAGATGCTACTCTCTGCAGGCTGCACACATCTCCTTCCAGAGTGAATAAGCACGCTAAGAAATACATGGTCAGTGGATGGCTACACTGACTCAAAGCCACCAGCTGTTCTAGGGAGTCTGTAAGAGCCAGTGTACAGTAACCCTCACTGTTTTTCTCAGACTTAGGTGGAGCCAACAGTAACTTACATTTTTATCTAAGGACGGAGGATCATCTGCGATGTTCTCACAAAAGTATGTCATTTGGACATGGCAAGCATTTATATAATTGGTCTGCCTGGGTCTGTTGTATGTTCCATGTTGATTTCATTGAACCTAAAATTCAGATATAAATAAGTAATACGTTGCTGAAGTAGGATCACAATCATGAACATCATGCACAATCTTATGTTCAAAATCATAAAGATGATGACTTGAATTCATGAATTCATGAATGAATCTTGGCAGAATGGGCTCATCTTCAGAAACTGAACAGACTTGCTGACTGTTGGAAGCACACAGACCTCACATTTATGTTGGGGAAGGAGTAATCATAATGACTCAAAAGAGAAAATCAGACAACCAAAAGCAAACAGTGGCCAGATTAGTGGTGCTCATTGAACATTTTATTTATTTATTTATTTATTTTCTTATAACACTTAATCCATTCAAACTATTACATCATCAAACCACTCCATGTGGATTGGCATGAGTGGCACTGGCACTCCCTCTTTCAAGCTATGACAGAACTGCAACTTATCAAACCTCATCTTGAGCCAGGCTGAATCCCACCCCACAGAGTGCTCCTTTGCAGCTGTTAGCAAAGTCTGCCTCCGGCGCTCTCAGGTCCTGTTCTAAAAAGGGCTACCGTCTCCCATGTCCCTCACGGCACCCTGTGTATGTGTGTGTGAGCTGCTTTATGAGCATTCCGCCCAAGAGGCACATAGCTGGACATAGCCAGGGCTGGAAAGTTCACTGGGAAAAGAGGCCTGGGGGACCACCAACACCAGCGTCACCAGGACGGACACTGCCCCACTGCCAGGAGTGTCAATACAGCTGGACTGGGGGTGCACGTCACCCCCCCCACACACACCTCAGCAGACCACAGCAGCAACCACACGCGTCTACAACTGGGTGTGTGTGAGGACAAGGAGGGGACGTGTGGTGCCTAATAGCGTCAAATCCCTGCGTTGCTAACCAATATGTCAGAAAATCAATTAATTACTTTTAAGTAGCAGTTAACGGTATCCACACAGTACAGTTCCATGAATTATTGAGGAGAACTAAAGCTGAGTTATTTTCTTCCTCCTCTCTTAAACACCACTGAAGTGTGAAAGGAGCTTATCACTCAGAGACTGGGAGAGCAAGAGAGAGAGAGGGCCAGGTTGGAAGAAAGAAACAGGGATCAAACATTAATATTAATATCAGCCAGAACATCTTGATAAAGAACACATGAAGTATATTTTTAGTACAATCTGACTGAAGTAGGTGATACTCTTGGTGTTTTATTAACAAATTTCTAGCCATATCAAAGTGCATAACTACAAACTTTGTGACAGAAACATGTTGATTAAAACTTATTTAAAACATTTTACCTTTGAAATGAGGGATGTCTCAGAGGAAAAACAAGTCAAAACACCTGCTGATTTCTTTTATTTCCTTTCTCCTACTTTTCCATCATTGGACACATTAAGCATGGTGAGATGAGTTCCTTTAGAAGAGCTAGGTGTATATTGATCCACAGTCCCACACTGACAGCACAGGGGACACACTATCCTCAGGGGGCTGGTCCGGAGAGGAACCAAATAAACAGACATGTCCAGGACAACAGGGGTAATGTTTTTGACAGTGACCACAGGTTTCAAGCTCTTCCAGAATGGGCCAAATCTGTGCCACTTCAGACGGGAGGCATGAATCACATTTTAGTAACATACTGTCAAAGCATACAAAGGAGAGATGTCAACAGCCTGATCCCACGGTGCCAGCCTGTGACTGTCATTCACAGCTGTGGTTTACCACTGCCTGACCAATGTGAGCCTTCCATCCTAACCATCACCTGCCATTGCCCTCTGCTCTGCAGTGCTTCCCTGGGGCTCTAGGCAGGGACCTTCATCAGAGCCCTGCAAGACTGCACTGGCAGCCCTGTGCCCCCAAGACAGGCATGCTGCATCTGGTGAACACTCGGTCAGCCTCAAGGCAGCCTGAGTGCAACCAGAGCAGTCACCCTCATTCTACACCTTTCATGACATTCAAATCCAGGAAAACAAATGCAACCACTGCCGGTCAGGAACTAGAACAATGAGCTGAGGTTTAATGTCTTAATAGGACAGGAGTATAAATCCAGGGCCATACAATAACTAAACTGTAAACTTAGAATTCTGGCATGGTTTATCTGGATATCTGGTAGATAGATATACCTCATTTAACCCCCTGCCATCCTCCTGGCTTCACTGACAGTGAGCGTGCCTCTGTCTGGCTTGCCACTGGGTGTCCACTCAGGTCTCCAGGATGGTGTAGGCTGAGGGAAAAGAACATTCACCCCAAGCAACAATCACTTCTGCTGCATGTCCCAGCCATCTCCTGCTCTCTCAAGCGAAATTCAAGTCAAATTCTACTGGCTTGGTTCCATTTTCACTCCTGTGTTGGAATTTTTTAAGAGAAAAATCATTTGAGTAGCTAAATGAAATTAGCAGGCTAAGAGCGCCCCAGGCAAAGTGACGCTCTGTCTCCTGTGGCCACGGTTACTGCAAAGAATATATTAGGCATGAGTGCATGTCTTTTTTTCCCTTCAATTTTCTGGCACTAGCTAATAATAAAGGAGGTGAGCATTGGGTATAAAGGGAGAGGGATAAGATAGGGGCTCTGCCTTTGAGGACTGAATCTTCAGAGACACGCAGAGGCGCCCTCCCCCAACCAGTTCCCTTGTCAGGTCCCGATAAATGCAGGCATGAACGCTGCTCACTTCGCCACCTCCAGCCCCTTGTCCTGGGCCATGCACCTGATGAGGAAAGGCCGAAACAGCAACACACTCTTTGGTAACGCCTTTACTCTCCTTCCTCCTCTTCCTCTCGCTTTTCTCCCCCATTTGCCTTACCTCACCACTGCTCTTTCCTTCTTCTGCACCCACACCTCATCATCACCCTCTTCTTATCATTGTTTACCCCCCACCTTTTTTGTCAGCTTCTCCTCATCTACCTTGTCTCTTCCTCATCTCTCATCTCTCATCAAAGCCGAAAGTGATTGTTACCCCATCTCGGCATTGTGATATAGCTGTATTCTATGCATTGGTGAAGGTTTGCAATATTGTTTTTTTCCTCTGGATATTTAATTTCATCTTCACAGTTTTCCCATGCGGATTACCACCAATAAGTTATTATCCATAAGTCCTCCTTATGTGAGCTTTCAAAAGTTTTTGGAACAGTGGTGTATACATAGGATGAATGGGAATCTGAACACGTAAGAGTAAGAGAATGAGTACTGTTATTTTTTCTTCTCATACACAATCATCATTCAATTTGGTGTATGAAATGATTAAATTTCACTTTAGATATCTCTCTCTGTCTTTGCATGGTTGTGATTTAGCATATTAGCATCACATTCATGGGGGGCTCTGATCACGTGGACTGAGTAAGAATAGAGTGGGCCATATGCGTAAATGTATGTAAAGGTTTAATGTAATTTACAGTACTGTAATCATGCAGACGCAGACAGTTCAGGGAATTTCAAGAACCAGAAAACCACTTCACAACATAATGTTGATTTCTTCAATTGCTGCTTTGCATCTCATTAATCATTTGAGTTTGTAGTATTGGTTAAATCAGTTCAGAGGCAGTGAACGAGACGATCTGTTGTAAGATGTCCAGGATGTGAACATTCTCTTATATTGTGTGTGTGTGTGTGTGTGTGTGTGTGTGTGTGTGTATAGTTTAGTCCGTTGTGTGTGGTGCAACATGAATATGAAATGAGGTGGTGTTTATGGGCACCTCATTTTTGTAATTACCCACGTCTGCTAACTTCTCTCTGTTTTGTCATGCATCTGACAGCACAGAGTTTAGCAGTACCATATAATGTTTCACACGATATTTGCAGGAAGCCACTTGTTTAAATGTGTCTTCCACTATCCTCTCCAAAACACGGTAAAATGATAAATACATAAATAAATGCAGAAATGAAACGCATGTGGTCAGCACATGGATAATTGCATTTTAGCAGCAAACGTATGTATATACCAAAACTACAATAAAATACGGCGGCATGTACAGCATATGAAATGCCTAAGTTATATTAGAAATATACTTTAAAATATATGTATGTATATATTATATACTATGTTTTGTGTTTTTATTATTATTTCTGATTAATACCTCAGTGTCCTACATTGTAAAGTCACACTCTTTACATGTGATCTGCGATTACATTATATTTTGAAAGGCTGAGTATAATATACATCTAAACGTTCCAGTTGTTTGTGTAATAATAGTATCTAGTTTATATCTGTTTTACTGTTAATAGAAAAAAAAAATCAAAATTGTAGCCAATGTAAGCAACAAGGGAAAAATCTAATTATTAAGATATCTTTTCGCGGACAATGTCAAAATTACAAAAACGCACTTAAAAGCATGTATCAGTGAATTAGATACACATCTTTCAAAACACAAACACGCGCATTGCTGAATTTAAAGTAGCACGTGCACATATATTTTATGCGAAAACGTTCGTTAATGACCCATGAACTATTAATGTAATCTTTCTGGTTGTATCATGAATTGAAATATAAACGTGCACCATCCAGTTGCGTATTTGTTGAATAAACATTGATTTTGGTATTGTTTCAAAACTGCGAATCTAACGGGCACGCTTAAAAAAACCTTCATACACGCCACCACGGTTCTGTTGGATTTCAATGGATTTTAACAGCGGATTTCTCTGAGCGGGTGATTAAAAGGAACCTCAAAGAAAATGGATGCATGGATCGTCTGGTTACAAAATCTAACTCTAACTCTCGCATGTTTACTGTGATTTTTTTCACAGTTAAATCGCTGTCTAGTTTTATTATAGGTAATGTTTTAATTAGATCGTATAATCCGGTACCAATTAAAATACAACTACATTTAAAGAGTTCATTTTATTTGTTTGTGCAAATAGGTGCTGTCAGTACTGAATAGACGAATACCAGGAACCTGTTAACACAATGCACTTAAAAGTGTGGTTCCAGAGGTTGCCATCAAACGATGTGTACGCAATAATTTGTGATTAGGACATAACTCCTTTTAGCATTGGGGTTTGCTAAAACTGTTTTAACAAGTGCATTTAAAAGCAGTGGCGGCTGGTGAGCTCGAAACAGGGGAAGCCCAAACACTACCTTTAAATCTATCATTACTTTCAACCTGTTGCCCTTTATCCTCCTTGATTAACAATAAAACAAATAATTCACAGAATAATCGACACCAGTCGCGTAATTAGAATAAATGATTACCAACCACCTGCTCACCAGCCACCACTGTTTAAAAGCTACCTAATTGTGCTAATTAAAAACAGCAGTCTCAGATGTATTTCGAAGAATGAAATTGTTGTGAAAAATATTATGGGAAGTCGCCTCACTCAGATGAGGGTCAGTTATTCATTCCCGGTGATGCTATTTTCCAGTATATTTATTACTTTCACCTACAGTAAGAAATTGTTTGAATCTCTGAAAGAAACAGCATAAAATTATTGTGATTCAGAGTGCATAAATGCTTTATTTGTAGATCGTTTGAGAAACCATATGCATTCAGCCTTGTTACCACCAAATATATCAGCATGCTTTTCAGATACCATAAGACAAGGTGAATGCTCATCATAAGCGTGGTAGTGGGGGATAAAGGAAAACAAAAAATCGCCTAAAACAATATTCTATCAATAGGCCGATTTCCATTGAGACATTGTTACAAACTTACGATTTGCGGGTTTCTTGTATGAAGACGAGTGATTTCATTTGTTTTTACATGTCGTATTTCGTGATTTTTGCTTTAGTTGTGTTGATGAGAGCACTGTATATGTACTAGGTGTCAACAACAAATATTGTTAGCCTCATGCTTTTCTCGGTATGTATTTCAGTATGGAAGAGTCACGTGGTGGTTTTGTTGCAAAGCAAGTACATTGCGAAACCCATTGCGATTGACATCACCGTATATGTATATAGTAATGGGAGATCACATATATAATTTAATGGCGGGTTTAAGAATATTATGTGGGTGAGTGTGTGTGCGTGTGTGTGTGTGTGTGTGTGTGTGTGTGTGTGTGTGTGTGTGTGTGTGTTTCAGAACAGAGAGACAGGCTATCATGGAATATTACAATTTTTGTAGGAATGATTTTTTTTTTAATTATTGCATATTGTGTTTGTGGTGAGTTATGTTATGGAATTACTTACATGTGTTTTGTCAGTTATTCGTTGAATATGAACAGAAAGGGGACTGTTAATATTAGAGAGTGACGCAGCCGCAAGTACTCGGTTTATGCAGAACTTCTGCGGGAACGATCTGTAGAGAGCGGTTGATATCGAGGGAGATAAATGCAGCTTGGCCTCACCTGTGGCTCATCCGACGTTGGTTGTGCAGGAGGTTGTGCTGCGGTACCGTAAGTGTATGAGCTAGCTTGTTTTCAGCATTCTGAGAATCAATATTTAGCTAGGTTGGCGCAGTGTAACCAAGTTCATTCATCCTGTGTCTTGCTACGGCGTGATTTGCGGTATTGCTTTCAGATGCTTGGGTTTAGTGGACAGAGCTGCTATTTTAACTGATAGAATGCACGGTTATAAATCAGTCTAAATACAACATAAAATGGGTTGCCTTATAAAGTAGGCCTACATATAATTTTCGTTAAAATCGGTGACGCTTTCTGAGTTAAGGTGAAACTATGAAAGGATACAAAAACGCAGATCTCATCTATAAAATGCATACCCATCTGCCTTTGACAATGAAAAACTCAGCATCACAACGTTCTAGAATTTCCCCTCGCGGTGTCAGAGCGCGCTGTAATAATAAGGCACAATACAGAATATCACAGAAGTATGGAAAAGACAGGAGAGCATCAAGCAAAATACACGCCCCTGCGTATACAGTATGTGACAAAACATTGCAATATTCCTGTTTCTCGTTGTATCATTGGTGACAGAGAACAAACATTATTATTAAAGACCCAGTCGTGTTATAAAGGTGTGCAGCTGTTTTTCTTCCCGCTTTATAGCAAGTGACGTGGCCAGTCACTTTACATCACCAGCGCGGCAGGCAACCTGGAAAACGCACGTCAGAGAAGCGCAAAGCTTTACATTTTTTATCATCCCCGTGGCTAAACTCTTACAACAAGACTGACTCCACATAAAAGGGCGAGTAAAAGACAGTTTCCCTAAACTCCTTGACACAAATGCCAAAGTTAGTCCTCTTTGTGAAATTAATTTAACGATACAATCAGGTATTATGCTAAAAACGCAGAGTGATGTTTTAAGAGACGGGTGGACATGACCGATGGCGCGTTGGTATGGATGATGACAAACCATCTGGTATTTCATCAGTCCAGACCCGCCAACCGCGGGGTTCTGGAAAATCAGTGGTTCTCTGTTCAAGCAACGGATACATTTTGGAGAAGCCAGCACGTAAAGCTATCTTGATAAAAGCAAATTAGCCTACTTCGCTCGTTCTGAATGAACAACGTTGTCCAAGCGTCTTGTAACGTTTTCGACAATCAACATAGTTGTTTCATGTTTTTAAATGTTTTGACAGAACAGAATAGTGGGGCTGATTCATCCGAGATGTGAAGACTGGCTTTGGTGTGTTAACGACAGTTATTTTAACAGCCTCTTAATCTACAATCCATGTCAATAAATGCAAGATCAAGATACGCTGGAACAAGTGGTGGAAAGACATACATTTTTTTGTTATTATTATCATTTTAGCCTCTATGTATTTCAAAAGTTGCTTTGGCTAACTTGGCTTTCAAAATCGGTAATATGTTGCCTAAATGATTTCTCAAGTAAATGACATGCCTGACGTTAATTTATCCGTATTGCTTTGTAGCCATTTATTCAGTTCAGAGGCTTTGTGTTATTTGGAATACTTCGTAAATTCGTATGATTAAAAATTACACAAGACTCGCACAATTCAACAAATGTAAACGTTGGTGAATATTATGCATAATCGGCATTGTCTTCCTGATATTTGTAGGCCTATCTGACTATTTACTACTCGATTTATGTCTAGTCCCTTTTCATTCTTCACCCTGTTGCCCATTACAAGTATGTGAACGCGCTGCTTGTAATAAATACAACTGGGCGTATTTCCAGGGTGCGCAGTGTCTATCTATGTCTATCACATTACGGTGCTGACGTTTTATCACCACCTTAATTTCGTTGTCGACTTTGTCTACTGAACGCATCCCTGGTTCATGAAAAAAACATACCTGTCACATCTCCTGTATTGACACAACAGAGCACTGTAATAGGTCGTTTACTGCCCTCTATTGGTATTATTTTGTGATGGCTTTTAGGATGTGAATCCTAAGGGGCGTTGAAGGCGCTTTGAAGACAATAGATACTGCACAGTACAAGCCAGTGTAAACTTTACACGTGGAAAAATGTTCTGTAAAGGATAAGAGGGACGATAAAGAACAGCATAGTGGTCTCGGAAATCAGAAACGGACGTTGTCCAGTACAAAGTAAAATTATGAAAGCAAGTCAAAACTCGTTGGAACACTCGAGAGGGTTTATAACCTTCGATGTCCATCCGTGTGATCATGGAGGTTTGCAGACCTATACGAACGTCGACTGTAATACACTTTTCAGAAATGTACCAACAAAACATGCCAAATCTCAAAAAACTCTAGGTGATGTGCTTTCGTGCCCCCTCCCTCCCCTTAAATGACATCATATTTATAGAAGGTTGGTAAAAAGCATCTGACAAAAACAGAAACATCGTGGCGCTGGATTTTTCGCCATCTCGTGCAGATGGATCGGTGGGATCTTATGACATCGGACTGCATCGCTGATGTAGCTCAGCGCACTGGGGGGTTGTACTCACAGCCAGCCCGGGTCAAGTCAGTGATAACGAGTGGAGTGGATATTGCTTTGTATCAAGTATATTGCTTTGGCTTCTATATTCTGTAGTATATTTGTCGAATTATGAAGCGTGCTAAACAACTACAGCCCTTAGTAATAGCCTAAGTATCGAAAATCATAAACCCTTGCTAGCCTAGCAATAGCGCGTGTTATAAAATCATATTTCTAATTTAGATTTTTCTTTTGCTTTCCGTGTTCTCTAGTGTCGACTCCCATTTGAAGTATTAACATTTGTGTGTTTCCTCATGTTCTTTGCACCATCAGTTAAAATCACACCATCAAAGGACTTTAACCTTAGCACGCGCCTTGTCCGTGGAATTCCATTGAAGGTTAAGGCGGGCCAATTCAATTGCTGTGCTTCTGGAGCGGTCTTTTGATTGGCTACGGCATCCACCAGCCTCCTCGTAGTGCTATTGTAATGGTTCAGACCTGTCTATGCAAATAAACCTTTCCGGGCTGCATTCCTACACTACTTACTGGCAATAAAGTCATCCCGCTGTCGGGAGATTCAGTCTCACAGCATTTGTGGAGTAGTCCCGTCTATGAGACGTGTGACAAAGGTGTGTGCTAATTTTGAATGTGTTATCCAGTTCCATCTATCTGACAGAAGGCAAACTAACTGGAAACAAAATCAAGAGACAATCATTTTAAGATTTTAAATGACCGGGTAACGTCCAGCAGCGTTATTTTGAATGGAGCATCTGTAAAGGAAGTGAGTGGGAGATCATTCTCGACTTCTCCCCACTCTGAATTTAACCGTCGATCATATAACATGTAATGGGAAATCTAAAATAAACAGTAAGTCTCCCACTTAGGTCATATGTAATCAAAATATATTTTGTTGCCACCCAAAGCCTGTTTTAATGTAATGCGTAATATTTAAAATATAGCCCTAGGATAGCTAGTCATACATCTGTACTGCAGTCCACAGCTAGCTATTTATCTTGCAAAGTGAACTTAACCCTGACTGCATGTGGAGACTTGTTTTCTGGATCTTTGCAGGTTTTTTAATGTGGCTGTTCAATTTTGTTCTCAGCTCTAAGAAGGAAAGGGTGTTTCTGTCGCCTTGTCTCGGCTTTGTGTGGTGCTAGTGCTGAGAGTGGCGCGTGTACCGTAACGACGAGGGTGTCTCGGACGCTGTTGCACTTGCTGGATTCATTGCCGGTGGCCAAAGGCTGGCAGTTTCAGGAAGTTTCTCGCGCTGCGCAATCTGACGGGGTGTCATGCAGTGAGTCAGTTGGAACTTACAAGAACAGTCTTCGCGTGAGAGAGGAAGAAACGGAAGATGGGCGATATGGATACTTTTCTTCTTCGTTTCATCATATCCTGATAACTAAAATTATATTCAATATTAACACAGCACGCACTCTTTTTGATAGGATGTTTGCAGTGGCCACTGGACTTCGACTTACACTGCGCAAGTAGGAATCCGCGGATCTGCCAGTGCGCTCGGATACATTAAACGAAACAGGAGGCCAGGCGCTTTATTTTCACGACTCTTGGTCTGCGCGTTTGGGAAATCCGCCGGTGAACTGTTGCATGTAGCGGTGAATTCTGGAGCTTTACACTAACCAAGTGGAACTTACCACTCTGCACAAATGGTTTTCCTCTGGGACGCCAAATACGGTACGACCATGTTCTTAAAACATTGTTGATGTCAAAATGTAATTTAAATGTTTGTGTCAAAAATCTATCACTCATTCGAATCTTCACTTCTGACAAACAGTTGCGAAAAAGATGCAGACTAACGGTGGCTATTAGGTGTCTTTTGTTTGTTTCTGAAAGATGCCAACACACTTACAGACAGACAGACAGACGCGTGCACACACACACACACACTCTCTCACTCTCTCTCGCTCTCTCTCTCTCTCTCTCTCTCTCTATTTCTGCAGTCTCAGTAAGCACAAGGGTGGGGCATGGGTTGTCTGACGTTTTGCAGTTGTGGGCCAAATGTGTATTTTTATTCATCTTTCTGCTGTGTTATTCAGTGGAGCATTTCAGTGGTAACCTCTGTAACCACACTCATGTGGCATCGATTGTGGTTGGCAGAATGACAGAGTTCTTCTTCCCCTATCAAAAGGAACACTACAGATTTATGCACCTCTGCTTCAGGTTGGCTGTTTTTCTGCAATGCTGTCAAGTCATACCTCCCAAGTTCCAATTAATTCCTTGGAGCTGTTCAGCTTCAAAAAGCCCTCTATCTAAATTTAGTTTTATTGTAGAAAGATTTTTTTGATCAGATGTTTGTACGTTAGTTGAGGCTTGTGTTCCACTCTCTTCATCTCTCTTTACTGTGTTTTAGATCCTGCCCCTGGGCGCCGTTTCACACCCCCATCGACAATGCTGAGTCCAGGGAAGATGACCGAAGGGCTGCCCCTGGGCACCCAGGACAGCAGCGCTGCCACCCTGGTGGGCAAACTGCGCATCACAGACAGAAGCATGGTGGAGGTGCTGTCGGACCACCCCGGTGAGCTGGTCCGCACAGACAGCCCCAACTTCCTCTGCTCCGTGCTGCCATCCCACTGGCGCTGCAACAAGACCCTCCCCGTCGCCTTCAAGGTACCTCCAGTGCAGGAGCCTGGCCAACACGCAACACTCACACAGTGCTGCAGCAATGTTGAATAAATGTTCTGCGTGAGTTGGAAGAAAGTTCATTTTAAATCCTTACATTTTTAAAATGTTTGGCTTCACAATAATTAACACCACAGAATTCTGGTACAAAGTCCTGCAGCATTTCATCAACATTCAGAGTACATTTTGTGCTAAGTGGAAAACAAACATGTAATACACATAAGACCATTTGTCCAGTTTAAAAGCACATTACACAGTCATAGCTTTAGATAGAGGATCCCCAACTTTCCATGCAAGTGTCTGAAGACAATATGTTTCTTATTACCCACTTTCAGTGACATTCTTTTAGGAAAGCCATCTATGTCACAAATCATACTTAAATTTATCTGAATACTGTATGCATATGCTCAATACAATAGCAGCTTTTCTTTGATGCAAATGGCTAAATGTACTGTGTATAAATCTGTAGACCTATTTTTAACATGCATCTGGTATCTCACTTTGACTCCTCTCAGGAAGCAGTGCAGAGTTTGGAAACTGGTACCGTACACTGCTTTAGAAATAGGTCTAGTATTCTGGTGAAAGCAGACATGGACACAAATGCCCAGTAAAGTTCAACGTACATTTTTAGTGAAGTTTGTATCAAAATTGGCTCTCCAAACAATATTGCAAGCATTGTAACCTTTTTTTCACCTCTTTGTTTTCCATCATTTCTAGTTAATGGTTCCTTTTATTGAAAACTAGGGGAACCAAATCATATATTTAAATCATGTCTATAATGAAACCGTATTAAAAACTTAGGTAATAGAACAACTGCCGTTTAAATCAATGGTTATTATTGTTCCATTTTCTGTAGTCCTAGTTTTAATCCAAATAACTGTAACTATTTAAGTGAAAAGTTATGTTCACATAGACATTTTTAAAATCTTACATAGGGTAAGATCTAGTACAGTACGGAGGCGCAGCATGATTGGCACAGGCTCTTTCTCTCGATGCTACACAGATTGAAAACATAAAGAAATCCAACACAGCGAAATGCGCATCGAAATGTTAGTACCAGATCATCTTCTCAGGCGTACCCAACTAATAACATGAGTGATATGATGGGCTTCAGTCGATCTATGATGAAAATGAATGCTGAATATTTTATTATTATTATTTTATATCCACCTGCATTTTTTGACATAGGCTGCACTGACTATACTTTTTAAACACAGCTATCAAGCATTTGGCACTGGTCTGCTGAAAGCTAGGAGCGTCTTACAGTCGCTCTGCCGCTCCATCGGAAGTTTACCGTTTGCGATGAAATGATGTCGCTTCTTCCTTGATATTAATCCGGATTACAGGTGGTATTACTTATTTTATTTGGAGGGAGTGACTAAATCTGTTGAACAGTTCAGCTATTTTGAAAATACAGCGTTTTGTATAATTATATTATTGCTCATGTAATATAGGCGACCAAAATATAATGCAGACATTAACCAGTCCATTTAAATTATAATATTTTTTAAAATTCATTTATTTTTTATATTGAGAAAGTGAATATTTTTCATTTTTTTCTTTTTCATTAAAACATCAACTAAGTGAGCATTTATTGTAGGCTGTATTGAGCTGTATGGTTTCCGTTGATTTTCATGGCTCTTTGTGTCAGTTCTTTTTTTTTTCAGTTACAGTACAGCTGCGATCATCTGAAATCGTTGATGAAACAAACGATTAAGATTACAGACGACTGTTATGTTAGACTGTTCTCGCACCAAGAAACATATAATTACCTCCGTTTATTATTTAGCCCAAGTTCTGGTTCTTACGGATGACTT
Organism: Megalops cyprinoides; assembly: GCF_013368585.1. NCBI lineage: Eukaryota > Metazoa > Chordata > Actinopteri > Elopiformes > Megalopidae > Megalops > Megalops cyprinoides. The sequence continues at coordinate 529,279 of NC_050593.1, forward strand.
AAGATCTCTGACAGATTTCCGCAATTTCCAAAAGTCGCAGAAAATGCAAGCGAGTGCCAAAATTGTATTCTCTACTGAAAATAGAGCGTCGAGACGCTTGAGTGTCCACAGTGTGCTGTGAGGTTGCGACTGTTTTTATGTTGACCACTTAACCGAAAACGGGACAGTTTAACCTAATGGATGTAGCTACCACATTCTTACTGTAAGACTTACCAAGAACGAATTGCCATCTATATGGAAATGATCCACCTTGAGTACTTATTTACTTTTTGGGTGTGGAGTCGTGCACCTCTTGAGTACACACTGATTGCTTTGGCTCCAGCTATAAAAATAAGGCCTGTGTTAAACAGACCCTAAATCTTATTTTTCCATACAAAAACTACAATATCACAATCACAATATGTGCCAAATAGTACATTCTAACAGAACTTACTACTTGATGATGATGATGATTATTATCATTATTATTATTATTATTACAGTTAATCCAATAGGTAATATGACTTAGTTTTCATGTAGAGCAACTCACATTGCAGTTAATAACACAGGTAGAATAAAGAGTACACGACAAAATATACAACTAAGCTAACGCAACACTGCCCACATATTTAAGTCCTACAGAGACACAGGACTTTGTTAGATACGTGTACAATATCATTTGCACTCAGGCAGAACTGACTGTTGACAGATGAGGTCTTTTATTGATAATATATATGTTATATATATATACATATATATATATATATATATACACACATACACACATAGCGAAAAATACTGGAAAAAAAGTAAAGACGCATGATTTAGGCTGTCCTTGAAAGGTCTTGTGCGTGTTTTTTTGTCCTCTGCTCCGATGGCAGGTGGTGGCCCTTGGTGACATTCCCGACGGCACCCTGGTGACAGTGATGGCAGGGAATGATGAGAACTATTCGGCCGAGCTGCGCAACGCCACCGCTGCCATCAAGAACCAGGTGGCTCGATTCAATGACCTGCGCTTTGTGGGTCGCAGTGGCAGAGGTTAGTAAGGGTAGAGGGGTTTGGGATGGCACAGGGGTAGAGGGGAAATCTTGTTAGAGCGATTAACATTGGAGTGATTAACACTGAAACTATTAACACTGGAGTGATTAACATTGGAACAATTAACACTGGAGTTGTTAAAATTGCCATAAGTAGTGATGATGATTCAGCTAAAGCCCTGAAGGAGACCATTATGGCACTGAAACATTGCATCTGGCACTGGTTTCTGGGTGTGATGCAATCAGAGTGTGACACATATGGAGTGTGACAGTGATGACATGTCCTCTTCTCGCTTCTGTCTGCGATTATTCACATGCTCTGCACACTCTTTTCTCTCCCTGTCTTCTGAGGCTGGAAGTCCCTTTTTGAGAAACTCTTTCAAAGTCACGGGGCATAATGGAGTCACTTAATTGTGGGCTGATATTACATGAATTATTAACAGAAAAAAGGCTGCAGATAAATGGATGTGATTCAGCTGGGGCAACTGCAGCCCACTTCCCCTCTGTTATTCTTGTTCTTTCTCTGTCTGTTTCTCACTCTATTTCCCTTTCTCTCTCTTTTTCTCTGTCTTCCTCCCTCAAGTACACTCATAATTCATTGATCCATCAATATTATTGTTGGGGGGTACTTGACAAACTGTGACAAACAGTTTGTAAGGGAGAAGGTATAAGGTCTTCTTTGGTGCCCTAAGACTTTTAAAAAATTAGTATTATTCTTATGTCAGATCAGGAAAAGCAGAATAACCCACAGACAGCAATGATAAGGCAAAAGCCACAATTTGAAAATGGGGCAATTTGTACTCAAACATATACATCCAAGTGAAAGGATAAAAGGTGGCTTTGTCTGGTGAAGTGTGAATGGTAGCCCAGCAGTGCTTGTGATTTGGAGGCGTCAATATCTGGTATGACCAGTGAGGGTAAAGGTAACATTTAGTGCCAGCCACTTTGATGTGGAAGGAGCTTACAGAACCTTCCTGAACTACGCATTATTCAAAAAGAGGTACTTTTTTGGCGGAGTAATTGAGGTAGTCAGTTGAGGGTAAAACAGTCTGAACTGCACTGCCCCCTGTTTGCATGGGACAAAGGAAAATAAAATGCAGAACCCTGTGGCTGCAATAGTGCATATGCTGCTTTTTATTTATACACATATAAGAGGTTAATAGGGGTCCATCATCAGACTTTTGGCATGTGTCATATGTCTCTGTCTATCAGATCATGGTGTAGCCAGACGGTGTACTACCATTAGTGTGCAGCTAAACAGACTGAACTGGGTGCAGTCACACATCACATCCTCAGCCAGGTGTAGTTATATACTACAGCCTTAATCAGGTTACACCATATACCACAGCCTTACACAGGTGCAGTTATATACCAAAGCTTTCACTAGGTGCAGTTGTATACCACACCAGTCCTCTGTTCTTAAAATAACCACTCTCTCTTTCTTCACTTAGGTTGTTCCCCTGTTAATCAAACAACAATCTGACCAATTCCATTTTTATGCCACAGCAGCTGTGGGCTGGGTATCACCATGTCCACTGATGATGTCTGGATGTGTATTTATGAATCTGGTCCCACTAGTTAGAATATGTTTGGTGTGAGAATCTGACAGTACAGGGCAGCATACGCAGGTTGTGTTAATCTGTTACCACAGGTCAGAGTGCTCTGGCTGTATGTATCTCTTTTGGTGTGGGTGTATAGCTCGATATGTACAGGAAGGTGGAAATGTGAGAGTTGAAAGAGAAGAGAATCTGCTCTTAGCTCGGTCACTGTCATTCTGTCCTGAACACGATTCTGCTCAGAACCCACAAAAAGACGGTCAATGTACATGACCAGAGTGTATGTATAAGACCGGAAACACTTACTGCACTGATGGACGCGATTACAGCACTTACAGGAAAAAAAGCTTTAGAGTTGCTGAAAAGTGAAGCTCCATAAATCCCCCTGGCCAAGGGAGAGTTCAGAGGGCTGGGTGCTGCCAGTGGTGCTGGATGAGGAGAGGTAGAGTGATGGGTAATAAACAGCTACAAAGTGCATTTTTCATCTTCATTTTTCTGTCTCTCTCCCTCCATTTGTTTCTGTTTTCATCTCTTTGGACATCCACCCCCCAACCCCCCCCCCCACACGCGCACACTCACATATACACACATACAATTGTCCTGCCTGCAAGACAGTCTATCTGGCTATTCCTGTGAGAGCTAATCAAATACTGTACTGTTAATGTTTGTATGTGTGTGTGTTTGTGAGTGGATGTGTGGCTGTTAGGGGGTGATTTCCTTACTACAGTTGAGCGTTAGCTCACACTAAGAAAAGGGTGTTGTGTGTTTGTCTCTGGCCCTCTCTAGAGAGAAACAGCCAAAAAGAGGGCTTGAGAGTAGCTCACTGGCTGGTGCAGTGCTGCATGTGGTCAGGTCAATCTGAGCTCTCAGGCGGGTGTCATTTGGGCAACAGACTGAAGATCCTGAGATGAGCTGGCAAAACTCCAGACTGTAACGGAAACCTCCAGTTGGCATGGCGATCACCTACATCCCCCCTGGGACTTTATTTATTTTTTTACCTTGAAGTGTTGAGTGACACGCAGGAGTGGGAGGACTGTAGTTAGATGCCCCAGCGTCTCGTTCAAAAAAACCTCCCTTCTCAGACAACTCCTTACACCCCCATCCCAGCGTCTGCCCAAATCCCACAGATGCGCACAGCACCCCCCCTTGTCCCAGTCTAGTACCCCTTCTGGATCCCTCATAGTCACCCCCTTCGTAGCTGTCCTGTCATCACCCTGCTGTTTCCAGCCAGACCAGATGCACGGCAGGAGAGAGACTGGCAGCCTTGAGCTGTCCGCACCACAAAATTCATTCATTTACACCATAATTCCCCTTACATTTACACCCCAACTCCCACATCTACACCACAACTCCCATCACATTTAGTATCAAGGTCAATGGCAGATGTGGGTACCTTCTATCACAGATCTCAGTTTGGGTTTTCCACACAGTCTGCAGAAAGCAAAATAATCCTTAGCTACCTCCGGGTAGGCTACTCCTCAAAAACACACTTTCCCACTAAGTTCATCTGCCCCCCAGTTCAAATTCAGCAAAATAGATTCTCTTTTAAATGTTAGTGAAGTTAAACTTGTTGTTCAGTGGAGGTAAACTAAAAAAATTTACAACCTACAGTGAGCTGAACTTCCTTTTCAGATAAATACAAAACAGTTAATAACTAAGCAAATAAGCACTCTGTAATTATCTTCTAATTCCAAAGTAATTTCAGTGACACTGTACTCTGGTTTTTGAATTTCAGTGAACCTGAACTCCCCTCTCAAGTCTGTGTGTGTGTGTGTGTGTGTGTGTGTGTGTGTGTGTGTGTGTGTGTGTGTATGCGTGTGTGTGTGTGTGTGTGTGTGTGTGTGTGTGTGTGTGTGTGTGTGTGTGTGTGTGTGTGCGTGTGTGAATTTATGAGGAGCAACTCAGCACTGAGCAGGAGTCTGGCGCTGTTTGATATTCACACTGTAATATTTATGTCTGATCTGGTTTGGGGGGGTTGGTTAATCCTGTCCCGTGGTATTTTGGGAAAGGCAGGGGGAGTAAACTCGACACCAGAGTGGACCATGCTAGCGGTTTGCGGGCAGTATGGGTGTGCTCTCTGGGGGCGCCCTGCCCTCGGCCCGGAGAACCATAGGTGATATGTCTGCAGCAAGGGCAGACAGCAGGGTGGCTGAGGCTGTGGGGGTATGGCACAGAGTTGCGTAGAGATTATCCCGGGCGGTCGCCCTGGAAAAGCCCCCGTGTCTCTAAGGTGAGCCAGTATGGGAAGGAGGCCAGGGGAGGCCCAGACACTTGGATCTCTGTGGGATGATAGAGTTACCGTGGCAATAGCTGCCACTTCTGGCACTGGCAGTCCCCTCACCGCCCCCCCCCTGCCCCCCAGCTATGTCCTTTCTTTCGAACACTGTTTAGATTTTTTTCCACCGCATAGTGTGATCTCGGTGTGGTCACGGCGTGGCTGTGATGTGACCTCGGGGGCAGTCGTTCTGCAGTCTCAATGCATTGAGAGGGTGATGGCTTTTCTTGATATCTGGCCTTGACCATGGTGGCGAGGTCACGGTATACTCTCAGGACGGGCAAGCTTTGGTTTGTGGCCCCTCCAAGCTTCACTCCACTCCAGTACAGTCCCAGGACACGAAGAGTGTGCAGCAAGGCCAGGATGGCTGTTGACAGGGTCTTGCTACTGTCTCTCCCCTTCCTGCTCTCTTTCTCTCTCTCTCTCTCTCTCTCTCTCTCTCTCTCTCTCTCTCTCTCTCTCCTCCCTCTCTGGTAGAGACAGGAGACATGGAAATCGCCAAGTAGGATTTCTAATGAAAGAAGCCTCTGTGTGCTCTTTGTTCTGCCTGCCCCTCCCCCCAACCCACAGGGAAGAGCTTCACTCTCACCATCACAGTCTTCACCAACCCGCCCCAGGTGGCCACCTACCAGCGAGCCATCAAGATCACAGTGGATGGGCCCAGAGAGCCACGCCGTAAGTCCTGCGCCACATGTTCTTCCTCTTCCTCATCTCTCTTCCCCGGCTGCCCTCTACCCAGACTAGGCATTAAGTAAGCCCCCATTATCATGCCATTACAATGGTCAAACCAACTCCACCCGGTCCCACCTCTGGCCTCCATTTCTAAATCACAGCCCAACATCTGACCTCTCTTCCAGTTCACTTTCAAAGCACACAAGCCAAGGGGCTGTGAGCTCTAGTAGTTTTTTGTAGGGACCTGACTATATGCAAGTTGTTAATCTACCAAATCCTGAAAAGAAGCCATTGTACCTTTGAATGTGATGCATTTCATTGTTGTAAAACAGACACTTGCAGCAGTTGGATCCCTCTGCCCTCACGGGCTGCTAAGTGTCATAGTGTAAGCCATCAGGTCAGGACTGTTACAAACAGCCAAGGCAGAGCAAAGAGAGATGGGAGAGGAAATGAAAGAAATAGAGGAAATCAGAAACAGCCACACTGTAGCACTATGGAACCACCACCATCTGCATCTGTACTTGCACAGGTATGTGTGTGTGTGACCATGTGTGCTTCTGTGTCTGCATCTGTTTGTGTTGATAAGTATATGTGTGTGCACCTGTGTACATACACATGTGTGTTTGTTTTAGCATGCGTGCATGTGTACATTTGTGTGTGTGTGTGTGTGTGTGTGTGTGTGTATGTTTGTGTTAGTGTGGTACTGCTGTGGTAGGGTCAGGTCTGTGTACTGCCATTGTGGCTGCAGTGAGGGAGTGGTGTTTATTACCTTAGTGTCACAGGGCTGTGATGGGACTATTCCCTGTTGGAATCTGGGGAGCTGGCGCCGCCCCGCAATCCTGGGTCTGGTCATCGCAGGCGCTTGGCTGCCTCTTCAAAGGTTCAAACAGGAGCTCTGATTTCAGCAGCACTTCCTCTCTGCAGGCCGAGTGTGTGATGGTCTCTCACAGCTGCGTGCCGGGGGATGGCCGCTCGTTAATCCCCCATTCGCCGCCTCTGGGTGAGGTGGCCCGGCTACAGGGGAGACACTGCCCCCTGCTAACCCCCCGAATCCCACGTACAGTACATCCCAAAACACAGGAGAAAAGTCAGAGTATAGCCCACAACACAGGAAAGAACACAGAGTCAAAGTACAGCCCAAAACACAGGAGAAAACACAGTCACTGTAAGACTGGAAAGAACACAGAGTTGGAATGTAACATCTCCATAACCTACTGAATCTACAGAAATCAGACAGGCCGACAGTAGCATTAGGACAGCATACTGTGTGATACTGTTTGGTTTTCTTTTGTCCTGTAGCTGGAGTATACTTTAAATGATCGTTTAAGGTTGTGTTCATACGTAGCATCTTTTTTTGATGAAAAACGCTGGCCAGAGCATTTTTTCAAGGGAAAAAAAACGCCGGCAGCGTTTTTTTCCAAAAAGCAGTTGAGAGCGTCTTTTGTTGCCATAACAGTAGCATGTACGGTAGCATGTTGTTAGCAATCTAGCTGGCTATACATTGTTGCAGAGCTAACATTAGGTAACAGGCTAGTTTTGCTAACGACAAGCAGTAAACACTTTTCAGAAACTCCTATGATACACCCAAACGGCATCTTTTGATGAATGTTATGATACCTTTTAACTGTCACGTTGTGCAGTTCACTGTGCTCAGAAACTAGCACAATTAACTTCTCCACTGCTACCTTCTCCATCTCCGCCTGTGATTGGTCAGCTGTCAAAAAAGCGCTTGACGTAGGGCGTTTTTTCTGAGAAGATGAACTTTTTCCAACTGAAAAAAATGCCCTGAGCTGCAGAAAAACACTGGCGATGGCGTTAAAAAAACGCTTAGGACGTTTTTGAAAATACGGTCTACTCCATAGGATTATTATGTAAAACAGACGCTGACAGCTTCAGAAAAGACGCTACGTGTGAACACAGCCTAAGGGTATGTTTTATTTAGATGTGAGTAATGAGGGTAGTGTAGGCACAGGTTTTGAGCAGTCTCTGAGTTATCTCTGAGTTCTCTCTTTCCTTGTCTGGCTCTGCACAGAGCCTGTATCCACTTACAGCAAAACAAAAAATGTTCAAATTAGCCACCCTTAAATTTTTGTAAGTTCTACAGCAGGTATGTTTATTTGTTGCAGTAACATATTCACTGGCTGACAATAGACACTTCACATCAATCTTTTCCAGTTGCTCTTCCAACCAAAGAGTATATGGAAACACTTATAATAGCACAAGATTAAGACAACCTGCCACTTGCATGAAATGGTCCGATTGATATCTGTATTTGATAAGAACTCTTCTCCTGTCAAAGTCATGTTAGCCACTTTGCCCCTATTTGGCAACACCACATTACAAACCAAATACAACTCAGCCTAATGCACTCTCCTCAAAGTAGACTCCTACAATTATAAGAAATCTCATTGGCTGGGCAGAGCAGTTCTAAAGACCTCTCAGATGTTTATGAAACAAGTTGAATCAGTGGCCTTATTTCTGAAAGATACTGTGCCCTGTGTGTCCTGCCCCAAGGGGAGGCTTTGCAGCTCCTTCTGTCTTCGTTGCTGGATCTCTGTGCTGGCCACATTGTCTGTCTCCTTCACCGGCTTTTGTTCAGCTTCCACACGTGTATATAGTGGCTAGAATGTAACACCTGTGTCTGTGTGTTTCAAAATTGGAAAAAAGTATCAGCATCTGGTGGACACAATCATGGTACTTTGGTATAAGGGGAATTTCTTAATTTTAATACTCAGAAGACTAGTGTATAATTATTTATAATGTATTTACTAACAAGCAGAAAGAAATGCCATAGGACAACTTTTTTCTATGTCCTTTTGGATAAAATAAAGTATTTAAATAAGCATGTATGTGTGCGTATGTGTGCAGGACACCGGCAGAAGGTGGAGGAGTCAGTGAAGCAAGGCACCCTGGCATTTTCAGAGCGCCTGAGTGAGCTGGAGCAGCTGAGACGGAGCGCTATGAGGGGCAGCCCCCACCACCACCCTGCACCCAACCCCCGCCCCGGTCTCAACAGTGCCCCCTTCAGCAGCCCTACGCACAGCCAGATCCCCGGTGAGTGTGTGCTGCAGGACGGGGAGGTATGTGTGTGTGGGGATGGGGGAGAATGAGGGAGGGGGGTCTTGAGTAAAAAAAGGCAGAAACATTGACAATGCTACATATCACAGGCACACTATTCTAGGGCTGAAGCACCGGGCACGGCCCTGTAGAAACCACACTTGTGGGATTACACTGATTACCTCAAATTACTGAGCATGTTTTCTTTATCCCCTCACTGTCTTTTACATCGGTTTAGCCTGTTCATGCTGTGTGAGTGTGTGTGTGTGTGTGTGTGTGTGTGTGTGTGTGTGTACACATGTGTGCATGTGTACCTGTATGTGTGCATTCTTCTGTTCATGTGTATACCCTTCTTTGCAGGCCAGGCTAGAAAGTACAACCAATAAGAGCATGAACATGCCTCTCATTCTCTCATTCAGTCTGTCAGAGTAGAGCATGGGCAAGCCTCCACCCTGGCACTGTTCCACACTGTCCTATAATGTCTCACAGCACCCCACACTGCACCCAAACACATACTCCCATCCTCTACAGATCACAGTATGTCTCCACACTGCCCCACTCACACAGATGCTGGTTGGGGCTGCCCAATGGTCTCAAAGCTCTGCCGATTCTATCTGGTTCTGTCTCCGTTACAGTTCCTGTAAAACTGTTGTTTGCTCTACCTTTTGTGTGGTTTTTGGCTTTAAAGAAAAGCATCACCAACCACAGATATAGAAAAACAGACATGCATTTTTCTTGCATTTGACTGCTAAGACTCCACAGGACAGTTGGGGTGGGTCCTGTCTCTGATAAGGACCCCAGGGATGGATTGATACCTATGCTTTATTTCTCCTCGTCTTCACTGGTGGACATCATTGGCAGTCAAATACCATGTGTGTTCACAGGTACATGTGTGTGGGTGTGTATGCACCAAGCATGTGCATTAGAGAGACAGTGAGAGACAGAGGGAGGGAATAGGGGCATGAAAGACTGAGAGACAGAGAGAGTGAGGGAGGGCTGGATAGGGGCTCCTGGGCAGTGCGGGACAGAACAACTTCCTGCCGCGCATTACTCTCTCTGATCCTGCTTCCAGAAATAGTAGCAGGAATCCTGCCAGCGGAAACCATTCTGAACTCACTCAGGACCTTTTTCGTTTCTCCTCAACGTTTCTTTTCATATTGCCAAAAATTAGAAGCAGCTGGTCTGGGAGGTGCAGGCTGCCCACGCCTGGCCTGCAGTGTGCCCACAGCGCTGTTCCACCGGTGGGTCTGCCCCACACCTCTTTGACCCTGTCTGATCCTAAATCTCATACATCACCACATGTTCTGAATCGATACACACAAAATAATTTAAATCCATCAGCCTTGTGCTGGTTACGGCTGGACCCTCTGAGACAGAGAAGGGAGGAGACAACAGGGCCAAGTTCATTCGTCTGATAGTCAGGCTAGCTGCTGAAATGGCCAACTGACTATCCAGGCTGAAAAAGAAAGTCATTCATTAATTTTTTACATACATGATAAATTCATTGGTGGACCCTGCTCTATTTGGCACTGACACAATGTTCAAATAAGGCTTGTTGTGTCTGTGTCTGCACAACATATCATGCTGTTTTATATTTTAACTGTGCTTTGCACTAGCACTTTGGAAGTCACCCTGGGTCAGAATGTGTTCTAAATGACAAAATGTAAATGCATTTCAGGTTAGTTCCATGGGCATGCAGAGGCCCGTGATTAACCCTTTCGCACGTAACTTATTTTATGCTGTGTAGCACGAATGTTACGTAACATGGCTTGTTATGTTTTCATTAGCAATATTAAGCTACCGCCGCATTTGGTATATTTTTTAATCACCGTTTCCTCAAAGCTAAAATCAGCTTAAAAGGGGAGACAGTGTTGATCTCCTGTGGTCCTGTGTGTCTGTCTCAAAGCGAGGCGCAGGCCAGAAAGCTGTGTCCCCCTTCCAGCCACCCACGTACCTGGCCCATCGGCCTGGGCACATGTGACTCCTGCCTCTGATCAGAGAGCTGGAGCCTGGGGAAGAAGGCAGGAAAGGAGAGGGCTTTGGTGAGGGGGTTGGAGGCTTGGCATTTGGCCGTGTGCTCTGCACTGGGAGAGCTGGCTTCACTTAAAGGCAGCATTTGGCTGCTGCATATAATTTGCTTCCTCTCAGATTGTCTCCTTTGGTCTGGAAGTCTGAAGGCGATCACAGCATTTATTAGACCGCAGGGAGGGCTGGGCTGCCTGCTCCCTCCACCCCACATCCCTCCTAAATCACTTCCTCTTTCTCCTTCTCCATTTCCCCATCTCTCCCCCTTCTCATTCTCTCACTTCTTATCCCTTCATCTCTCTGTTCTTATTTCAACTCCGTTTCTCCCTTTCCCTCCTTTTTATCCTCTCTTCCCTCTCATTTCCTTTGTTCTTCTCTGTAGTGACAACCATACAACACAGACACTCAATTTAACAGTAACAAAAAATGTGGTGATACAGGTGTGAGTAGGGTGACCAGATGCAAACAGGACATTTTTGGACATTCTAAAACGCTTAACATTGCTTAATGTTCCAAAACTGCGATCAATGATCACCAAATTTCTCTCTGACATCTCTTGTCAGAAACACTTCCTCCTGTCAAAAAACCAAAACCGAAATCCTAGGAGTATGGTCGTTATCTCATGTTAAGCGTTTTCCTCTCCAGTGATGCCTTTTATAAGGAAAAAGCTTAACGTGGCTTTATGTCCCAAAACAGCGATCAATGATCACCAAATTTGTATGACATCTCACATGTCATAAACAATATCTCCTATCAAAAAAGCAAAACTGAAATCCAATCAAGGGGGTAACTATCTTGCGTTAAGCCATTTCTTCTCCATTGACCTCCATTATAAGGAAAAAGCTTAACATAGCATTATGGACCAAAACAGCAACGTATGAGGACTACACTTCTCTAACACGTTTTTGATCATGAACACGTTCAAGAACCAATACGAAAACACCATGGGTTTAATATAAACACTGACGTTTTCATTGAAGTTCTCCACATAGGAACCCAAATTTGGTGGTCATTGGATGCTATTTTGGAACATTAAGCTACGTTAAGCCTTTTCCTTATAATGGGCATTGATGGAGAGGAAAACGCTTAATGTAAGGTAACGTCCATACTCATAGGATTCTGGTTTTGATTTTTTGACAGGTGGAAGTGTTTATGACAAGAGAAATCTGGTGATCATTGATCACTGTTTTGGAACATTAAGCCACGTTAAGCCTTTTCACATTAGAATGTGTTTTAGAATGTCTGAACATTTGTATTCTGCCTTTCGGCTCGTAAACACCTGTACTTTGTCCTTTAGTCGATTCCACAGCACACCAGTTAGGCCATAAAAGATACAGGCTACAACTTTTGCTATATGAAAGATATGATGAGCACAGTGCTGTTTGTCATCCCAAAGACACACTAATTTTGCAACATAACGTCCCACGTCTGCACAGTTTGATTAACGGCCATCACAGACTCTTGATGACCGCCTTCACTGCTCTCTTCTCAGCCATTGGATGAAAGCCAGGCTTTTAGAAAAGCTTGGCTATGTTGCATTTGTATGAGCCAGGTTGCTGCTTTTGACATAGCCCTATTAAATAGAGTAGAAACTATGCCGCAACGGCATAAGTGGCTCATGTGCCGGGCGGGTAAAAGAACGCATCCATGTGTTCTTATTTCTGACAAAAACCAAATTACCAATGAAAATGCAGGACATTATCTCAATATGCGGGATGCGGGAGAAAGGGTCAAACAATTGTTTTTTGCCATAATGATCCAAAATTATGGTTATTTTCAACCCACAAATCTCTGCTTGAAAGTCCTACCCGTGTCAACATTTTATTTTCTAGTATTTTTGCAATCCTTATGAAAGAGGCAGGATTAACAGCTGATTCTCTGATATCAGACTCGAGACAGATGCAGACGTCACCCTCCTGGTCGTATGAGCAGTCCTACCCCTACCTGGGCCAGATATCCACACCTGCTGTCCACCCTACCACGCCCATTTCACCCAGCAGGGCCAGCAGCATGTCCGCCCTCACTGACCTCTCCAGCCGGCTCTCAGGTAACCCACCCAGCAGCCACCCCTTGTGAGACCCTTCCGCAGACAGCACCAAGACCCATTCCCATAATCTTCTGAGAGGCAGCAGAGTGTCCCTGCCCTTATCCTCAGTGACAGAGGGCACAGCGTCTCTCTCAGATCACTGCAGAGAAACTCCACTTCTTAGGGGCCAATGTGTCTGCTGCACTCCTCCAGTTTCATAAAGTGGTAAGGCTTTAAGTTGGAGTTCACAGCTCCAGAGCAGAAGGGACCATTGGCTGGCGTCCTTGAGATGTTGCTGACCTGTGGTGTCATCCTCCGTAGGTCCAGAGCTGACGGCGTTTGGTGACCCGCGCATGAGCCTGGATCGCCCCTTCTCCTCGCTGCCTTCCCTCCCCGACGGGTGCTTCTCTGACTCTCGCATGCACTACTCAGCTGGTGCGTTCACCTACACCCCGACCCCCGTCACCAACGCTATTGGCATCGGTATGTCGGCCATGACGGGCCCCACGCGCTATCACACCTACCTGCCCCCGCCGTACCCAGGCGGCTCTTCCCAGGGGCAGGGTGGGCCCTTCCAGACCAGCTCCTCACCCTACCACCTCTACTACAGTGCTGCCGCTGGCTCATACCAGTTCTCCATGGTGTCTGGGGGGGAACGCTCGCCACCCCGCATCCTGCCGCCGTGCACCAATGCATCCACGGGCTCTACCCTGCTCAACCCCTCCTTGCCCAATCAGAACGAGGTGGTGGAGGCAGAGGGCAGCCACAGTAGCTCCCCCACCAACATGGCCGCCGGACGCCTGGAGGAGGTGGTGTGGCGGCCATATTGACCCCCCCGCAGTGCTTTCCTGCCTTGCCAATGGGCTGGTGGTTGTAGGACAAGCTTATGGAACACTCACACTAGAACACTGAAATTGTTTTTTTTACGTACGTGAAGGAAACTGTACAGAACTACAACAAGCCTAAGACAGAGAACAACACATTAAAGACTTGGGCAAGCCCAAATTTGTTTTCTGTTCTTAAAGAGTTTTCACATGATTTGGAAATGATTACCAATTGCTGTCAGCGCTGTTGTAGTTGTTTGTACTGTAAGTCATTGCCCACCCCAGCACTCCACCCCCTACATCCTAAAGAAGGAGAAGGTCATAAATGAACAGATTATGTGTGAGCTGGTGCAAGACGAGCACATTTCGAATGGTTTGGACAGGTGTCAGTCATCAGTGGATGGGGCCTCTGCTGTTTCAGGTGTCCAGGTTTTGGCTGTGCATCATGAGAGGGGCTCAGCCTCACTTGCAATTGTGATTCTACCACACCAGCTGCACAGAAAACTACAGGCTCGAAATTTTCAAGTTTCAGGTCAGCACCCCACACTGCACAGTGGTGTTGGACACAATGCAAACAGTCTGACCAGCCAGGGTGGGAAAAAAACAAACAGACTGGTTGCACAATCCTACTGTCTTTGTGTGTCCACACAACCACTCCCTAGCATTACATTCAAGGAACTGTTTGTCTTTTATTTATCTAATGTATCTGAGTTGTGATATTTAACTTTTTGTATCTGATCACAGGCTTTCTCAATGGTGTTTATAAGTCCTAGCACAATGGATTGAGACGAGTTAAAATCAGTATCCTCCTTCTCTGTTTTGGCTCAAGGCTGCCCGCTCTACCTGCGTGGAGGGGATTACAGGCCATTTTGTATCACAGCTCTGTAAATAGCCCAGTTGTTGTTTACTTGTAAATGTTTACTTGATTGTCCATGCCCACTGCACAGGACTGTGTATTGACACATCTTAGAAAGCAAAGCAAACAGAAGAAAACAAAAAAATAATGTTCGTTTTTAGCTTAGTTTTATTTTCTGAATATAAATTCTGTTCTGCAGCAAGCCTTTGTGGCTGTAATGCATTCTTCTTACACTGTCCATCTGGATTTAAATCCAGCAGCCAAGAGTAAATTCAGCATGCTATCATGTCCACACAAGCAACCACACAGACATGTTTTCCCATTTTACACAAATCCACCTTGCATTCTAGCATTTCATTCCCACTTGTTCTCCACAATTCCATGTGCAATTCAAATGATCCTTTATTGACATGATTTCATGGTACTGCATTAGCATAGCACACATGTGTAATGATGACCTAGGATTTGACCATGTGTCTGCCCTAGTCAATGGCCAGGCGGCAGTCAATGACCCTGTGCTTTGACAGAAATGTGTCTTTCAGATCATTTTATTTTTAGGTATTCTAGGTCGTCCCCCCGCCACCCCCCATCTCTCTCAAAAATATCATCTTGGGGTGATGATAAAGCTACAGACTTAGTGCCAGCCTGCTCCACCCCCCAACGACTCTGCTATTCCTGACCCAGGAGGAATTTACACAGCCTGGCAGACAAGTCTCAGCCTGCCCATAGCCAGCAAACACACACACCCACACACACAAACACAACGATACAGGAAAGGGGTCCACACAGTCTCATGCACAAGGGTGATGGGGCAATGGGCTAAAAAAAGCCCAACCTGTCCCAACACAAAACATTGAGGCAAGGCTGCAAGGCCTTAGTCCTAATCCCCTCTCAGGAGGCCAGGCAATGGCCATAAAACAGAAAAAAAAAATAGCAGAGGGCACAGGAGCAGCAACCAACAAACCCCTACCACCCCACACTGTGCATGGTGCAACCTGGATGAGTTTATTTTGTGTCGAGTGTATTTTCAGATCCTCTTCCTTTGAGAGAGAGAGGAGATTGAGATGTACTCCACATTTCGGCTCACCTCAACACAACATGACAGACAGGGGCCTTTCAGCTCCCTGCTCCTTACTCCCTTACAGAAATACATTTATTCTTTCTGTAAACAAGCCTACAGACACTCAAGTGAATGGTGGTGAGAGGAGCCAGGCCAACAAACAGCTGGGGCAAAACATTCTGTCACCAGAGCACCATTCTTGTCTTCCTTCGCCGCACCTGTTCACTGCACTGCCACAAACCAGTCAGTTCTGACTGCTAAATACAGTTTTATTTGACCAAAAAGGGTGCCTGCATACATATACATGGGTGTTTTTGAGATGATTCCCAACCATAGGTAAGGTTTGTTGGTGTCAAAATATTTGCTCAGAACACCATACCATGTAATATTTACAATAAATTACTATTCATGTTAATACAGATTTTTTCATTGCTCTACAAAGTGACTCATCACAATACAAGTACGTCATATAAGCACAGTGAATGATGTTTAATTTCTTTTTTAAGGTTGAGGTAAGGGCTCCATCCTGTGGATGACGAAAATTGTGTGTGTACCTCAGGCTTAATAGGGCCAAATTATTGGGTATTCAAAATCTGAATAGGCATTTTTTTATTATATTATTATATTATTTTATTATATTTTATTATATTTTTATTATATTCTTGCTGATGTTTTCTTCCCCATCCATGTCTTGATCTTCATTTGAAATCCATTTTATTTTACATTTAATATTATGGGGAGCTGATGAAATTGATACTTTGCAAAACACAACACAGTCAACACGGGCTTGACCAATCACGAAGTCACTCTGAAATTCCGCCGAATGGCTAGATAAACGTCATTAACTGATTGGGGCCCTCCCATAATACTATAATAGCTGTGACTGACCTTATCACTTTCTCTTTGCCAACTTTGCACTTGAACCGCACGTACACTATATGGACAAAAGTATTCAGACATTGTAATGACATTCAAATACATATACTTTAATATGGAGTTGGTCCCCCTTTTGCAGCTACAACAGCTTCCACTCTTCTTGGAAGGCTTTCCACAAGATTTTGGAGTGTTTCTGAGGGAATTTGTGCCCATTCATTCTGTAGTGCATTTATGAGGTCAGGCACTGATGTTGGACGAGAAGGCCTGGCTCGCAATCTCCGTTCCAGTTCATCCCAAAGGTGCTCGATGGGGTTGAGGTCAGGGCTCTGTGCGGGCCAGTCAAGTTCTTCCATACCGAACTTATCAAACCATGTCTTTATAGTCCTTGCTTTGTGCACTGGGGCACAGTCGTGTTGGAATAGAAAAGGGCCTTCCCCAAACTGTTGCCACAAAGTTGGAAGCATAGCATTGTCCAAAATGTCTTGGTATGTTGAAGCATTAAGATTGCCTTTCACTGGAGATAAGGGAAAACAGGTGTGGCCAAATACTTTTGTCCATATAATGTATCACTCTGTTATATTATAATAACCTAAATTGATTCTTGCATTTGCCTATTCCAAAACTTGCTTACTCGATGGCTTAACTGCTCTTTTCAGCTGGTGAGGCCACTACCTCGTGAGCATCGTCGAGTTTTTAGTGAGCATATATATATATGATGACTGCATATCTTTATCAGCCTCAGGAGATGAGCTCTCTATGGCCGAATATGATGCCCCCACTTCTATCCCCTCTAAGAGGGGCGATAAGTTGCTTGGGGCACAGCTGCAGGAAGTGGCTAGCAGGGTTGCCATTAAACTTGGCCTCCCTCTGCCCAACCCCCCCGCTCCTGAGGAGTCTCTGATGGACGGGGAATTCTACAACGAACCCCCGCCCACTACCCATGGTCCACTTCCTTTCTTCCCCCATGCAGACGCAGAGGTAAGGAAATCCTGGGGCCGCCTGTATTCGGCATGCTCACCTGTGTGTACCATTAATACAGCAGCATTGCTACAAAGGTACCAAGCTAAGCTACTGAGCAAATTAGCTGTCAACTTCGACCCAGAGAATATTGTCAAAATACGAAGGGCTATGGACCGGTCTCTTAGACTGTCTAAATGCTGTGCTCAGGTAACGGGAAGGGCTATGGCAGCAGCTGTGGCTATCAGTCGCCACCCTCTGGATAAATCTGGCTCAGCTCCCGGGCAAGGAGATATCCCTGCTGTTAGACGCCCCCCTCTGCGCCTAAGGTGCCTTCGGCAAAGCGGTGGGTATTATGATGGCTAGATTTGAAGCTGAACAGAGAAGTCAAGCTGCTCTCACTGCCATGATGCCTCACAGGCAGATGGAGAGGAAGGTCAACCCCGCTCCACATCCAGCTTCTCGTTCACTCTCTGCTGAGCAGAGTGCAGAGGCAGGACGTGGGTAACTTCAAGCCTCCAGTTCCCCCTGCCCACCAGCAAACGGAGCACAGGGGGTGGAACAGGAACCACAGCAGCAGCAGCCGCCCTCCAGGCGAAGGAGCACCGCAGGCCTGAGACGAGTTGAGAGAGGGGGAGAGGACCCGAGGAAACTCCACTGCAGCTAGGCGCACTGGTTTCCTCAACCCCGTTTTCCAACGTAGCTTTCGCTACTGCCTCCCAGACGGAAGCGAATATGTTATCACTCTCCTGTAAAAATTACACGAGATATAACGTTTGCACAAGCACAGAACCATATTGTTCCCCACATCCCCCTGTCACAAGTCACACGGGGCCACGTGAACATAAGCCCTCATCCCCACATAATAATGGTTTTGAGTGGGCAGTTACTTCCCGACATAGACGTACATTGTCTCTCCCATCATATAACATTGAACCGTCTTCCACGGCTCGGCTCTCTGCCTGTGCAATTGACAGTGGTTTATATAAACAGACAGGGTGGGACACGTTCACGTCGCATCCCGGGATCAAGACCCAATCCAATGCCCTATTGGAGTTATTCTGACATTTTTGCAGGAATTATTTGACCAGGGCAGGACGCCCTCCACACTGAAAGTGTCCATAACACGATTACGAGCCCTGAGGAAGTGCCTGTTCCCCTCTTGGGATTTACTGGTCGTGCTGCGGGCGTTAACTGGTGCTCCAGTTGACCCCCTCTATGCCGCAGATTTAAAAACCATTTCGCTGAAAACAGCCCTCCTCCACGCGTTAGCTTCGGTGAAGTGGGTGGGGGATTTACATGCACTCTCAGTCCACCCGTCCTGCTTGCAGTTTTCAGTGGCTGGAGAAAAAGTGGTGTTATGTCCTAATGCGGCTTTTACACCCAAGGTTGTCACCACCCCCTTTGAATAGTTTTATTTCAACTGTATATGAGAAATGTTTACTGTTTGGAGACTCACTCAGCCTTTTGTATTGTAATGTTTTATTCATCATCAAATGTGGCAGTGCTTCAGGATATGCTACCCTTACCTTTCTATTTTGTACACTTTCAGTACAGTACTTTCAGTTAAAACATGACCCATGCATGATTGCATGTGCCTAGTTTCATATATACTATAACATTACAACCTTTAAAAGAACAAGGTCACAGAAAATAAGAACCAAGAGTTTTAAGGAAATTATAATAATACCACAAGATATGGAGGCCACAGTTCTATACTCTCTACCTAAAGTGTTTCAGAAACAACAGACATTTGTCATAAGAACATAAGAACATATTATGACGAGAACAGGCCATTCGGCCCAACTAAGGTCGCCATTTCTTAATTAAAGAGTATCCAAAACTGCATCAAGTCTACACAGCAAGGGTCTCTGCCTCAACTACATGACCTGGCAACCTATTCGATGTATTGATAACTCTTTGTGTAAAATAATATTTCCTTATATCAGTGCGGAACTTACTCTTAACTAGTTTCCATTTATGTCTTTATGTCTCTTGTTTTACAGACTGAACTCACCCTAAAAATCTATTATAGTTAACCTTATTGAGTCCTTTTATAAATTTAAAAACCTCAATTAAATCACCCCTAAGCCTCCTCTCACTTAGTCTAAATAGGTTAAGTAACTTGAGTCTTTCCTCATAGCTTTTATATTTCATGCCAGGAACTAATTTAGTTGCCCTTTTTTGAACCTTTTCAAGAACTTCGATATCTTTTTTATAGTGCGGTGCCCAGAACTGCACACAGTATTCCAAGTGAGGTCTGACTAAGGCATTGTATAATTTCAATATAACCTCTTTAGATTTATACTCAATACTTTTGGCTATATATCCCAGCATCCTGTTGGCCTTTTTTTACTGCTACAGCACACTGCCTAGATCCTGTTAAGCTTGGGTCAACTATTACTCCCAAGTCTTTTTCAAATTGAGCACATTCTAATTCTTTTCCACCCATGAATTAGTCTTGTCTAAGGTTCTTATTTCCCACATGCAAGACTTTAATCTAAATTAAATGTTGGCTAGACCCCCTAGTTTTGTATCATCTGCAAATTTTACTATTTTACAACTGTTAGTAAAAGTCCGGAACACCAAAACGTGTTTTGTTCCGATAAAGAAGCAGATCCGATGTTCGAAGCAAAGTCAGGAAGGTTTATTTGCACAGCCGGCCGTGGGAACATCAGCATTCAGCAGAAGTTCAACAGCATTTAGTTCATTTTTTATACAGTTAATAGCAGTCACATTTGCATATGAGTTATGATGACCAGCGGGGGTGCTGTTTCTGATTGGTCTTGTGGAGCTGTGCATAGCTAAACAGCTCCCTCTCTAATTGGGTATTTCCTGAGCCCTGTAACCTAATTGGCTCCATAGGGTTCACAAGACGCACCGTTTGGCTCCAGTCGGATGTAGCGACATCGCTTTGTATTCGAATACACATCGCTTGTCTCCAGCATTTGTATTCGAATACACATCACGTGTCTCCGGATCAAACGCTATGCGATTCCAAAAAAAGTCTCCTAACACTACTAACCTCTGCATCAAGATCATTTATGCATATAAGAAATAGCAAAGGCCCCAACACTGATCCCTGTGGGAATCCACTTCGTACAGGACCCTGCTCTGATACAATTCCTCCCACAGTTACTGTCTGCTTTCTATTAGACAACCAACTTCAAACCCACTCAGTGATAGCTCCTGTAATTCCTGCTGCCTTATTTGTTTTAAGTTTTTGACGTTTATCTAGTACTTCTGCATCATTTAAATCAATTTCCTCCATAAGTCTCTGAGAACTGACTGCACCTGAAGGCATATGCGAAAACACTTTACTAGTGAAACTCTCCACAAAGTAACTGTTTAGTGTATCAGCAATAGCTTTGTTATAGTAAACCATAACTCCATCCTTATTTTTTATACCTCCTATTTCATCCTTAACTATCCTTTTTCAACCGTAATATTGAAAAAAGTGTTTAGAGTTGCTCTTTGCATCTAGTGCAATCTGTCTTTCAACACACCTTTTAGCTTCCCTTATTTTTTTCTTAACTTGAGCTCGCATATTACTATATTCAGTCTTAATACTGTCTGAGCTCTCCAACTTGTATTTTCTAAATAATTTCCTTTTTTGTTTCAAACTGTCCTGTAGCAACTTATTCGTCCACTGTCGGTGCTTCTTTTTCAGCTTCCCTTTTCTCACTTGCGGAATGAATTTGAGTAATAGACTGTATCAAAAAACAGTCATTTACAACACCCAAAAACTCTTCCTCGCATTTACCTTGACCTGACACAGCTTCCTAATTAATTGAAGGGTAATTGAAGTCCCCCATTACTATTTTCTCACCCTCCTGACATGCTAGTTTAATGTTGTCAAAGAGCATACTGTTGACACTGCTGTCTGAGGCTGGTGGCCTATAGCATACTCCAACATTCAGACCTTTTTCATTTTCCCCCAATATTTGAATCTATATGTCTTCACTAACACCGAGGGGCTACATTCCTGGTATTTCCTGAATATTAAGATTATCTTTTACATAGAGATCTATGCCTCCTCCTCTTCTATTGATTCTATCTTTTCTTAGCAGCTTGTATCCCTCTACGCTGTACTCATCCCCATCCCCTGCACCGAGCCACGTCTCTGTAATCCCAACAACATCATAATTACTATTACTCATAACGGTTTCTAGATCCAAAATTTTATTTTTTACTTCTAACATTTAAACAGAGGAATTTCAGGGTACCATGTGTGCATTTCTTGTCCTTCACCCCTGGCCCCAGCTGCTCAGAACCACCTCTATTACAGTCCTGCTCTAACTGATTTACAAGCATTGTTTCCTCACTACTAATAAAATATTTAGCCATGGTGTGTTCTATCCCTGCCCATCTCACTGTATAACCTCCCTGCCCCCCCAGACCCTAGTTAAATAACCTGTCAGGGCTCCGCCCCCTTAAGCCGCGGTGTTTTTGTTTTCCTTGTGTTCCTGCCCCGCCCTGCTCCCCGCCTGGTCCCCGTCCACCTGATTCCCTCATTGCCTGCACCTGCCTGCCTGCTCACCTGCTTCCCATCTCCTCGTTACCCCAGCCCTATATCTTCCCTGCGTGTCTCTGTCTTGTTGCTAGTTTGTTTCAGTGTGTTTCACCTGTCTTGTCCCCGCGCTTTGTTTTTCGTGATTTACTGCTACATTGCTGATCCTGCCTGTTTCCTGACCACGATTCCTGCCCGCCGTTTGGATCTGATCGCTGCCACTCACCTGCCTGATTCCTGACCCTGTTCTCCCCGACTCCCGACTTTGGATTTGCCCCCGGACTGCTTCTCTGTGTTTCAAACCCTGCCTGTCCCTGGATTTACGAACTGCCTGTCCCTTTCAAATAATCGCCTGGAACCGGAACATCCCGTGTTTGTGTCCCGATCACCGGCGCTAACATAACCCTCTGCTACCCTAAGCATATGCTGGCCCAGTGCAGCTGTACCCCTCTGGTTCAGGTGTAACCCGTCCCGCTTGTACAGGTCACCCCTGTTCCAAAAGGAGTCCCAGTGCCCCATAGACCTGTACCCCTCTTTCCTACACCAGGTTTGTAGCCACGTGTTAAACCTCCATATAAAGGCTTGCTTGCACATGGTACTGGTAGAATTCCAGAGAAGACTACCGTGGAGGTTCTGCTCCTAATCTTCCCTGCTAGCTCAATAAATTTTTCTTGCAGAACTCCAAACCTACCCTTTCCTATGTCATTGGCTCCAACATGGACCATGACCACTGGATCCTCCCCCGCTCTGGCCAGGAACTTGTCCGCGCTCTCCAGGAGGTCTCCAACCTGGGCACCAGGCAGGCAACAGACCATGCGAGACTTCCCATCGCGCGAACACACTATGCTATCTACCCTCTAATGATTGAGTCCCACACTATCACTAACTCCCTTTTCTTGGAGGATGAGGCCACCTGGGTGCCCTGGGGCTCTTCAGTCCTCCCACTCACGGGATTGTGGGCCAACTCATCCTACTGTGGCACGAAACAGTTGGTCCCCGCAATCTCTGGAGATGCCGCCCCTCTTGGAATTGTGTGCCCCTTTCTACGCCTACGCCCTACTGAAACCCAGCTCTCTCACCCTATCTGGTCTGTATCTTCCCCCTACCTGGCTTTGGTGAGCACACTATCTCCCTATAGGTGCATACTAATCAGTTCCTGGAACTCTAACAATTCAGGATTACTGTGGAATCCAGCTAGTTGGGCCTCGAGATCAAGAATCTTGTTCTCCAAGTGCTCAACAAGTCGGCAACAATCGTAGATGAGCTCATCCTGGAGGTCTCCCTCCAGAAATCCGATCATCCGGCAACTCTCGCACAGTTTTGGCCACATTTTTCCACTAACTGAAACGCTTTCCCTAAAAAAGGATTTACTGCCAAAACAGAATTACCAGCTAAAAAAAGTGCTAAAAGCACTGAGGTGGCTCAGAACAGTCAAAGGCAGAAATCAAGCACAAAAAATTCCACTTAGCCTAATGACAATAAAACTACCTTTACAGTTCAGCAGATGCGCTAACACGACCAGAATCAGAATACCCTAAAATCTGACGCTGGAGAATAGTAGAAAAAATTAAACAATGTAGCCGATCGTACCGATTGTATGTTCAAAAGTCTTTTAAAAGTCAATTTGGAAATGTTTGTCTTATGCACTACGTGCCCCCAGGTCAACAGGTCGACAGATCAAACTTGATTTGTTTCTATGTGTAGCCGATCAGAGCATTTAGAGCTTTAATGTTGACATGCTAGCCATTTCCTCCCCCTTTGCCTCAGTGCAATCTGTTGGCAGGCTTTGGGACCCAGCGGGATCAGGAATAGGCTAATAGGTGGTCACCTGGCGGATATAACATCATGCCTGTATCGCACATGTTTTGAGACGCTGTCTGTTTGTCTGTGGGCACTGGATTGCTGGCGTTTGGATTTTTCTCCCGGATCATTCGTGGGGTTGTGACTAAAACGTGAAGGAGGTAGGCGATAAATCTTTCCGTTGTGCTTTTAATGGGGAGGGTAGGCTGGTGGAGTTGTACAGCCATAGTATTGGTTATTGATTCGGTCTACCTCTCTCACAGCAGTGTTGGTGGTGTGAGCCTGGCAACGAGGTGAGATTGTATGCTGAGTGGAGCAAACGGAAGGTAATGTTGCCTCTTCTTTTGTTGGTGCCATAGGGCATTCGCCTCTGCGTGTAGCTAATCCTCATGCATATTATGTTTACATACATCTAGCCACGATGTTGCATGCTAACAACAACTTCCCTATTATCACTCTCAGGAACTTCCAGGCCGTTGCTTGGCGTTGTACGACGTAGAGGGGGGCACCACTGTTTTTCCCATAGCCTAGTTTTTGTTATATTTGTTTAGTTTTCTTTTGTTTTTTTGATTTTCCTCCGTGTTTGTCTCGCATTGGCACACAATTTTTCCTGGTGCAGGGCAGGCCTTGAGAGCTAGCATTTATGCCAACGTGGTACTGATTGTGTAGGAAGCATAGCCGTGTGTGATTGCGGCAGCAGTGAATGGTATCGGGCCAGTGCAATACTTTTATTTAATATTTATTTCTCCGGGCTGTGCAATATAGTCGGCAATAGCCAGTGGCTATATGGGCAAAGTGCAATCTTTAACTGCTGTATAAGCTATAGTTCTCCTCTGCTAACCAGCCACAGTATTATCTTTGTAGTGCAACTAGATCGTGTGTGTGTGTGTGTGTGCCTGCGTGTGTGTGTGGTGGATTTTGATATTGGTTTGTCACATTTTTTTAGTGACGATATCTTTTGTTTTGTGGTTGTTTCCCTTTTTTATTCCTTTATTTTCTTTATTGATTTTCAGGACTCACGTTGCTGTGTAGTGTGTCCTGTTGGCTGGAGTGAAGAATTGATCTGTGGTTTACACTTATACTATTGCTTGAATACTACCCCTTGGGTGAATTCAATGTTTTGCTTGCAATTTGCACAGTCTAAATCTTGTGGTTATTTAATGGTATTTGTATTGTATCCCTGTTTGTGGTTCATGGTGTCTTATTTATTTAGAGTGTGTAGCCAGTGACTGACTCATGGTTCCTATTGTGTAATATTCAGATTGCTATTTAATAACTTATCACCCTTTGTCCTTGCAATTTACACAATACGTATGGCTAGTTTAGTCCTTTGACTTCTGTGAGTGTGTCAAATTATTGCTACCCAATTTATTGCCATCTACCTCTGATTGCTATTTGCACGCTGCTTATGGTTAGCTTGACCCCTTGAGTATTGTGAGTGGATCAATTCATTGCTATTTAATAACTTATTACCCTGTGCCCTTGCTATTTGCACAATATGTATGGCTAGTTTAGCCCTTTGACTTCTGTGAATGTATTAAACCATTGCTACCTGTTTACCTCTGATTGCTATTTGTACCCTGCTTATGGCTAGCTTGACCCTTTGAGTATAGTGAGTAGATCAATTCATTGTTATTTAATAACTTATTACCCTGTGTCATTGCTATTTGCACAATAAGTACGGCTAGTTATCTCTTGGAAGACTGAGTGGATGAAATGTCATTCATTTGTTAACATTTACAGTCACTGTCCTGCCTAACTTATTGGGCTTTGCCCGTTGCTGGTAGCGAGTTTTGCCCTGTGAATATTGTGCGTCATCCCTATAGCCCCTGGGTAAAATTGGGTTATTGTTTTCTTGTTTATTTTTTTTATGATTTTACTAAGCTGCCTGAAAATAAGTCTTGATGAAAGCAGTTGTATTCATCTATTTATATTTGTAAAGAACTTGCTGGGGAACCGAAATCTTGAGTGCTCTCTCCCCCTTATAATTGAGAGTGGCGTAGTCACAGTTTACCCTTAGTGCTTTAGGCCACACAAGTGAACCGACAAGCTAGCTAGCGTGTGCTGCTTAAACATTTAAAGATTTGCTCCTGAGAGGGCGAAAAACCACAAAAAAACCTTTCATCATGAGCATAGCTATATCTTTGTGTCTGAGAGCACAGTTTTAAATCGCAAGAAGGAGGCAGCAGTGCAGTATAGTGATAAGGTGCAAGGCTTCTAAACAAAAGGTTCAATTTCCTGCCGGGGCACTACTGCTGTATGCTTGGGCAAGGTACTTAATTCAAAATTGTCCAACGTGTGGAATGTAATGAAATAAGAACCCTAATACAACCGTGAAGAAGCTGACCATTGCTTCTCACATAAAAACAGACAGAGGTAGCAAAATTACTAAATAAATAACAAGATTTTATTTAAAAATGAACACAACACGGATACCAGCCAGAACCAAGCCACAACCAAACTGCTCAAAAATTCTTGTTCCATAATCACTCACCTACATGTAATCACAGTTCAATTACCCAAACGAAGTTGAATTTGTTATAGTAGATATGAAATAGTAGTTGTGCTAAGGCTCCTCCATTAAACAAACCTTTAACAATTGACAGTACAATTAAAAAATAAGAATCAAATAGGAACAGTTTTGGGGAATAGGTAAAGGCCCTCCTGACCACTTGATTTTCCA
The DNA here is from genome assembly GCF_013368585.1 of Megalops cyprinoides. Classification (NCBI taxonomy): domain Eukaryota; kingdom Metazoa; phylum Chordata; class Actinopteri; order Elopiformes; family Megalopidae; genus Megalops; species Megalops cyprinoides. Next base: position 555,472 of record NC_050593.1, read on the forward strand.
TGATTTTCTTCTTGTTCTTATGTATTGACAACACTAATCAACACATCATAGCTCTATCATTTGTACTGTTGTTGCACAATTGGATGCAATTTCAAGATGGGAAAACCTTACTCTCTTCAGATGGTAAGACTATTAATAAAAGGACAAATTTATGCAAAATAATGCAGTGAACACAGTACTTTTGCTTGCGAATAGCACTTGTCCAGTTTGTGTGAGGTCATGTCACCCAAATTGTGTAGTGTACCTTGGCTTCGATTTGATGTCAATTACATGAATGACAGACCTATTTTTCAGTGTGTGTAACTGGCCTTTTTGTACACCAGAAGTATTTCTGTGGAGATAATACAAGTGTTTTCAAGTGAGAGTATGTAATTGAGTGGCTTGAGATTAATTAAGCCTTTAGATACATTGATAATGCCAGTATGAACCTCAAAGCCCACTTTGCCACCCATTTACACAGGTAAATCATTCCTCTGGTACAGAATGTTAGTCTTTTGAGGTGGAAACACTGGCCACATTGAGTTAATATTTTAAACACACTGAAAATGTCTGTGTGGTTACAAAATAGCCACCTAGCTTTTGAAAGGTAACATCCTTTTGACCGGACAAACAACATCCTGCTCTGGTAGATGATATGTTTCCCCAACCTCTTAAACACATTGAAAATGCCTTTGAGAGTACAAAGTTAAACACTTTAGCGCACTGAAATTGATATCTTGACTACAGAACTATCTGCACAGACCTGACCTGTGTCCACAAAAGTTTATGCCACGCTTGTTTTTCATTTTAAATTCATATTGCTTAGTAAACTTCAGTTGTGAGGAAGTCCCAATAGAAAATATTTGTATGTGCAATAGCCAGATTCGATTTCTTTACCACAGAGAAAAACTACTCTGAAAATAAACATAACATTACGACATAGAATTGCTGAATTAAAACACTGTGAGCAAGAGAAAGCACCTGAATAAGAAATTGCGAATAAGAAGCTGACTTGAATCCTGCCAAGAAGAAGCCAACATCAGCTTTGTATGCCCAACCCGCCTTATGATTGACTAAGAATCTGTTCTACATTGCAATGGTTCAAATTTGCCAATTAAGTGCGGCATCAGGAATTGCCATTGGGTCAGTGCACTCCAACTCTGACCACACGACCTCTGTGTACCAACTTTTTGTTCTCTGTCACTGTTCTGTTAAAGAATGTGCATTTCTTATTTTCCGCCCAGCTTGTCCCTAGGCAGTTCCAATGGTGGTAGAAATGTAAGCATTTCATGGTCACGTGACAAGGAAATTGTGATTTTTTTAATTATTGAGAATAACAGTACAAACCACAACTGTACAAGATCCAGAATGTTGTAAAAAATAAAATATAACAATATTTGTACAACTACAACAACATTGAATATAAACAAACACAATACAGAGCCAGGGGGAAGGAAAAGATTAATCAATCAATCAAATAGTTAGTTTAAAAGAACATACAGCAAGAGTCCTCATCGCTTTATCATTCTTTGAGGTAGATTCGTTCACATTTGTGAACATAGAACTTGGCTAGAATGAGTAAAAGATTAGGCCTAATAACATTGAATCTCTTTTTCTTTAGTTACATTATAAAATACAAATAATACATCTTTGTACAATAAAGCGAAATCCTCACATACATTCTGCTTAATAAATGAACAGAAGTTCTTCCAAAACATAGTAGTATGGGGCAGGGTTTCCGCTTGGATTTTTTCTTGCCGGTCCAGAATTTATTTTACCAGACAAATTTGAAACTTACCGGTCACCAAGGTGCAAAATATGGGGGGTCCTAGACCCCTTGATTTACAATTGAGACCCCCTGAAAGCCTCAACAGCAAAATGTTGGGGTTCTCTGGAAAAATCTTTAAAAAATTATTTGTCACTTGCAAATGTCACTAAAAATGTCTTTCAACCCTTAAAACCCAACAGATGCAGCCTGCGTCCAAATTCATCCCTTCTTCTCGGTTGAATAACGATGCTAGTTGCTTGTCCATGTGACGAAGTGTTGGCGAGAAAAATAATTTTGAATTTACATCAAATTTAATCATACTTACAATCTGCATACAGCTCTGGCCCCATCTCCACACCCATTACTCTTGTTTGAATTACTTATGAACTCGTCATTGCATAGATATGGAACACATATCACAAGAAAGAGCGGAACCGGAGCTTTGTAATGATGCTAGTCACATATTGTACATACTGAAGTAATCACGTTATGAAGACAGATCAAACTTCTGCAAAGTAATATCTTTACTAATTTCTTCACCCATTTTCACACTCCTGCTTCTCGGTTGAATAAATCATGAAGTCTATGGATGCATTTTTGTCGATATTCAATATGCCGATGTTTTCACACTCATTTTGGCCGATTGCCGATAGTGATACCAATATAGTGTGTGTGTGTGTGTGTATAGATGGCGCGTAATTTAAAAATTGGCCATTATTTCCCATAGCATTCTCTCCTTATGGAGCCGCGATATTTATTTTGAATGAGCAGAGACACAATACAGTTACAGAAAACACTATTCGATGTTCTGTGTCGTTGTGTGTACAAACACAAAAATGATGCCCTCTGTTCGAATCCCAAAGCACGAGCTTGGCGATCAGGGGCTGTCTTGTTTTATTTCCTATCACATTCTCTATTTACCGTTAGCTGTGATATTAAAACAATGGTCTCACGCCCTTCCGGGAGCAAATAGAAACTTAGCAGCACTCAGCTAGCATCCTCCCAGAGTGAGAAACTTAGCTATGTCCGTCCATTGAACTGTAAGTGATCAACGTGCTATGTAAGTGAGCGTATTAATCTTGCAACTTTATTTCACTACTACCTCGTTGTTTGGTATTGTGTCGTTTTAATTTCGTGTTGCATAGTCATGCTAACCAGTACTAGCTAATGCCACTACATCTTAGTTTTTGCTAAGTGCATAAGTCAGGCTAAATACTTTAGTTAGTTCGCTTTATTTACTCATTCTTAGTCTCTTGATGTTTTATGGAAATTGGTGATTGTACAGTTAGCTTTCTTTACTCACGTGAACGTGTTCACGTGTACCATGCGTGGCATCAGTCCGACCAAGATTATGCACCTAGTGTCATTGTGGTCTTAGTGGCCATGTTAGGTAGTGCTGTGCTATTTTCTGGCACACTGCTATTTCAATAATGTATTAAAATAATTAAATTAACAAATAATATGTTAGTATGTAATGCTAATTCTTTATTATTCTGTATGTCTTTCTTTGTAGAAACCACACACACCTGTGCATGGGACAGTTTTGTCAATAAACACCTTTACCTGGCAAATCAATTATTCAGTGATTTGATTGATCACTTCGGTGGTGGACTGAAATCCCAAGAACAAAACTAGATGAGAGATAGCGCCAATGTCAGCCATTCTCTATCGCACAGTACCGCATATCAAAATAAACAGCAGAACTTACCCTTTCTGATAATACTAGTTGTTTCTTTGTGCGACAAAGTACAGTAAACATACAATTATTTATTTACTTATTTATTTACTATCCAGAACCCTCACAGCTGAAAAAACCTCCCAGATTTTGAAACCTAAATGTTGGCAGGTATGGGAAGGCCCACTGATTGCCACCAGGTATTTCACACACTGCTGGTCACGTTTCAATAACAGTTACAAACGCAAATATAATATATACCTAGGTTGACAAAAGAATGACAACGACTTCAAATCAGTTTGACTATTTAATGAACAGTAACAATTGAGCAAAACCTCAACATTAGGTGCTAAAATGTAGGCTATTACGAAACATCTATAATCTGTAACATCTGTAGCCTGTTTAAAAAAAGGCTAGGCCTACATGGCATCAAATGTAGCCTATAGGCTAAAGGGTAACATTTTATTTTCTCCTTTTTTTCATTGCAGCAAAGTCCTCTGCTGCCGACTTGAAATCAAATGTGTCCAATATGTCTTTGCAGCTTGCAATGCACATAAGCCGCGTCAGTCCTCCTCCAGATGACTTTGCAGCGCCGTCTTAATTTGATTCTGCAGAGAGAAGCTCATATCTGCTGGCCTAGTAGCAAGTATCGCGCAATAAAAGAGTGCACTCTTTTGGGGAAAAAAAGTACTGTAGGCTGTTAATAGGCTGTTTTGCTGTCAAAACACAAATGTCCTGTTATTACCGGACATTTTGACTGGCAATTTTTTAGACAAGGAAGGTTGTTAGACAAGATGTTCTACTGGAAGAGATGTGGTAGCCTACATGCAAGATCCTGCAACATTGACTCAGTTGGGGAGGCAAGCATAGGAGGAATGGTGAACTTTACTTTGTCTTGTTATTGTTCAGGATTAGGGTGTTTGTAGGATAACGGTTTTTCTAACGGAAGCACTGCTTATAGGGTTTATTTTATGTCAATATTCTGTAATTTTGTTGCACAATTGAGCATGGATAGGCTATTTTTCTATCTTTTTAAAAATAGTAGGCCTGTGCTAAGTGGGTTGGAACATGCTGATGGTTACTCCCTCCCTACATTCAAATCAACCTTATGGCTAACACATCTGATGATAGGAATAATGTTGGGGGGTCAACTGTGAGATTTACCCCCTGGAATGTGAAAGGGGTCAACAGCTCTATGAAGAGAGCCAGAATATTTGCCCATCTTAAGCACCTCAAAACTGAGATAGCTTTTTTACAGGAAACACATTTAGCCGTTAAAGACCATGTAAAGCTCAGGAAATCTTGGGTAGTGTGGAGGAAAACTACTCCCAGTCTGGGTCAGGTAGACTGGGGGCTCCCTCCACACTTGTATCAGTAATTCACCAAGTTACGTAATTTATATATACCTTTTTGTAATAATTTCAGAGAATAAATTCCAGTGCCCAGTAAAGGACAAATATAATTCTCAGAGTCTGATGTAATTGGTTTGTTGTATATGTTTCAAATCACATACAGTAAACCGGGCTGGTCTGCGCAGAGCAACACACACGTTCACTCTGAAACACCCTCTGAAAGCACTTCTCTTTTATGCTTTTTTCCCTTAGATCCTCTTATTGTGGAAGTGAGACTCCAACCCCCTCCTTCGGTTTCATAACACATTTTCTGTACACTATTGTTTTCAAGATCACACCTGCCTAATTATAAAAAAAATAATTATCCCGCCTTGGCTGTACACTGTTATCTCCAAGGCCACACATATCTAATATATAAAAAATAATTTTAAAAAATCAATCCTGCTTCAGCTGCCCTCCAGTATTGCCAAGGCCACGCATACCTAATATATGTATAGAAATAACTGTCCCTGCTTAACCTGTTATGCCTTGGCTGTATTCCATGAAGAATCCCATGTTTAACACCCCCCCTTCACAAAGTCCAATTCTTTTGTCTTACATTCAAGGTCCATCCGCTGTGCAATTCTCGGACAGAGTCCAGCTAAGCCCCAATAACAAGCATTACTTGGCATACAGGTGTCTCACAGCTGCTTACCCCTCCTGCAGTCTTCTGTACTCTTCTGACCCTTTTAGTTTTTACTCACTTGCATACAAAGCAAGATGTTTATTTAAGGTTAACATATTAAAATTGTCTGATATCCTTATACACTTCCAGTCCTCCACATGCATAGTAAAGATAGAGTAAATGGCTAATTTAATATATCAATAACTGTGGTTAAAATCAAAAACTGACATCTACTGGCAATGCTTATAATATACACTTAGTCAAAAATTTGTGACTTGTAAGTCACACCATCAAACTATCCCCTTAGTCTGTTGTCAGACTCCATCTGGCCATAAGGCCGTAGCGATCATCAAAATGATGACTATCGCTTAGAGGGAGGTCTAACAGCAGAGCAGAGCACAGTGTGGAAAACATCCCCTTCCTGTTTGGTGGGGAGTGGGTAAAAGCCACTCTGTGCTCCTGTCTCTATACAACATCGTCATCAGAAAAGTCAAAACAAGCTAAATCACAAAAGCTAAGGTGCAGAAGCCAGCCAAAAGTCACATAGTTGTGTCACATAACAGAATAGTCGGTAAGACGTTAAATAATCATTTGCAAAGCAGGGTTACGACAATAATGGAACCAGCCATGGTATAATCAGTAGTCGCATTATCTTTGTAAACAATAGTAGTAAAAGCACCTGAGTAAAATGTTAATGCATTACGTCTAGGTAAACACTATTAAAACACGTTAGTCAGCTAAACAGAATAATGTCTTCTCTTCTTTCAAGGCCTCACTGGGGTGTTGGACCAGTGGACAGAGGAGAGGTTGCTAGCACTTCACTCAGCCGTTGCTGGTCATAATTCTTCTCTGGCAGTGGTGTGGGAGATAATTATGTGTTAGTAGTTAACTAGCTGCCATGGGTTAGGGAGCAATAGGCTCCTGTAAATGTGCATCAGCTTCTTTCTTCATGTGAGTGGGTAATCAGTGTAAGTGTGGTGTTTCTTCAGCCCAGGTGTTTTGTACACCATAGAGGGCCATCACTGAGGAGAGGTTACTAGCACTCACGATGCACAGTGATTTGGATGTCTCCCTCAGCTCGGCAGTCACTCCCACTCAGGGGTATGGTGCTCGAAGAAAGCAACAGCCACTTGGGTCCCTCTTCCCTCACCACTTCGAACTTGTCCACAGGAACATCCTCAGATACCTCTGGCAGGGGAGCTGCTTCTTGTCCTCCTGGCTCTCCAGCTGCTTCTCAAACTCCTGCTGGCAGCGGTTCTCCTGCTGCAGATGTTCCCGCTTCTTCCTCTCCAACTCCACCATCTTCTCCTGCTCCTTCCTCTGCTGCCTCATCCTCTCCAGCTCCAGGTTCCCCCCTTTTGTCTTCATCCCTTTGACTTTCCCTTTCCTCATTCTGGATTTCTCTTATATCTCTCAGAGTTCATCCTGGCTCTGGAGCCCTACAACAGTGATTTAAGTGAAACCACACAGTTTTACCTTCAACTTTGAGTGCAGTGGGCATTGTCAGAACCACCTTAAAGGGTCCCTCACGCCTGGGCTCATTCCACTTTCGCTTGAAGTATTTGATGTACACCCAGTCCCCAAGACGTATTTCTCGAAGGTCTTCTGGAATGTCACATGCTCTTCCCTCAGTTGCACCTTTTACCTCTTGGAAGATAGCTTTGTGTTTTGCAGTTAGATGTTGCACATAATTTGACAGCTCTCTCTCTCAAGCTGCTCAAGCAAAGGTCCATTATATGGGCCTCTCAAATATGGTACTGGCATGGGTCTACCAGTCAGCATTTCATGTGGGGTTAGGTGTGTACTTCTATTGCTTTGCATTCTCATACTCACCATTAGCAATGCATCTACCCAGTTGATCCTGCCATCTGCACATACTTTAGCTATTATTTTATTAACATAACATATTTTAACATAATTTATCTTTGCTTTCAGAGTGCCATCCACCCTTTCCACCATTTACATTTATTTATTTAGCAGTGATGCCCTGTGATTGTGGATGGTACACACACCCAAATCTTCACCTAACCCCCAACATTCTAGTCACAAGTTTCATTAATTCAGCTGCAAAATGTGGCCCATTATCAGAACTGATCTTATCTGGAATCCCAAACCTGGGAAACACTTCTTTGCACAAAAACTTTGCCACTGATTTGGCATCTGGGTTACTTGTAGGTACTGCTTCCACCCACCGACTGAACCTGTCCACAACAACCAGCATGTATCTTTTGCCTTGAACTCATTCAATCATGTCCACATAATCAATCATACAATGGTGTCTAAATGGTCCATCTGGTGGTGGAATGTGTCCAATCGGTGCTGAAAAAGCTTTTCTGATGATATATGTTGCACACACGTCACACTCATATAATGCACGATCTACCATAATTGTCTGTGGTGACCACCAGGCATTTTGAATGTGCTTAATGACTTCCCACTTTGTGCAATGATCTTGACCATGTACATCCTGAATCAGGGTGTGAATCAGTGACAAGGGTGCAACAAAGTGTCCTGCTGGCCCTCTCCACAACCCTTTGTGGGGGCCATCCTGAGTTTTCCTTGCCGCCCTTTTTAGTCAAAGACCCTTTTCATACACACTTGCTTTATCTTGGGCTTGAATGAGAGAGGTTAAGTCCCCTGTGGGACCAGGTTCCTCTGCCAACAGTGGTACTATCAGGCTCGGACCCATGGCAGCTTGGTGTGCTAACCTATCTGCCAAATTGTTGCCCTCAGCTACCAGGGTGTGAGCCTTTTGATGTGCTGGGCATTTAACTATAGCTACTGCTGCTGGCAACATCATGGCCTCTAGCAACTCTGAGATCACTTCCCCATGTGTAATTGGTGTGCCATCCACCATATGAAACCCTCTTTGCTTCCAGATAGTACCATGCACATGACAAACACCATAGGAAAATGAAAATGTTGACACTCTTGCCCTCAGCTAATTGACATGAGGCTGTCAGGGATTTAATTTCTGCCAACTGGGCAGAACACGGCTGTGCAACCTTTACTGCCTGAACTTCAGAGAAGGTAGTACCATCAACATTTAACTGCGCAATGCCATGCCCTGCATGATTTCTTTTCTCAACCCTAAAGCAGGAACCATCTACAAACGTTAGGCGAGCTTAGTTGGGCCGAATGGCCTGTTCTCATCATCATATGTTCTTATATTCTTATGTTCTTATGTTAGGTCAACTACAATGGGTTGATTGTGTAAATCTTCAATTCAATTCAATTCATTTTTATTTGTATAGCGCTTTTTACAACACAAGTTTGTCACAAAGCAGCTTTACATTGTTCCCAGGCCTGAGACCCCCTGAGAGCAAGCCTAAGGCAACAGTGGCAAGGAAAAACTCCCTATCAGGAAGAAACCTTGAGCAGAATCGGGCTCATGGGGGGGGGGCCCATCTGCTTCTGGCCGGCACTGGGCAGATAGAGTTAGAGACAAGTTATGCGATGTACTTTAGACATTTACAATTGACAGACAATAGTAGTTAACAGCAGAGTGACTATAAGAATGTCTCCTAGGATGTCTGGTTCTTGGAACGAAATTGGCTTTGATGGGCAGGGCAGCGAGGTAGCAGGACTGGAAAACGGGATGAGATGCTTGGGCTACAGCTCCGGACAGGAGCCCGGAGCAGGGATAGGAAGCAAACAGAAAACGGTGGTTAGTGGATGATAAGAATGGCAGGGATGTAGAACAGAGAGGCAGGAGAGGAGGGGCAGAGAAAAAGGTGTGCAACAAGGAAAGACCCCGGCAGGCTAACATTATGGCAGCATACCTAGGGGACGGGAGGCAAGGGACCAGCATAGTCATGAGGGCGACCCTAAGACAGTCAACACCAGATCACGGCACAGGGTCCATGAAAGCAATGACCACTTAGTCCACCAGAGACTCTGTGATCCATGCCAGCACCAGGCCATGCCCCTCAGCTGAAGGATTTACTATATATATATATATATATATATGTTTTGAGCCTAGACTTAAAGGTGGAGAGAGAGTCTGTTCCCCGAATCTCAGAGGGTAAGCTGTTCCACAGGAGAGGGGCTTGATAGGAAAAGGCTCTACCGCCTACAGTAGTTTTGCCCACTCTCGGAATAGTGAGAAGCCCGGCATTTTGGGAGCAAAGGGCTCTCTGCGGAAGATGTGGGTGTTTAATCCGGTATTTAATAGGTAGCCAATGGAGAGAAGCCAGAACTGGGGTGATGTGTTCAAAGCACTTAGTTTTAGTTAAGATTTGAGCAGCTGCATTTTGCACCAGCTGAAGGGGTTTTAATGAGACGCTTGCACATCCTGACAAGAGGGCATTACAGTAGTCTAATCTGGATGTTACAAAGGCGTGGATTAGTTTTTCAGCGTTGTTAATTGATACGATTTTCCTGATTTTAGCAATATTTCTCAGATGGAAGAAGGCAGTCCTAGAGGTGTTAGTTATGTGAGTTTCAAAGGAGAGCTCGGGATCAATAACAACACCAAGGTCTTTGATGGCTGCACTCGGGGCAAGGGAGACACCATCAAGGTCCAGTGTAAAATGAGTGAGTTTGCTCCTGATTGAATTTTGGCCTATGACCAATATTTCGGTTTTGTCCGGGTTAAGGAGGAGAAAATTTCAGGTCATCCAATTCTTTACATCTGTTAGGCAGGCCTCCATGTTTGAAATATTCAGAGGGACATCGGGTTTGACTGATATGTATAACTGAGTGTCATCCGCGTAACAGTGGAAATTAATGTCATGTTTACGGATGATATCGCCAAGAGGCAACATGTATAACGAGAAGAGCAGAGGTCCAAGCACAGATCCTTGAGGTATACCATATCTTACTCTGGAACGAGCGGAGGATTCGTTGTTAATGGAGACAAACTGATATCGTTCTGGTAGATAAGACCTAAACCAAGATAGGGCCTGTGCACTTATGCCAACCAGATTTTCGAGGTGGTCAAGGAGGATACAATGATCGATGGTATCAAAGGCTGCACTTAGGTCTAGCAGCACAAGAAGAGAGACAGCCATTGTCACAGGACAGTAGAAGGTCGTTGAGCACTTTCAGGAGAGCGGTTTCCGTACTATGATGGGGTCTAAACCAGGACTGAAAGACTTCCAAAATGTTGTTAGTGTGTAAAAATGCAGAGTTGCTTTGATACTGCTTTTTCCAGGATTTTTGAGAGGAATGGAAGGTTCGAGATGGGCCTGTAGTTTGACAGGTCATTGCGATCTAGATTGGGCTTCTACAGAATAGGCTTGATAACTGCTACTTTGAAGGGCTGAGGTACGTGTCCAGACACAAGGGAGGCGTTGATAAGATTTAATAGCGGTGTGCCAATTGCAGGCAGTAGCTGTTTTAGGAAGCCAGTTGGTATGGGGTCAAGTAGTGGCTGGTAGAGTTATTAGATGAATTGATAAAAGAAGAAAAGTCGCTAAATTCAATGGGTATAAAAGAGTCAAAGCGTGAGGCGGGCCTAATAGACATACCTACATAATCTGGGACGGGACTGGCCAGACAGGAGGCAGAAGTCGATGAAAATTTTTGTATTGTCTCTTATCTTTATGATTTTACTATCAAAGAAGTTCATGAAGTCACTGCTACTATAAATTGCTGTTATGTTAGGGTTAACTGATGCAGGACTCTTGGTTAATCTGGCGATAGTGCTAAACAGGTACCTAGGATTGTCCTTGTTTCTCTCAATAAGGGTAGAGAAATATTTGGATCTGGTAGCTGTGAGGGCATGCTTGTAAGTTAGGAGACTTTCCTTCCATGCCAGGAAAAAAACCTGTAATTTGGTGGAGCGCCATTTTCTTTCGAGTTTTCGCGTAGCTTGTTTTACGAGCACGAGTATGGTCGTTATACCAAGGTGCTAGCTTCTTGTCTGTGATTTTCTTCCTTTTGAGGGGAGCAACGGCATCCAGAGTTTTACGTCGATACTGTCCGCGAGTAGATTAATTTCAGTTGAGCTAGGGTTTGAAAATAAACTAGAGGAGATTTCGTTGTGCAGGCAGTATGATGTAGGGAGCTCGTCGATAAAGGCATTTGCTGTAAGAGAGCAAAACGTGCGCCTGGAAGAAAATCTAGGCTCCGAGTATGTGAAGCACGTTAGTGGTAAATTGAAAGAGATGAGATAGTGGTCGGATAACACAGGATTGTGTGGCATAATTTCCACCTGGTTAATGTCTGGTTGTGGTAATGTGTGGGTTTGTCCACAGCTTGATAGAGTCCAATGGGTTTGATGATGGACAAAAATGCTGTTCTGAACGGGTCATGTTCATTATCCATATGCACATTAAAGTCGCCTACTATTACAGCTTTTTCTGTATTGACAACCAGGTCAGATAAAAAATTGGCAAATTCCGATAAGAAAACACTGTAAGGGCCAGGTGGCCTGTAAACTATTACAAGGGTAAATAGCTGAAATGCAGTCTTGTCAGGATGTGCAAAGCTAAGTACTAATAGTTCAAATGAATGGAAGTTATAGCCAGGTTTAAGGGTGGCACAGAGTTTGGAGCTGTGTACAGCAGCAACGCCGCCACCTCTACCAGTAGGTCGAGGGACCTGGTGATTACAGTAACTGGGAGGAGTTGATTCATTGAGAGCAACAAAGTCATTAGGTTTAAGCCATGTTTCAGTCAGGCATAAGATTTCAAACTGGTGATCAGTAATCAATTCGTTTATTAATAAAGCTTTAGGTTTTAGCAATCTGATATTTATTAACCCAATCTTAAGGACCATTTGTCTACAGGTAGTACCTTCAGGTTTGTCAAACTTAATTTTTATCAAATTATCAGCACAAATGCCCCTACTGGGTGTTTTTAAGAAGTTTGGGACGGAGGGTCGTGGAACAGACACTGTCTCTATGGGATTTTTAAGTGGTGGTTCCAGGGAAAAAGCAGACATCTGTGTAGGACAGAAAGTCTGCTGCCTGGCCTTGGCCCTGATAAGTCAAGGTTTAGAGGAATCTTCACAAGCTTTAAGGAAAGCATCTGTTCTTTGGACACATTTGTCTATGGGCAAAACCATTCTGGTTGCTGGGTTAACAGTTGTGCATCTCTGAATGTTAATATCTGGGCTGACAGAATTACTTCATAGCCAGTTTTCCTTGCTTAGGTCAGAAAAAAGCGTGGGCTAGTTAACAATGCATGTATTTGGTGGGATGTATACAAAGTTACTGGGTACCCCATTGTCATGGAGGAGGTCTTTTGATAAGCAAACACAGCTTCCGCCAGGCCCTACTAGCGTGGTGGCAGGACCTGCTCCACAGGGTCTAGTTTTGTGCTGTAGTAAGCCAACGGTTGTTTGCCTGTAGGTGTGTCCTGCATCAAACCTGCACTGGCAAAGCCTGAGCGCTCCACAACATACAGATGGAATGGTTTGCTATAATCTGGATTTCCTAGAGCTGGAGCTGATTGCATCTGCCTTTTTAGAGCTTGGAAAGCCTCTTCTACCTCTACTGCCCATTGTAATTGAGCTGTACTGTTACCCTGCCCTGCTGTTGTAATTAGTGCCCGTAAGGGTGATGTAATAACCGCATAGTCACAAATTCACAGTCTGCTATACCCTGCCATCCCTAAAAAGGAAAGCATCTGTCCTACTGTTTGTGGTTTGGGTGCTTCAGTAACAGCTTCAACTTGTGATGGTGCGATATGTCTCTTATCTCCACTCAGTTGTCTGCGTAGGTAGTCAACTGTCTGTTGACAGAACTGCAATATGTCCCTGCTAACCTTGTGACCCCCTTTGCTAGGGCTGTTAGTACAGCAATTGAGTCTGCTTCACACTGTTCTTTTGTGGGGCTACAAATTAACCAACTGTCTACATACTAGATTAGTGTGCTAGATATGTTCAGATGCTGTAAATCCTGAGTTAACACCCTATTGAACACGGAAGGACTCTCACAATATCCTTGTGGCAGCCTTGTGTACACATATCCTTGTGTATGTGTATTGCTGGCCTTGGTATCTGAATGCAAAGAGGTACTGTGATGGGTGGAAAGGTACACTAAAAAAAGCTGAACATAGATCAATAACTGTACCATCGTGTGTTTGGTGGAATTTTGGAAAGCAGTGTGTGTGGGTCTGGAACAAGGGGTACCTCTGCCTCTACAATGGAATTAATTGCTCTCAAATCATGCACTAAACGGTAGTCATTTGGTGTGGCTTTTTGTTTGGAAAGATTGGAGTGTTGCATGGACTCTTAGTTTTTACCAGTACACCTTCCTGTAATAGGCCATCTATTGTGGGCATAATACCATCTATTACCTGCTGTGTGAGGGGATACTGTCTGTGATGTGGAAAATTAATCCCTTGTTTCAAAGTAATGCGCACTGGCTGAGCAGAACTAACACATTCTATGTCCGTTTTGTGTTTTGACCACACACTCTCTGGCACCTGCTGCAGTAAGGCTTCATGTTCTGGCATGATGGGCATTTGTGTTAGCATCCTTTCCTCCATCAGAACTTTTTCCGCCAATGCCTCGCCGCTGAGATCCTGATGAACTGTTTATCTCGAGAGGTGTGGATGTACTTGTTTGTTGTTGTAGTCCACTCCAGCACCTGCAGGGCTTGTCTAACCATTGGTCCCAGTTTGTGTGATTCGTGACCTTCTGCTATCAGCAATGTCACATGCAGGGTGGATCTTCGGACCTGAAACCATTGTTGATGTAGCAGAGGTTGCGGCAACGTTACTGCAGCTGCGGCTCCTTGTGGTCCCATATAGATGTCCTAACTTACAATGTGATATTGGTGCCCATTAATCACTTCATCCCAACATTCTTCATAGTCTTCATCTGTTTGGTTCTCACACCTAAGAGTGCAGTGTAATGGCAGTCGAGGTTCTGCAGCTTTACCTAGCTGAGCTTGCACCCATGGCTTCCAATTGTTCCATTGTTGCTGCAGCATCAATTTCTGTGGAGTCAAGCGTAGCCAATACATAGTGTTGCAACAATCACAATATGTCCCTACCTAGTGATTAGAGTAAAGGTGCAACTATGGTTTGTCCAGCAATTTGCGTTGGGACAGGCTGTTTAAGCGGAATTATCTGTGGTTTCCCAGAGAAGCCAATGGTCTTAACAGATGAGCTGGAGAGGGGGAGGCCAGAGCCTGTTTTCCCAATGCATTGCACCTGTATAAACTATGAATTGATGCTCATGTTGATTGATGACTACTGGTATGGTGGGCTCATCTTGTGGTTGTATTGAGACAATTGGTGACATTAGTTTCCCCCTCTGGCTTCTCTGGACACCCCTATGCTTACCAGTTTGCTGCTGGTCCTGTCCATGGGTTGGCAGGAGGTGGTTCTGGCCAGGGATTGACTTGGCAATCCCTCTTGCAATGCCCAGGCTGATTTCACCCCCAACATACCTCTTCTCTGGGTTGACCATCTCTGGATTGTGATCCTTGGTTTGGGTAGCTCAGAGGTCGGCCCCCTCCTCGCTGAGGCGTTCCACCCCTTTGTCCAAATCTTCCTCTTCCTCTTCCTCTCATTGGGGGTCGATAACCACCTTCTGACTAATTCTCATACACTTGGATGGGTGGAACCTGCGTGGTTGTTGCAGCTGTTGGGGTCACAACAACTGATTCAGCTAGAATTGGTGTCTGTGACATCTGTGGCTGGGGCGTTGTTGCAGCCACTGGGGCCACAACAGTTGGATTTGGTGCAGGTGCTTCAGATAGCACCACTGGAGCTTGTGTCTTCCCTTTGTCTTTGTCTCTGTCTTTTTTGGCCTTTGACAGTTCCCCCAGCTGCAGTTGTGCAAGTTTTCTGGTCAGTTGCTTGTCCTGTTCCTCTGCGTCTTTCTTCTCTTTTCGGTATTGTTCCACATGGTGTACCACATGCTCCGAGAACATTAGCCACTCCATTTTCATGTCCTACTGCCCCCTTCAGGCGCTTCTGCACTGGTTGTAGGATGTTCTTCTTTATCATCAATTTAAACAGGTTCTGGGTAGTGGCATTTGCATTCCAGGGACTTCCTGTCTCTTCTCTCCATCTGTGCTGGAATGTGTGCAGAAACTTCTGCACAGCCTCGCCTTCCTATAACTCTTCTCCTTCCAACTTTGAGGGATCCATTTTCTCCCGGTACTGCCACCGGAGTTCTGTCCATACTTGGGTTCTGTATCCTCCAAATCCCACATGATCCACTGAGTGCCCCGTTTCCACCCAGTCCAGCTCTGCTGCTCTGAAGACCTCGTCAGTCACCTGCTTCCCGACCACATGCATCAGCAGGGCTTTGATGTCACCTAGGGCCAGTCTGGTTCCCCCTGTACTCTCTTCCAGGGCTGTAATCCACTTTCCAGCTCCTTCTGTGAGATCTGGCAGTTGCCCTGCTAACCCTACCATGTCCATAAGTGACCATGGTACATACTGTGAGTGACCCCCTTTTTGAAGGGCATCTGGAGCACTTCCATTTCACACTCTTCCTCTTCTTCCTCAATGTCATGCCTCCTCTGCTTTTGCCTCTTGGGTATTCTCTTACCGTTTCTCAGCGCCAGGGAGTCCAGTTCCCCACAGGTCTGTTCCTTGCCCAGCTTGCTCAGCATTTTTTCCTCACAGTCCTTCTTTCAGGCATGGACCTGTCACTTACCTAATATCCATAGTTCCCCATGCACCAGTCATCCTGTTCTTTATGGTGGGGCTTCCTCTGCTTCTTCACAGGATGTGACCTCTTCTTCCCTTTCACTTGCTCTGCTTTTTGGAGAAGTGTGACGTACCTTACAGCTGACTGTGGATGTGAGTTGCCCTTTTCCCTTTTCCCCTGCAGCTATTACCTTTGCATACTCTCGTCGATCCTCCATTACATGTGGGCACTCGCTTGTCTTGCTTCTTCCCCCAGCTCTGGATAAGAGACACCAGTTAGTGACATACCAGTTATTGACTGGACTTTCCCCATAGGCAGGGGTTTGTGTTCCTCTTTTACAATCATCTTCACTGTTCCAACCACTGCTTCAAACTCCATTTTTCCTTCCATTCCTTCCATTTCCACTACTCCCCACTTCTCCTGTGAGTATGTATTGGCCTGCCCTGAGTGGGTTTTTGTCATTTGGTTAGGGTGGCAGTTCTGGCATGGGTCCCAACTTCACCTTTTCCTGCTTCCCCTCCTTGTCTTCACCACCCACCATGCTTCTCAATGGCTGTGTCCCAATGGGTTCTATGCACGCATCACTTCCACGTTTGATGTGACGGGGCTCTGAAATTTCCGGTCAGCGAGACTGAACGCAGAAGAAAACAGATCATGGTAGAGTCAACAAAGTTCACTCGTTGTTTGCTGGAGTTGCCTAAACTCACAATCAGTGATATGCGGAGAATTGTTTGGGCGTCCAGTACAACACCGCAGAGCAAACTTGAGAAAGGTTTCAAGTTTTATGTCTTGTCTTATCTCTGCAATTTTGAAGGTAATTTGCTAACGCCAGCTACCCTGAGCTAGTGTGGCTTTGGGGTTTTATATTCATGATCCATCCAGCAGCAGGCTAATCATGTTAATAGATATGTTTCTCATAATGTGTTTGTAATGTTTTCTTAAAGTGTCAGGTAAAAACAGAGCCACAAATGAGATCTGTTAGAGCTCACTGCTACTGCTCTATGAAGAAAGCAGAGACGCCACACCAGCTGAGAGTAGGACTAGGAAATTAAATGTCACATTTAAAGTTCTGTTGAACATGTTCTGAGTTCTTACTCTTCTAATGTTACCACACTTCAGCTTCAATAACCACAGAGGCAGTGCTATTCACGATAGCTGAAACAGTGGTAATGCAGTTATAGGATAGCTGAGGATAGCTAAGTGGAAATTGGCAAGCTTTCTAGTTGGTCTGTAATACTGTAAACAAACAGGAGTTTATTTTAGAATTTGAAGATTAATTATGACATTAGTAGTTTTACCTTACGTGATGGCTACAAAAGCAGAAAATATTTTACTTACTCAGCTATTCTTCTATCCAAGCATGATCTATGTTCGAAACTGTCCTGTCATCTTTGCTTCTTTTTAAAAATCCCTTACAAAAAATTACTGCATTATTGCAGTAGTGTCAAACATAGTTACATTTAGCAGATGCTGTACATAGCAGCACACAGCAGTGGTGGCTAGACGAGCTGTCCTTTGAAATGACACTAAATGACGTTTAGATGTCATTATGATATTAGGTAAAGGTATGCACACAAATTGAAGTAACATAAATAAACAACAATACCATTAGCGGAGTTTAGGCTGTTTTGGCGGCCAGCATTCCTATAGCATTCTACGGTCGGCGGAAGGAACCAAGCAACCTGAGATTTCACCGGAAATACGTCATGTGCAGCCGTGCATATAGGGCATTCAGGGGCTGCACCCTCCGAAGGCTGCATTTGAAGACCGATTGCGTCACAGTCAGCACAACAATGCTGTCCCATTTCAAAGGCTCCCTCAAATGTGGCCAAGAAATGCGCCCTTCCTTTCCCGGGCAACAAAGGATGCAACGGGTGGATCCTTCGCTGGCCAACCTATCCCAGGATTCACTGCACGCCAGTGTTGAATTAATCAAAAAGAAAATAGCGGACGCAACGAACAACAACACAGTAGTGGCAGAGGAGTACACTTTTAAATGTAAAGTATTGGGTTTCAACTTAATGGAATAGCTAACGATACAAATGTTAAAAAACCAAGGGGCCTTAAGACCTCAAATTTTCTTTAAAAGAGTTACGTGATGTTAGTGATGTTAGCTACCTAGCCTACTGCAGCTCAACTTCCCGCATCTGACCTATTATGTTTCAGCCTTTGAAAGTAAAGCCTTCAATGCCTTCACTTTCAAACTTAAGAGGTTCAAAGGTTGACCTACTGTAACGGGTGGGAACTTGCGTTGTGTTTAATTTTGATGTTACGTGGGTCAGCGAGCGAGCGAGCGAGTTTCGAACCAAGGTACTTACTGCTCGCTGCCAACCCCTTACAGCCAGCGTTGTTGCCAGTTGAGCTAAAGGCAAATTGCCATTGGCCTGTCCGCAACAACGCTACTTAACCAGGTCTCGGGGAAGTGACGTAGCCACTGAAACCGCTCGGCTCCCTGCTACCCGCTACCTAAGGCTCAAGACTCACACAAGCTAATCACTTCAGCTCTGCTACACTCACCCCCCTTTGACCTCCTCTGACTCCTTAGTGACCACTTGCGGCCAAGCTATGCTTTAGCCAGTGATCCGGGTCACAGCACCAATGTAACGGGTGGGAACTTGCATTGTGCTTAATTTTGATGTTACGTGGGTCAGCGAGCGAGTGGGTTTCGAACCGAGGTTCTCGCTACTCGCTGCCAACCCCTTAAAGCCAGCATCGTTGCCAGTTGAGCTAAAGGCAAATTGCCATTGGCCTGTCCGCAACAACACTATTTAGCCAGGTCTCGGGGGAGTGACGTAGCCGCTGAAACCGCTCGGCTACCTGCTACCCACTACCTAGGGCTCAGGACTCACACGAGCTAATCACTTCAGCTCTGCTACATTACATCTTATCAAGATTGTGGCGATTTTATAGGTAATTTATACTTCATATTACGTACTTAAATGGACCAAGGTGAACAAATTTAGACAGGTTGAACCCTGCTATCAAATTTCACTGACAAATACAAATCTCCCCCGACCCCTTGCAAACAAACACAAACACATAGCTGGCTACAATAAAAAATGAAGGTAGAAAGCTAGAAAACTTGCTAGCTAATGTGGCTTTAACACACTTTGGTCAACTATCATATTACTAATATCTAGCTAGCTGTCAGACTAATACAGCCTTACCACTTCTCTTCTAGAGAAGAGAGAGTTAATTTTACCACAGACACTGCAAGCAACCTGTAGTGACAACCTTAGTACTGTTAGCTTGCAAGCTACCAAATTAACATTATAGTTAGCCATCTTAGGTAGCTAGGTAGTCTGTAGGCCTAGTGAGTGTTTTAGCTAGCTAGTTAGCTAAGTGCACCAGGTCTTGATGCGTTCCGTGACTTTTTCTCTCCCCTGACCCGCTGGAACAGCACCCTC
This sequence comes from Megalops cyprinoides, assembly GCF_013368585.1. Classification (NCBI taxonomy): domain Eukaryota; kingdom Metazoa; phylum Chordata; class Actinopteri; order Elopiformes; family Megalopidae; genus Megalops; species Megalops cyprinoides. The sequence continues at coordinate 574,877 of NC_050593.1, forward strand.
TCTGTGTTCCGGGACCTCCTGATTTACAAATTAAGCACTGGTTGAACATCACTTTCAAAATCCAGTACATTTACATTTACATTTACAGTACAAACGTTGGAATTAATTACATGGCTAACCTGAACTTGTTTTTTTTTTTTTTTTACTTTTAGGGAGCAAGGAGCAGACTGCTCAGTTCATAAAACAATGGGGGGACAATGACTGCCTGTTCACCGGGGCCAAAAATTCAGCCAGTGTAGCTTGGAGGTAAGGCAACAATAGCCCATTTGTAATATCTCCATTTGATCATCTTGTACTTAAGGTTACAGTTAAATTAGTCCTCATCCTAAACAAAGCCCATGATAATAAGACAACCAGTAGATGGGGCAATACCATTTTTCTTTGTTGTGTTTTCTGTAGTGCTGTAATGATTTCTAGGGGATTTTGTATCTGTCCTGCTGTGTCACCTTTTCCAATCCTCCTATGTTTGCACCCCTGTGTTAACATGATTGATAAGTGTTTTCCTTTTCTCTTATTTTCTCTCTGTGATTAGGACAATTCTGGAGAAAATGGGTCTGCTGGGGAAGGTGACTCCCTTGCAGGCTAAAAAAAATAAAAAATAAAAAAAGTATGTACATGTGATTTTTAAATTGAAATTATATTTGTTTTTATCATGCAATTTAATAAACACACTTTTTGCTGAAATTTGTTTTGCTGCTGTTGTTCTTGACTGCCATAATTGATTTTCTCTGCCTTAGGATTGCAAGTGTCCAGGGTCAGGAGAGGGAGTGAGTGGGAAACCCAATGCTGCAACTTGGCTGTGGTTTGTCCTCATGGATGAGGTGTTGGGACAGAGGCATTCCACCACCCCCCCTAGTTGCCTCCATCCCTGAGGACACACCAGGGCCAAGTGCAGCAGTGGATGACCAGGAGGAGGAGGAAAGCCAGCCAGCGGCAGGAAAGAGAAAGAGAGAGAGAGAGAGAGAGAGAGAGAGAGAGAGAGAGAGAGAGAGAGGATGAGCTCATAGAACTACTAAAAGAGGATATGAGATTGCAGAGAGAGGCAGAGGAGAGGAGAGCAGAGAAAGAATGGATAGGCTCTTCTCTCTACTTGAGAGATTAGTCAAAAATTTGAATAAAATTTTAATGAATGTTTGTATGTGTTCAGTATGTTGTTTATTTCATTTCCAGCAATCTGGAACTATTTACAACATAAAATATATACACAATACAAATACAATACAACAAAGAACTTATATAAAAGGGTGTCTGTAGGTCTTTAAAAAAGCTTTTAAATATATATCATAAAAAAGTGTGGTGCTGCTGGACCTGGATGGGCTGTCACAATAAAGACCCTGGTGTCTTCTGTCAGTGGGACATCATCTGGGGTGGTCTGCAGAGTGTGTTTTGGGATGCATCTCTCCACTGTCCACCACATCATCCATCGCCTGGGTTTGCAGGGCTGAGGCAATCGATGGCTGCCATGTCACTAAGATGTTTTCAGAAAGAGGCAAGAATAAAAGACAGTGCATACAAAATACTACTTCACAACCTTATTTTGATAAAGGAAATTTTGCCACAAAATATTTCAACAGGCAAAACAGTTCTACAAAACATTTTAAATAAGTAGAAATTATAGCTGAACAATTCTTTTACTTGCCTGTTAAAAATAGTCATGGTCAGCGGGTACATCCTTCAGGGTAGACACCTCTGCAGACAGCTGGTCACGCCAGTGAGCACCACTGACTGTCTCCAAATCATCCTCCCCCTCATCCTCCACCACATCCTCCTCGGGCTCATCCTCCAGGGCCACGATGTCACCAGCCCCAAGGCAAATATTATGGAGGATGGCACATGCTGTTATGACCTGAAATGGTAAAATGGTAAAAAAAGGAAAAGAAATTATACCTCCTGAAAAAATAATTCATCCTGTTTGATCCACTCTTCTTCAGTATTCTAAAAAATCCTGTTGAGTGATTACTTACGTGAGGTACAAAGGTGTGGTGCACCTCCAGTGCTTGCAGGAAGATGGCCCTGAACCTGGTCTTCATCATCCCAAAAGCACGCTCTATAATGGAGCGTGCCCTGGAATGATGGCTATTGAAGCGCTGGGCTCCCACACCTTGTACTGTTCTCTTGTAGGGAGTGATGAGGGGGAGTGGATGTTGGAGACATGGGTACCCTCTGTCTGCAAGGATAAAGTGCCCTGGAGGAGGGTAGAGTGAACTCCTGTAGAGTGGGTTGTGGCAGAGCACTCGTGAGTCATGGACTGACCCAGGCCAGCCCACGTAGGTGTCGATGAAGCGGCCCTGATGGTCACAAACAGCCTGCAGGATAATGGATGGGAACAGTTTCCTGTTCCTGTAGCACTGACCATCAGGGCCGCTTGGTGGCTTGATGCGGACATGGCAGCCGTCGATTGCTCCAGCTGCTTTCAAGAAGGCTCTGTGCCTTGCCAGTCCTGCAAACCCATGGGATACTGCCTCCAGGTCTTCCGGGGTCTTCGGGAGGTGGATGACCTTGTGGCGAATGGCCACCACCTCCGTAGTGACTCGTGGACAATACGGTGGACAGTGGAACGAGGCATTCCAAAAACTCTGGAGACCACCCTGTATGATGCCCCACTTGCTAGCCAGAAAAGAAACACCAGGGTCTCAATTGTGGCACCCCATCCGTGTCTCCGTTCCTGGTTAAGAAGGTCCAGCAGCACTGCCAGGGCCTCTCTGCTCAGCCGAAAATCAGGCCGCGTGTCCTGCTGGTTAAAAAACCTGTCTGGGCTGGTTTAGGGAAAGAAGAAGAAAAACTGTTAAATACACAATAAATGATTATGCATTTTCCAAGTAATCCAAGGGGGGTTTAAATAGTTTATTTAGATTAAGGAGTAGGAGAATGTTCTCAACCCATAAAGAAACACTTAACTCCTTTAGTTTATCACAAATATTCACATTCAAAATCAACACATTTTGAGATTTTCACTGGACAGGAAGGGTATGAAAAATAGTACCTCAAATTTGTGCTTAGGTACAGTACATGAGTAAATGTACTTAGTTACATTCCACCACTGGTTATTTTAAATATGAAATTATAATGTCAAAGTTAAATGACATTAGCCATACATTAACTAATTAACTAATTAACTGTTGTTAACTAGCTAATGATAACATTACTGTTACCTAAAAGCACGGAAGAAGGAGATCAAAAGTAACATGGGGCGAAAGTAACACTTTCGTTTTCTCCGAGTACAACGATGATAGACACACATCCTAAGGTCAGCACAGAGGGCATTTTAACCTTCATCTATCTGCCTAACATCTTCCTGTTATGTCCTCTTATTACAGAGTTATAGCCGATAAACGATTTTTGACGTTTCTTTGTAAATTTCATTAGTGGTTGATTTTTTCAAGTATTTCGTTTTTTTTATGCAGGGGTTCAACTTCATGTTTATTCAGTGGATCACATTTTGCAAGATAGAAACCTTATATAAATGCAAATGCTCTCAGCCTGAGATACATCACCCGCCGGCACCGGCAGTAAAGCATCTCCATTTCCTCAAAAAAAAAATTAAATTAAAATTTCTGGCTCCATCTTTTAACTAGCTAGCTGTGTCTCGATTTTTAACTGCAGCTGTCAAGGTTGCTAGGTGACAGTAACAATGCTTGGTGAAGCAACGGTAAGGGCTGGAACCGCTGGTGACGCAAATAGGAAATCCTCATGTAGACCAGACCGTCTCATTTCGGTTCGGCCTTTGCGGTCTACGAACGAAGGATGCGGCCCCTGAATTAGGACACAGCTACTGTTTTCATTGCCTCTCTGTGTTGTTCTCCCTCCTGTTTAAACCAGCTTAACGCCACCCGTTCCTTTGCCCTTTTACCTTCACGCTTGTCACTCACATCTTTGACCTTGTGATATTTAATGGCAGCCTCCACCTCTTCACACCAGGCAAGATCAAAAGTGCCCTCCTTTGACCACTGGCAACCTGTAGTTCTTTTATTGTATTTTTCCATACACTTTTGAATCTGTTTTTTATGGTCTGGATGGCGTTTTATTATCAGTTTCATGGGAGTAGTTTCTCCCACTTCTGCAACACTCCTACTCTTGTTCATTTTTCCTGTATTTGCCCCCATGTATCCCTGTCTGGTGCCACTGGGTAGTGACCTGGAAATTTCTGGCTCCCCGCCCATCTCCCGTGTCCTAATCAGTACAATTACTTTCTCTACTGTGACCCCTGCTCTATATTTCCTGCTAGGGTTTGGATTAAAGGTCAACTTTTCTGAACCGTCTGACTCAGGTGGGAAACAGGCAAGTGGGCTGATATTAAAAGGACACCAAACTCTCCTTGGGCTAACAGTAATACACAGTCGTGGGTTTGGTAGCAGTCTGTCCTGTCCTTGTACAGAAAACCCTTCTGATATTCCTGTAAAGGGTGCAAGTGGCATAGTCGCCATAACCTCTGGATCATCACATGCATCACACAGTTGGACTAAAACTGCTCCCAATGTCCCTACTGTCCACAGTCTCCTCAATAATGGTACCCACTGTATTAAATGTGGAAAATCTGTCTGAACCTGTTCCATATTAACCCTCTTAGCAATTTGCCAGAGTTTTAGGTTAATCAGTTGTGTGTCTTGGTACTGTTCAACCCCTTCTGAATCTATGTAAGTGTGTTCTAACCAAAAGTGTGTTCTAATTCCTTGGGTTTCTATATCCCCCATCTATGGTTAATTATCCACCTAATAACTGCTATCCACAATACTACAAATGAGAAAGTCCAGAGGACTAAAAATGTCTGTTCACCCCTACGTGTGTGCTGTTTAATTACTACTTCCTCTGGGGACACTTCTCAAAAGAAGTTGCACATCTATCCCAGTCCTGGTTCCTCCACCACACCTGAAACCAACCCTCACGGCCCCAATCTACCAAGAGGGGTCCCTGAGGGGTTAAATGATAAGACTGCTGATGTAAGCACGGCTTCCCATCTATTGGTGCCATGCACCAAAATGGTTCAAACGGTGATGCAGGTAAATAATCTGTTTCAAATGAGAATTTGCTGGGATAACCTGTTGACAGTAAACTCAGTTCTCTTTCTTCTTCCTTCCCATGAGTTCTCCAGACTACATCTTTACATTAAGTCTTTACTACCTCGATGACTCTCCTAACCTCATGTCTCCTCCACTTGGCTTCCTTCCTCTTTCGCACCACTTCTAAATGTAGGTCAAATCCAACCCTGAACTTTATTATTAAGAAATTCTTTATTTCAAAATATACCCATGCATGCACTGTTATTCTTGTGTTATGACACCAACTCCACATGTAACAGGTGAGATCTTGCAGTGTTGTGTATTTGATGTTACGTGGGCCAGCGAACAAGCGAGTTTCGAACCGAGGTTCTCACTGCTCACTGCCAACCCCTTACAGCCAGTGTCATTGCCAGTTGAGCTAAAGGCAAATTGCCTTGCCGTTGCCAAATTGCAATGACCTCAGTTCGAAACTCACTCGCTCACTGACCCACATAACATCGAACTAAAACACAACACAAGATTCCACCCGTTATACAGGCTGGCACCTGTCTCCAGTATACTGCTTCAAATGCCCAATTACTCAGCTGATTAAACACATATGACTCACAAGACACAATCTCCATTCATACAATTGCCGGCACATTCACACACCTCACAACTCTGGCCAGTGTCGCCGTCCCATAGGCCCCTTAGCAACCTCTAGTTTGCCGTCCCGTAGGCCCCTTAGCAAACTTTATAACTACTGTTGCCTGCCCGTTCAGACCTCACCTGCCCGTTCAGACCTTTTCCAATTACACTTCCTTCACACAGAAACACAGGAAAAGCAGTGTCCACAGGGGTTATGCCTCTCTTCGCCTGCCTGTACAGATCTCTCCTTCATTCACTTCCTTAACACAGTTAAGAGCGTGATCCACAGGCTACCCTCAATACAGAAGGAGCAGTATCCACAGGACTTCACAGACACTGCCTGCGCATTCAGACCTCTCCCTGATGCACTTCCTCAGCACAGAGAGAGTGGTATCCACAGGACTTCACACCAAACACCCTTCAGAGTGCCTTGAAACAATTCCCGACAAATCTCTATTGTTCACATAGAACATCAACTCATCAGAGTGTTTTTAACGATCTCCAGAAATTGTCTCAATGCACTCCTTCACCATTCCAATCCCTTACTCTATTGTCTGCAGTGCATCAACACATAAACACATAAACCAAACCTCCAGCAAATGCAATACGGACAACAAACCAACACACCATCATTCCTTTCACATACTCATTCAATTCTTTTCAATCATACACACAATATTACATCATACTCTTTTTAACAAATTCAGACTCTTTTGAGGAGAGGCTTCGGCTGCCTTGGCCTGGACGGACATATACTGCTCTCGGGCTCAACTATCAATAGCAGGCTTTTAAATAAGTATCAATAGCAGACTTTTTTTACAAAAGGCTCTGCTTACCTTTTTCTTTGGTAGCCACCAAACCAAGAAACGGCAGTTCCGCCCAAGCGTTCAGCTTCCTCAAGCCTCTCCTGGCTGGCTCGCCAATTAAATGTGGAGGAAAACTACTTCCAGTCTGGGTCAGGTAGACTGGGGGCTCCCTCCACACTTGTACAGTAATTCACCAAGTTACGTAATTTATATATACCTTTTTGTAATAATTTCAGAGAGTAAATTCCAGTGCCCAATAAAGGACAAATATAATTCTCAGAGTCTGATGTAATTGGTTTGTTGTATATGTTGCAAATCACATACAGTAAACCGGGCTGTTCCACGCAGAGCAACACACACATTCACTCTGAAACACCCTCTGAAAGCACTTCTCTTTTATGCTTTTTTCCCTTAGATCCTCTTATTGTGGAAGTGAGACTCCAACCCCCTCCTTCGGTTTCATAACACATTTTCTGTACACTATTGTTTTCAAGATCACACCTGCCTAATTATAAAAAATAATTATCCTGGCTGTACACTATTATCTCCAAGGCCACACATATCTAATATATAAAAATAATTTTAAAAAATCAATCCTGCTTCAGCTGCCCTCCAGTATTGCCAAGGCCACGCATACCTAATATATGTATAGAAATAACTGTCCCTGCTTAACCTGTTATGCCTTGGCTGTATTCCATGAAGAATCCCATGTTTAACACCCCCCCTTCACAAAGTCCAATTCTTTTATCTTACACTCAAGGTCCATCCTCTGAACAATGCTCGGACATAGTCCAGCTAAGTCCCGACAACAAGCCTTACTTGACATACAGGTATCTCACAGCTGCTTACCCCTCCTGCAGTCTTCTGTACTCTTCTGGCCCTTTCTTTTTTTTTTTTTTTTTTTTTTTTTACTCACATGCATACAAAGAAGGAGTTTATTTAAGGTTAACATATTAAATTGTCTGGTTTCCTTATACACTCCCAGTCCTCCACATGCATAGTAAAGATAGAGTAAATGGCTAATTTAATATATTAATAACTGTGGTTAAAATCAAATACTGACATCTACTGGCAATGCTTATATTATCAAAATTTTTCCATCACAGTAGGACAAGTGTGTCATTCAAACTTCAGTGTCAAAGCAAGGGGGACAGCCATTTTAATTCAAAAAAAGATACAATTCATCGCTGTTGATATAATATCTGATCCACAGAGCTATTTTATTATGGCATTATGGTGTGACAACACAACATATAGGCTATTTCAGGCGATAAATATTCAAAGGCTAAAGATGGAGGACGTCAAACAAAATTTGTCATCATGGAAGTTTAAACTACTGAAAACCATGCAAAGAAATCCACAGTATGGAGGCATTTCGATTTAGCTGTCATACAGATAATCAGCTGGTTATGTAAAATGTAAGGCTGTGTTCACATGTAGCATCTTTTTTTGATGAAGAATGCTGGCCTGTTCCAAAAAGCAGTTGAGAGCATCTTTTGCTGCCATAACAACAGGAGCATGTACATTGTTAGTGATCTAGCTGGCTATACATTGTTGCAGAGCTAGCGTTAGCTAACAGGCTAGTTTTGCTAATGATAACTTCAAGCAGTCAACACAAACACTTTCCAGAACCTCCTAGGATCAGTCCAATTTGACTCCAAACGGCCTCTTTATGATGAATGTTATGATACAGTTTAACTGTCATGTTGTACAGTTCACTGTGCTCAGAAACTAGCACAATTAACTTCACCGCGTCCTTCTCCATTTTTGGTGGTTGTTTTGGGAAACGACAGGTATCGCTACTCCACTTGTGATTGGACAGCTGTTCTGGGAGGTTGAACTTTTTTCAATTGAAAAAAAAATGCCCTGAGCTGCAGAAAAAATGCCAGCGACGGTGTAAAAAATTACTATTACTGGCTTTGCTATCTGCGTCGGGCGCGGGTCGGGTTCAGACATAAAAACAGAATGCCTGTCGGGTTCGGGTCGGGCTCAGTTACTACTCTCTCAGATTCGGGTCCTGTTTGGACAGAAATATGCAGCCCGAGCCGCACTCTAGTACGCACCCAATTGGGATGACGTGAGCTTTGTTAACAGGATCATTTCATCCTTGCCTAACTTGAACTCGCATTGTCTGATTTTGGTTGGTGATCTGAACTGTGTGATCGACCCAGCCTTAGACCGATCTAACCCCAATTTTAAGACTCCCTCTAAAATGGCCACGACCTTATCTGCATTTATGAGCCAGGTGGGATGTATTGACCCCTAGTGGACTCTTTTTCCTCACAAGGAGTTTTCCTTTTTTTCCAATGTGTACTACACATTCTAGAATAGACTATTTTTTCACAGATAGGACCTTCCTCCCCTCAGTTAAGAACATCGAATACTCAGCCATGGTTGTATCTGATCACTCCCCTTTATTGCTAGATATCTCGTTCTCTCTTAATTATACAGAACGGCTCCCCTGGAAGTTGATCACCACTTTGCTGATTCACTCTCATATCTATGAGCATGGGGAAAAAGCAGGGCAGCTCTTGGCACATCATCTTAAACCTCTCAACTCATCTTACAGATCAAAAACACCTCTAATGAGCTGGTAGTAGGCCCAGTCAAAATAAATAAAGGCTTGTTATTCTGAGCTATACACATCAGATGCACCAGATGACCACTTACCTATGCTGGAGTTCTTGGACAGTCTGGAAATACCTATCATCAGTCTGTGTCAGTTGGCGGAGATGGAACAACCCTTAAAGCTAGAGGAAATTAATAGTTCAATCATGGCAATGCAAAGTGGCAGGACCCCTGGTCCAGATGGCTATCCAACCAAATTTTACAAAAAATTCTCATCTAAATTGGCTCCTCTTCTACTTGAGATGTTTGGGGATTCTCTGCACCCGGGAATCCTGCCACTAACCCTGTCAGTGCTCCGCCTCCTTAGCTGTTGTGTTTTTGTTTTCCTTGCCCATGTGCTTTTGTTTTCCTTGTGTTTTAGTCCTGCCCCACTCCCCGCCTGGTCTCCGCCCGCCTGATTGCCTGCACACCTGCTTCCCATCCCCTCGTCAGCCCTGCCCTATATCTTCCCTGCTTTTCCCTGTCCTGTTGCTAGTTCGTCACAGTGTTTTTCTCCTGTTTCGTCCCCGCCGTTTGCTTTTTGCTTCTGTCTGCGTGTTTCTCGTTTTCGACCCTGCTCGTATCCTGACCTCGTTTTTGCCTGCCTCCTTGCCACGTTCGCCTGATTGCCTGCCTGTCCGGTTCCCGACCTTGCCTGCTCTGGTATCCCGATCCTCGTTCTGTCCACGGACTGCCTTCCGGTTTTCGACCCTGCCCGTTTCTGATTAGCAATCTGCCTGACGATTCCATTAAAGACGCTTGGAACCCGAAGCTCCCGTGGTCCGCGCCTGAGTCCTTGCCTGAGCCCTGACAAACCCTCACTGAGGCACCTATTACACTCTTGCTTAAACCAGGAAAAGACGCCTCGGCATGTAGGTCTTATCGTCCGATCTCGTAGTTGAATGTTGATGCTAAAATATTAGCCAAGACACTTGCCTCCCGATTAGAACCCATCATGAGAGATATCATTTCTACAGACCCTCAGGGTTTATTAGAGAATGCCACTCTTTTTCTAATATTCGTCATCTCCTTAATGTTTTGCACTCCTCTGCATCCAGTGGGTTCCCAGAAGTGGTTATTTCTTTGGACATGGAGAATGCATTCTGGCCCTATTTATTTGAAGTTTTAAAAAGATTCGGTTTTGACCCAACTTCATTGCTTGGACCCGGCTTTTATACTCATCATCTAAGGCATCTGTGGTCACTAACAGGTTGCACTCTCAAAACTTTGCGCTATCAAGGGGTACATGGCAGGGATGTCCAATGAGCCCTCTTTTGTTTGCTCTGGCAATAGAGGCCCTTTCAATCACTCTCAACTTAAATTTGATTTTCAGAGGTGGAGTACCCTCCATATGTCTTTGGCAGGTAAGATAAATTCTGTCAAAATGAATGTCTACCCCTGGTTTTTGTACTTGTTTCAATGCCTTCCAGTTTTCCTCCTTAAGTCTTTCTTCCACTCCTTAGACAAGCTTATATCAGCTTTTATTTGGGTAGGTAAAAACCCAAGGATACATAAAGAATACCCTCAAAGGCACAGGACTCAGGGCGGACTGGCTCTACCTAACTTTATGTTTTATTATTGGGCAGCAAATATTCAGAAAGTCATTTACTGGCTCCAATCCCCAGAAACAGACTGGCATCAGAATGAGGCTAGAATCTAGATGATGAGGAGATATATAAAGGAGATAATCATTATCTCCTTCACACTATACCAATAGCCCCATTGTTGTTTCTGCTCTTAGGATTTGGTCCCAGTTCCATGCACATTTTAAATTAGATGGTTTTTCATCCCAAGTACCTATATGTCATAAACACCTCTTTCTCCCAGCCAGACAAGATTCAGCCATTGGTGGTGTCTGAGTCTCACAAAATTTAGTGATCTCTATATTGACAGTATCTTTGCTACCTTTAATGATCTCTCTAGAAAATTCAGGTTGCCCAACTGAAGCCTCTTTCATTACTTTCAAGTTCTTCAATTCCTCTGAAGCCACTGCCCAACTTTTCCTGACATGCCGCCAAGTTCAGAACTCGATACCATCCTTGAAACCCCACTTGTTTTGAAGGGTCTCATATCCAGAATCTTTAACATTATTGTATCCCTCAAAGATGTGTCATTTAGCAAGATAAGGACAAACCGGGAAGGAGAGCTTGGGGGGGAGATATCAGATGGTGTATGGGAATGTGCATTGGACAGAGTTAACGGGAGTACTTTCTGTGCGCGACTTGGAGTAATACAATATAAGGTTCTTCACCATATTTACTTCAGTAAATCCAGACTGGCAAAGCTATACCCCAATGTCGATGAAATATGTCATTGGTGTCATAGTGCTCCTGCTGACCGTATATCATATCTTCTGGTCTTGTCCCCAATTGAATGGCTATTGGTCTACTATATTCAATACACTTTCTGAGGGTCTGGGCATAGATGTACAACCCAGTGCTCCTATTGCTATTTTCGGTGTTCCAGATGGTGATCAACCAATGAAAAACAAACAAAAGGATAACATTGCCTTTACTTCCCTATTAGCTCAAAGGAGAATCCTTATAGACTGGAAAATCACCTTGCCCACCAAAGGCATCACTATGGCTAAGTGACTTGATGCTTTTCTTGAAACTACAAAAGATAAAATATGCATTAAGAGGATCATCAAGTAAATTCTACTCTACCTGGTGCTCTCTGATCTCTTATTTTGATAAACTGAAGGTTTATTGTTTATTGTTTATTGTCACCTTTATTGATTATTGTATAATAATAGTGATGATAATGGTGATGGTGATAATAATGGTAAAAATAATAATAATAATTTGTAGTTGTTTATTATTATTGTAACTATAACATTATTGGAAAGGTTTTTTTCCTTTAATTGTATATTTTATTTCCCATCCTTGTCATTGTCATTTATGGTACCTACAGTACAGGCAGTGTGTGTGTGTGTGTGTGTGTGGGGGGGGGGGGGGGGGGGTGGAGAAAAATGTATTCTCATATTACATGTTAAGTATTCAGCATTTGAATAAAAATACATTTTTAAAAAATTTAAAAAATAAAAAATTTACCAGGCAAAAACTGGTAATTGCTGGATAACGGAAACCCTGGTATGGGGGTGTAACAGGTGTAGGCTGTGTTGTGTATTTAACTAGATGCTATGTGGGTCAGCGAGCAAACAAGTTTCAAACCTGGGTTCTCACTGTTCACTACCAACCCCTTATGGCCAGTGTCGCTGCCAGTTGAGCTAAAGGCAAATTGCCCCTAGCCTGTCGGCAATAACGCTAGTGAACCAGGTCTCAGGGAATGATGTAACCGCTGCAACCACTCGGCTACCTGCTACCCGCTACCCCACAGGCTTTACGCACGAGCTACTCACTTCAGGGGCCCGTTTCAGAAAGCAGGCTTAACAAACTCTCAATCTCAGAGTTTTTGGTTTCAGAACAGGTGATAATAAGTTCAATCAACTCTGAGTTAAGTTAAAAAGATAAAAAGTCCTCATCAATGGAATGCAGATAACATTGCAGATAAAAGGGCTTGATCCTCCTACTTCTCCCCAGTGGAGTTAGAAATATTAATGAATGCGTATGCAGAATATGAGTATACTGTATATTTAGGAAGAATAAGCAATACGTGAGCTGGCGTAGCAGAAAATTGCTGACCGATTCAATGCGTGAGTATTAATTGAAAAAAAAGAAAAGTTTTACTTCGAGTGTTCCACTTATTCAACATTTTTATTGTGTGTGTGTGTGTGTGCGCACGTGTTTAATATTTATACAGGTGCAACCCAACAGGCACAAAACATATTTGGCAGCAACTGAAGATGAAATATAAAAATATACTTCAAACAGGTTAGGTATAATTTCATTACAAGCAATTGTGATGTTGTTTAGCCTACCCTACCTAATTTGTGCTTACTGAATATGTTTAAATTTGACCTCCATTACAGCCAACAGAAAAAAGGCTGAGGCCAAAAAACAGGTGGAGGTCCACCACCACCACTCACAGAGGCTTGAAGAGATGGCCCTCAGTCTAAACACTGGGCGACCTATTGCTGAAGGCATCTCTGGAGGAAGCTCATCTGACACATCTCAAACACACGGATGTACAATATTCATCGATGCAGCTAACAATCGGGTGTTTAGCTATGCAAAGTCCTCTGCCCAGGGTTAACAGCCTACTGTAGCTCATGAAATGAGGTTCTTTTGGGAGACGCATTGAGGTGGATCCGGTCGCACCTTTGTCTCCGGCTAGTAACAAGTTCGCGCTGCTCTGATCACTGGCACTGAAATTCGGCTCTTGCTTTACTGATCTCCGCTAGCAATGCGTCGCTAGCTTGGAGAATCTAAGCCAGGACAGGGCCTTCAGCTCGGCTGTCCGTGTCCCGTCCGCGTGGTGCGGCCTTCGGGAGAGTGTGAGGTGCATCCACCGCTTCTTCGGATGCGGGGAGCAAGTGAAAAAGAGGTACGCCCGTCTTCTTCGGACATACGCAGCAAGAGAGAGAGTAAAGGAATGCACCCGGTTTTTACTTGCATCGCTGCAGGGGGCATTTCCTGTTTACTGTAGCTGTTTTTGGTTGGGTGAGAGGTTGTGAAACTGCAACAACACTTCCGTGAGATCGCATTTCACATTAAATGCGATTTGTGCATTACGGTCTGTAAAAGTTGAACGAATAAAATGAACAAATCTATCTGTGGATGGCACTGTACCTATACATCATTCAAAAGTTTCTTAAAATGTTGAAAAGTACAGAATTTAAGTAGTTAGTAATGTCGTTCATTACTTAACTTAGTTAATTAATGTCATTTAATCAATTTAGTTATTTAATTAATTGATTTTTTATTAATGTAGGTAATGGTTCTGTGATCTGTGATCTCATAAAGACAAAAGAAAGGCAAATAAAGGTGTAGAAATACAGAAATAAATAGATAAATCAGTAGATGGATAAATAGATAACTCGCTGGCCAGCAATCTCAACATAGGTAAGACAAAAAACTAAATTTTCCTAAAATATCACAATGTATAGATGAATACAGAATTTATGTAATTATTTAATGTAGTAAATTAATGTAGTTTCTTTAGGTGTTGAATAAATTAGTCTTTAATTTCTTATTAATTTACTGTACATATGGTGAATGAATAAATACATATAGGTAACACTCCTTTCATCTGCAATGTCATAAAGACATAACACTTGTATTTTAACAAAGTTGGAAACAAAAGAAAGGCAAATAAAGCTATAGAAATAAATAAAGTAGTAGCCAGCCCACTGACCAGCAGCTTCATCATGTGTAACGGATCATTTTAATGGGGGCAGGCACATGCAGAGGTGGGCTCTGGGTGCCCGAGCCAATGTTGGTCCAAGTAGCCATTGTGCACTTTGGAGCCCCCCACCCCCCACAGGAGCAAGCACCAGCCCCAAAAAGTTCTCTGCACATGTCTACCATTGTCCACAATGTGTCTAACAAATTTAACTAAATTAAATAAGAATTTCCTCATGAAAACTATAGTAAGTTGGCACCACGTCCACACAAACATTTTCTTTTTCTGTGATATAGACATGGTCAATTACTGTACCTATTTCTGTTGTGGCCTTTTGTACACACTGGGTGTATCCACAGTGTTCTGTCAATTTGGCAATGGAAGATGATGCAGAAATATCTTCATTGAAGTTCCCCATGATAACCGTTAGTCCTGGATACTTCTCCAGATCTGAGAGCACTTTCAGGAGCTGCTGTTGAAACAGGTCTGCAGTGTAAGAATTCGGTCTGTACAAAACTGTAGCAGTCAAACTGATACGTGGGACAGCATGATATATACATTCTAAATTACAGGTCTGTGGAATGATGACATTAGCCTGACTTGTTTCAGAATAAAATATTCCAACTCCACCACTTCTCTGTTGTATTAAATTTGGCAAAAAGTGGTTTGCTGACATCATAGCAATTAAATCTTGGATTGTGCTTAAACAAGAAGCCTGGCAATTGAGGTGGATTTTCTATGTCACCAAAACTTAACCATGTTTCTGTTAAACAAATACAGTCAGCACTCATCAGTTTTTTATGCGCTT
Organism: Megalops cyprinoides; assembly: GCF_013368585.1. Classification (NCBI taxonomy): domain Eukaryota; kingdom Metazoa; phylum Chordata; class Actinopteri; order Elopiformes; family Megalopidae; genus Megalops; species Megalops cyprinoides. The sequence goes on from NC_050593.1 coordinate 589,966, forward strand.
GAAGATCCAGAAAATGAGCCTTCAGACTTTGGATGTTATGAAGTGCTATAGTGAACTGAGTGGTAGGCATTCTGAAACTGTCCAGCAGCCGCAATTTTATCATTGCAAAATATAGCCGACTCTCCGAAATCCTTAATAATTAGTTAGCTGAGACTTCTTACTCGACCCAACGCAACATAGGCTGGCCTGCTGTAAATATTTTCTCAAGTGAAACTACAGCTTTATCCACTGTCAGTTCTTGTACTTTGTGAACTGTGCATGCCCACACCAGTCTAAGAGGAAATTGATGTCTAATTCCACCAGCATTTGTCACTTCATCTTCCTGTGCTTCAATTACAGTAAAATTTTGAGATAACGTCTGACGTGCTTTTTCTCTGATTTTTACCAATTTTTCCATCATCAAACACCACATGTATAGCAGAGGGGAAATCATCATTATCAGATTTGCTTGATATGCCAACAACTATGCCAAATGCTCCATTAACAAGACCATCAGACACATCAATGTTTTTCTTCAACATTACTCAAGCTCAAATACCTAGAGAGACACTTTCTGACAAACATGTGTTGTAAACCTTTGTATGGTGACCAACCTTCCTTGTCATTCTCCCAGTTTTGGGATTTCTGTCAGAATCTTCAACATGTATAGTGATGGCCTCAGGACAGCACTCTTGTAGTCTCTCAATATTATGTTTGTCAACTTTACTGTTAGTAAATGTAAATTGCTGCAGCCTTTTCTCCTGTTTCACACTTTTTTAACATTTCAATATCACTTGTACATAGAGTCTCATCTTTTTTGCGAACCCATAGGTGATGCAGTATTTCAGCAAAGGTTGCATTTTGTTGTCTAACAATTTCAGTTAATTCTGCAGTTGCAAAATGATCCTGCCATAAGTTCACTCCTTTTCCATCAGCATGTAGAGGTATCCCTTTGACAGGTGGAAATTGATAGAAATCTCCAACTGCAAGAATGCTCACTTTTCAGTGAATAATCACCAGTTAATTTGTCTCAGTCTTCCATGAATGTAAGCTAAAAGGAGATGGTCAACCATGGATATTTCATCAATGATTAATATCTGTAAATTGCTCATTTTCACTCTTAGGGAATTGATTTTCTCTTCACTGAGAGGTTGATATGGCAATTTGGCATTTGCACCAATCGAAAATGTGTTGTAAATTGTTGCAGCTCCAATCTTATAAGCTGCCACTCCGGTTGGAGTTGTCAAAAGCACGGTTATTTCATCAGGATTGCCTGACATGAGTTAAAAGTCTGGTTGATTCATAATGTAGGTACAGGGAAATTTAATTAAATGAGTTTTCCCTGTACCTGCTCCACCAGTAACAAATAATCTGAATGGTTCAGGGTTTTCTCCAAGAACTTTTTCCAGACACCACTTACGCACTTTATAGAATATTGCTGATTGTTTTTCATTTAATAACCTCAGTAAATGCAATGCTTCGTCTCTTGGCATTAAAACATTATTAGTTTCAATAGTGTGAGCAGTCTGAGGTTTTGCTGTGAGATCTGGAATATTTTCCACAGCATCATCTTCATTTGTCACAATGTTCTCTTTCATCAATTCTACACATTCAAGGCGTTCTTTTCCTGACTCAGGACAGATTTGAGCCCAGGCGCCTTCCAATTCAATATTCTCTTCCAAAAGTTGTTGAGCCTTGTCTATTCCATCACTTTCTTTTTCAAATATTGCTCTGTTGGAAGTAACAATTGATTGCACACATCTCACTGCACAACACTTGTAAAAATCCTCATATGACTCAAACTGCACAGGCTTTAGTTGACTGTCTTCGTAAGATGGCAGGAAAAGCTGAAGCAATGAGTGATGGTACTTTTCTGGGGCTTTTGTGGGTGAATATCTTGGATATCTCACAACAGCAGGTTGCGTTCGTGTCCTTTGTTTTACAAAGCCACAGTTGTTGTTCAATTTACTTATTCCACTTTTGGAGAGATCTGTTTTTGTGGAGATGTCTGACCTTGACAGTACTCTGTACTCAGAACAAAAGCTTGCAAGACATAAATTTTGAAATTCCTTTGTTTTTGGTCGACGCTTGTACCTGTCAACCATGCTAGTCATCCAAAAATTTGCTTCATCTGCAGTTTCATCATACTGAGCTTTCTTTTGCAGCACATTCAAAGGCAAACTCATCTGAACTGGATTTTGTCCAATGGGGATAAACTGGACTTTACGAGAACATTCTTTCAAGTACATATTTGTTAGTCGATACACTGCCTCTTGAGCTGAGACTTCTCTATTGTGTAGATAAACACTTCCAAGCTGTTTAAATGCTTCTTTTGCCTCAAGATTTCCATTCATGCCTTCCTTTTGCACACGTTCAAGCAACAATCCCATTTCTTGCTCTGCTTTTGTGATGTAAGTGAGGATGGACACTACTACAGAAAAGGCGTCAGTAATGTATTGAATGTCCATATTGGCCTGCCAAGCACAAAGTAAATCTTTATTGTATTGGTTGATCCAAATGGCGTTTGGATTTCTCTTTAAAACAATGCTTTTTTTTCTTAGAACATCTGTTGTAAGCTTTTTCAAAAAGACCTTGTGATACCCCGATAGAGGCAAAAAATGCATCGACTGAATCAAAACTCACCTCAGAATTTGATAATGCATGTTTGACTCTCTCCAGAATTGCCGTTGCACTGGTATTCCCATCTTTGCTGCTCAACTCTTCTGAACTACCTCCTCTTGTCACAAAAGTACGACTGGATGGCCGTCGTGGGAAATTAAATCTACAAACAGTTTTCTTCTTCCTGCATGTCTTTGAATGTCTGGTGCTGTACTTTTGAACGCTATTGACAATTTCATCAAGTTCCTCATCATTTTCTGATGGTAACTCACATATGTAATGTAGGTGTCAATGAAATCAGCAACCTCTTCATCACTTTGCTTATCAATCTGTGGGGCATTCTCAACCCAGAAAAGACAGTGAACATGCGAAGAACCACGCTGTTGAAACTCAACATGATAAAAGTAGTCTTTTACTTTCCCAATAGGTTTAGCGGGAGACATGATTAGCTCTTTCAAAAAACAATGCCACCTATGATCAAACATTCTTGCTGCTGTGACAGGATTTTGCTTCAGAAGGCCACACTTTTCAGACCAGTCAAGTTCATCCACATTAATGTTTTCTTTCTTGTCTTACAACAGATTTGATCATTTCTGGCCATCTCAGGTCTGTAGAACTAAATGATGCAAAAAATGTTGGTATTGAAAGTTGTCTAATAAGTGCTAAAAGATCTTTTTGTGCAGATTGCCAAAATGGTGGTGTTCAACGAATAGATTTTAAAAACTTGTAACCTTCATCATAACTTAATATCTTCTGCAAAGACTCAGAGTCTGTTAACATATCTGATGTTACTTCTTTGAGTAATGTTTTGTGAAGACCCTTTTCGCAATGGAATTGAAACATTAGATACAATTTGATCAAGCTCTGATATGTACTGATCATAAAATATAAAATCTGTATTTTTGGCAAATCTTCCATCAGCATTGAGTATTCGTGCATTCAAAGAGTGTGACAGTTTTTTTTTCTTCTCTGTCATCATGAAAAGTTGGGCCACCGGTAGGATATAGTACAGGAAAACATTTAGCCTTATTCATTTTGTAACATTGTAACAGGACTATTACCTTCGGCTGGGCCAAGAGAAATTATGCTGTCAAAATGTTGATCCAGTATTTCTGAGGCAATATCAACAGGTTGTAATGATGTGTCCAAAAACAAACCATGTTGTTCCTTGATGTACGTTAAATATTCTTCTGTTTCGTCTTCGTTGTCATCACTGTGTTTCATTCTCTTCAGTTATATCCTGCTCCTGCATTGCATCATCGTTGTCTGAGTCTTTGTTCATTTCATTTGTTTCACTTAAACTGTTGACCCATTCTTCATTGAAATGAACATCAATATACCAACTATTATGTTTAACCAAATAGTGAAATGCATTTCTAACATGATCAGTTTGAACATATTGATACTCGTAATGACCTTTGTAGGTCAATCGGTTCGATCCCCGCTGGGACACTGCTGCTGTACCCTTGGGCAAGGTACTTAGCCCACAATTGCCTCAGTAAATATCCAGCTGTATAAATGGATAACATTGTAAAGAACTGTAACCTATGTAAGTCGCTTTGGATAAAAGCATCTGCTAAATGAATAAATGTAAATGTAAATGTAGGTGAGCTTTCGTTTCAGTTTCACTTTTAACATCTTACCATCAGATTCATTTTTGGGAAGTACAGATGTGACATCTTTGGTGTTTACCGGAACTCACACAACAGGTCCATGACAGCCAGCTTGTTTACCATGTCGAAGACAGCAATTTCATGAATGGAATATGGAGACCAATGAGATGTTGTGAGACAAAGAGTTGAGACATTTAAGTTCTTCAGGTATTTTTTCCAAATGCATATTACATTTATATTTACATTTATTTATTTAGCAGACGCTTTTATCCAAAGCGACTTACAAAAGTGCAGTATATTATTCGCAACACTCTCCTCTGGCATTTTACCACTCAGAATTTTCCTATGACAAGTGAAGCAAATCCATAATTTGGATGCTGGTGCTTCAGATAAATGGCAGACACGTTCACACAATACACTATCACATTTACGCAAATATGTAAATGTAAAACATTTTTTGCCATTGCAGCAATATTGTTTCCTTTGCTTTCATAGCAACTTGTTTTACATTCAATAACTTGCTTTCTGAAAAGTAAACGATGACAAACAGCACAAACATATTCAGGACCAGCACTTATTTCTCTATGAAAACAATCAATTGCAAAATCTATTTTTTCCCTTCTTTTCTGTTTTGTTGCATAGGCCTCACGATTGTTTTGTTTTATTGCAGCTTTAACTTCTTCATTTACATGGTATCTTTTTAAATTGCACTGACGAATAGATTCCCAAACCCCCACATTATTTTTGTATTTCTGATTAGTATATTCGCGAAGACATTTCTGAAACTCTGGATCTGCCTGATATTTGGGCTTGGAATACTCACGCAGATTGCTGAAACTTTGCGTCTGTTTGATATTTGGCCTTGGAATACTCACACACAGATCTGCGAAATTTTGGATCTGCTTGATATTTACCCTTAAAATATTTCAATGCAGTACTTTGTTTCTGTTTCAATTCCTGTCATTATAATATGTCTTTTTTTGTCTGCCTTAACCTTTTTTGAGTTCTCTAACTTATTGCTGTGGATTTTTTCCTCAAGTGCATTTTCATACTGTCATCACATATTGTATCAAGTTCCTGTGCAAACTTTTTCATCTCTTTTTCGAACACATGTCACATATCACACATGTCACTTCATAGGGGTTGGAATTACAGTGGTTTAGGTAAATTGCATGACCATTCATGTCAGGAGTCTGTGTACTACCTGGTATACAATAACATGAGTATGCATTCCATCTGTCAGCATTGAAAGTCATAATAGTTGTCTGTAGAAGGTCAGCAGCTGCCCATATTTCAACCTCTGTTGCCCATGATCCTATGTATTTCATTTTTGATGTTACATACTGCTGCACTGATGTGTACCCATCTCTCAAATACGTGTCAAACCTTGTACTGTTATTAAGATGTTGTACTACATCACGTTGAATTTTCAAATGCTTTTGTTCATTTCCACTTATTGCATGAGCCAATGATCTGAAAAAGCAGTTGCCATCTGGCTGAATACTCTTACAGGGATATCCCATGGGGCCAAAGGGTGTGGTTTGATCAACAACGTTTTCATTAGTCAACTGTAAATGTGAGCATAAAGTATCCTGCTCCATATGGGTTAAAGGGTTGAAAAGAAATCCTGGATTGATGAGATCACCAACTATGATGTCATCTCTTACATTGTCATCGTTTGACTTCTTAGGCACATTGGTATTTCCATGTCATATGTTTATTGCTCATACCCATTTTCTTTTACACCTTTGTCACAAAAATCTGAATATCTCCCATCATCGCACACTTTTGGTCTACCTTTCAGCATGCGACTATAAAGTACTTGGCCATTTATTGAAGCAGATAAACTGTGACCAGCCATTGCTGGACTTGTATCCTCACTCACTTTGCGTTTACTTTGCAGCACTACACTATGAAGTGGTTGACTGGCAGCTCCACCTTGTTCTGCTGTTCTGTCACATGCCATCACTACAGTTGTGTCACCTCTTTCATGTTGCTCCGGCACTGCAGTGCTGCCACCTATACTTGCCTTGACTCCAGTGACTTCAAACTGCTTTCCTTGTGCATGTAATGATAGAACATATTACAAATTTAGGACTAACAATGACTCAATGTTACAGTAGTAGGCTACTAGGCTTTTACCTGCACCATCAAATCTACCATTGCTGCTTCGTGAATGAGAGTCAATCAATGCATACCACGAGCCCTCTTTGACAATTGCACATACATTAAGATTTACATTCAATAAACATGCATCACACTCCACAAGTGCTCTTGTGATTGCTGCTTCTGGTGACATCAGAATGTCTCCACAAAGCAGGACATCATCCAGGTCTTCCATTGTCCAGGTCAACACGTTCTTCAACTTACCCTTTAATATCGCCATCAGACTGTTTGCTGCACATTGTCTGTTGCTGTTCTTTCCAAATCGAGGATCACCTTGATGAAAGGAACCTTGAATGACAGAATTCTGAGGAAATTCAGGACTTGCCATTACAGACATACACTACTCACAAAAAGTTAGGGCTATTTGGCTTTTGGGTGAAATTTCAGGATGAACCTAAAATGCACTATAACCTTTACAGGTGAACTTAATTTGACCTTCTCTAAACTTTTGAATGCACATGTCCAACTGTTCAATGTTTCAGTACTTTTTGCACAACTTGCTGTTCTCTAACAAGGAGCTGAACGGCAACAGGTGTTTGATCCATGAATCGACCAATACATTTCCTGGTTCAATTAGAATTGGTATTTAAACAGTCCTCTACATCATGCTGTTCACATTTTGACATCATGAGACCAAGACGACACCTAACAATTGATCAACAGTACCGCGCCATTGCGAGGCTTCAAACAGGATGTTCTCAGAGGGAAGTGGCCACTAAGCCTAGAGTGTCACAGAATGTCATCAGCAGGTTGCAACAGAGATACAGAGAGACTGGAAGAGTCACAGAAAGGCATAGAAGTGGACGTCCTTTGGCCACATCCCACACTGATAACCGCTTCATTGTGAACAGTGCCCTGCGGAACCGGATGATGAATGCCACTCAACTCCAGGCACATTTAAGGGAGGTGAGAGGCACCCAAGTGTCACGTCAGACCATTCGAAACCGTTTACATCAGCATGGTCTGCGTGCTAGACAACCTGTAAGGGTACCTGACCACACCACCAGACACAGGCCTCATCGTCTTGCATGGGCCAGGGAGCATTTACGCTGGACAAGGGATCAGTGGGCCTCAGTGTTGTTCTCTGATGAAAGTCGATTCACGTTGAGCAGAAATGATGGCCGCCAACGATGTTGGAGACGTCAAGGAGAGCGCTATGCATCAGCCACTGTTGTCACCAGACGAGCCTTTGGTGGTGGTGGTGTTACAGTGTGTCTAGTCAATACAGAACTGCCCTACACTTTGTGAATAGTACAGTGACAAGCCCATACTACCTGAATAACATCATTAATCCAGTCATTGTGCCCCTGCATGAACAACACAGGCCGAATTTCATCTTCATGGATGACAATTCTCCAGCTCATCGAGGTCGCATCATTAGGGAACGGCTGCTGAAGACTGGGATACCTCAAATGGAGTGGCCTGCACTTTCTCCAGACCTGAATCCCATAGAAAACCTATGGGATCAGCTGAGTTGCCGTGTAGAGGGTCGTAACTCTGTACCCCAGAACCTCAATGACCTGAGGGCCGCCCTTCAAGAAGAGTGGGATGCCATGCCTCAGCAGACAATAAGTTGACTTGTGAACAGCATGAGACGTCGTTGTCAAGCTGTAATTGATGCTCAAGGGCACATGACAAGTTATTGAGACATTGACATTTTTTGTTGTGGTATACCCACCACTGTTGTGGGCTTTTGTTTCAATAAATTGTTTGAGATGAGGAAATCACCATTGCATGCTTTTACTTAAATGCCCTACTTTCATGATATAATATCACTGTAGCATGGACTTTGTACATTTTCCATAAATTTCACCCAAAAGACAAATATCCCTGACTTTTTGTGAGTAGTGTATTTACATATTCATTGTTGGTAGGATTTGCAGAGTTTTCAGCAGAGTCATTCATAGAATCTTTGGCAGAGGTCATGGTATTGTTGGCAGAGCTTATGGTATTGTTCATGCTATCATTGATATTGAAAGGATGGTTCATTGGATGGTCATTTGGATGGTTCATGGTTGGGTCATTGTCAGTCATGTCACAGGCCATAGGCCATGAATCCCTGTCAGTCAAGTCTGGCTTCCTAGGAAGAGACATCTCCTCCCCCTTGGAAGCAAGGGTGTGACCCTCTGCTCCATCCTCCTCCTCTTGGCTGCCTGGGAGCACCGGAACGCCTCTGTACGGGGCATTTATGTAACACAGACACACACAGGACAGCACATAGCCATCTCTCAAAATAAATGAACCACTACAGTAAAAACTGAAGTGAAGTGCCAGTTGAGACAACATTTATCAATTAAATGCAACCCACAGCACAACGTACAGTTTTGTCACAGGGAACATGTGAAAGCATTTATTTGGTTTAGTGCTTTATTAGCAATTTGAGTGTCTTTGTTAATTATGTCAAAATAGTTCATTCAACCTTGATGTAACCTACTATTTTTGCAGTTAAACAATGTTTTCCTTGGGTAATCAAAAAACTTGCACAGGCTTCATTTACATAGAATTACCTCATGTAAAATCTTACCAGTACACAGATTTCAATAATAAACCAAACAATGACTAGTTATATGGCAAGGCTGTCCAAAGTCAGTCCTGGAGGGCTGGTGTGTATGCTGGTATTTTGGGTAACGTTTCAGCCAATAACTGCAAAAACGGTTAAAGATATACACATCCAGTGCACTAGAAATCCAGGAATGACTTTGGAGAATCCAATTTTAAATGTTAAGAAATGTTATGCAAATACTGTGCAGCGTGATTAGTAATCTTATATGCATCTTTCAATTCAATTCAATTCATTTTTATTTGTATAGCGCTTTTTACAACACAAGTTGTCACAAAGCACCTTTCATTGTTCCCAGGCCTGAGACCCCCTGAGAGCAAGCCTAAGGCAACAGTGGCAAGGAAGAACTCCCTATCAGGAAGAAACCTTGAGCAGAACCGGGCTCATGGGGGGTGGGGGGGGGGGGGGGGGGGGCATCTGCTTCTGGCCAGCAGAATTTTTAACACTGCTTAAGTCTAACTCCTTAAAATGTTGTGTGAGTTGACTTGCAGCACCTTATTGAGATCACCACTTCTCAATTAAATCAATGTTCAGTTACGACAGAATAAACATATATCCAACTCTGTACAAATAGAATTGTAGCAATTAAGCAAATAGGACATTCACTGAGATGCCAGCCTCCTTCATGGTTTCACAACTATTTAAACTCCAATGGTTGAATTATTTTCAGAAAATAATAATGCCAATGTTTTACCCATCTGGATATATAAATAGTATTTGTTAAAATGTCATTATTGCACTGACTGTCCTTCTTAAAAAGGATGCATCAAGATGGTGAGAAAAACTCACATCAAGAATACTCAAGTTACTCACTGAAACACCCTTAAGGATTTCTCCAATTAGCTACACAATAGAGCCTATTTGCATTGCTTCATTTTGTATACAACACACATAGCAAGTCATGATTTCATGCTTAAAAAAAAAAAGATGTGCCGCTTAACATCCATTCAGACGTCTGTAACCGGACGTTGTGAAGGTAACGCTTCCTGTACGCAACACGTGTATCTCATGTCGCGTGGAAATAAAGCAATTGCGCTGCCAGACATATAATGGTACAGTGTATTAATGTGTATTATGTTTAGTATTGTACAGTATTAACCAACTTAACCCATATATTACACTTTACTTTTAGTTGAAATACAGTACGGTACTGTATGTTTACAGTATCTTGGCTACAGTAGCTTACTCCATATAGGTTTGTTAAGCATATAGTATGGTGTTCGCACAACGTCCAAATCATATAACGTCCTGTTTCAGAGAACTTTATCATGGATGTTAAGCAGCGCCTAACTGTACTTTGCTTGAGTGTTCACTTACCTTATTAGTCACTTGGAACGCTACAGGCAGGTGAAATTCAGACAGGACACATAGGAGCAAACAAAAAAAATCTTTTAGGACATACTGGCAATCAGGTTTTGTGCTGACTCTTCCCACAGAACATCAAAACAGGAATGCTATTTCTATACATACTGAACCAAGTTCAGCACTGCTGCTCTTTTCTCATGGCATTCACTGTCAGCTTAAGCTTTGTTCACAATGGCATTACCATTGCTGTCGGGCGGTAACCTTGTATGTTCAAAACCATATCAGGAAATTAAAAAAAAACATGTTTTTAAAATAACTGAACACCGTGTCGTCACAGTTGTCTTTGTGTCTTTATATATGGTCAGATACTTACGTGTCATTACTAACATTTTACCAAAATCAAGCTCAAATGGAGTTACAAGGTTTTTGACCAGCGAATGTCGAGATATGTGTCATTGATTAGAACAGCCGCATCTGAGGCAGTAAGTGCATTGCATTACGTTATCACGTTACATGTTACAAAGTTTATTGTAGGTATGGGTGCGCTCTCTTGTTATAAAAGATTAAGTGCTATGAACAGGCTATTGAAGACAGTATTGGCTATGACTAGACTGCAAATGCTAAACTGCACTCCAACCTACCGTGGTTTGCCTGCACTCTTCTCTGCTCCCACATGTCTCAGGCCTCAAATACATAAAACATTTGCCTTCATAGACTTGGTGTTTCTTGAGTAAAGAAAGCGCTGTACGTATTCAAACAACCAGCTCTTTATTTAGCCTTGCATTGCAGCTCTTGCATTAAAAACCAGAGTGTCTCCAAAATGACTACTACTGCTGTGTATTCTTCTACAATAGGCTATAGCTAGCTGCTATACCTTCATCTATCATCGCCGTTTCAATAATGGACAGTTTTAACTGAGTTTTCTAATAAACATTACTTTCGATGAAGTAGGGACTGATCTCGGTAGCGAGAGAAAGGCTATGAATAATCCGATCATTTCGTGTCACATCGCTAGCTAGCTACACTAGTCTCCTCAGCAAACACTTCCATCTATAATCACAGTGTTAACATCCGAACTAAATTTGATAAACAAGTACACTGCATAGTTTTAAATGTCTGAAACCTTGGGCTATTTGAAAACATTTTATTGAGCTATTTGCCTCAGTTGAAATCGACTCCTCACTATTTACCTTCAGCTCTGCTGTGGCCAGCACTTCACTCAAGATGAAGGCGGGGTAGAGCTATGGGGTTTTGCCGACAGGTTGAGGATCCAATGGAGTTACGAGATTTAGTCACAAGCTCTTTTTAATACTTTTCATTGGTTAAATATTTGTAAAACCCACAGACAGGCGTGAAGGGTGACCAATAGCATTGACTTATGAAAAAGGGCAAAACATGCAGATACAAAGTTTCCGCCCAACAGTGACAATATATTGGAATCTGATTAATTTTATAAGTACTAACAGCAAAAAAAAAACACATGCAATCACATTTGTACAGATCTGATCCAAAGTACATTCGTATGTGGTTTAAAATGCGATTCAAATCGCATTTCTGGAGATGCGTTTCAGTCTGACCACTCATTAGATTTCAAGCTTTTTTTCTCCATCACATTACACAATTATTTGGACATCGAAACTAATCAATACATGATTAGCTAGCTATATAGCACTCTACATTGCAGAATACATGCCCCACCATTTCCTCGAGCTGCCTCGTTCGGTAACAGAGTCCGCAACACAGTGGGCATGGGAATAACATTTGCTTGCCAATTGTGCAAAATAGTTTTATATCAAAATGCATTCTTTTTATAACAGACCTCATTACGAAAAGTTAATTTTTCATTGCCCAGATTGTTAGCTAAATACATACGTATGCAAATCATACCAACGGACATGCAGTAGCCTACCATTCCCATGCGCTGACGATGGAAATCAGTAGCTAGCAATTCAGATAGATAGCTAGCTAATTCAAAACCAGGTGAAAATGCGTGAAAAAGTCCAAATTCGAGCCGAATTCATACCCCACCATGTTTTAATTTTCGGGAAAAGTTACCCTACATGTTAACTTGACAGCTAACGGTACATTTTATTAGCTACCATTAGCAATGTGGGTAAACACTCGACAACATCTACAAAATTGCAAAACTTGTCAGGATTTGCATATATAACGCTGCGTAAAAGTTTATTTTAGAAATAAAATCACACCAGCTTATGAAATACAACTATAGATAACAACCTAAATGCTACTGTCGTGCCTTAGCTTGTACACTACTCACCTTGTAGAAGAGCAATTTCAGAACGGAAGTACTTTTGCTGGAGCTTGGTCAAAACAGCTCTACGTGACTTGACATCAGTGCCCAGACATTTTACAACCAATGACAGCTGGTGTTCACAATGACCAGTTATCCTCGCTGTTTCTTGACAGAGCCTATCAACATTCGATTTTCTGCATATTCTTAAAGCCTAAACTTTTGGACCATACAACTTACCGACTTGCCTTTGGTAGCTTAAAATTACAAAGAAAACCTTATTTTGACTACATTTATTAAACTATTAGTTCTGTTAGTTATATGTGACACAAAACACAGCCCCAAGATAACCGTTTATCATTTATTAATAACGAACAATTCAACAGACACAAAATGGAAAAAAAAGCATTTTCAAAAAAGGTGTCAAACAATTGATGGCGGGGAAATAAGACACACCAGACCAACAAATGAAGTTTTTGGGTTCTTTATCTGATAGACCTCAGAGGGTCTTAAGAAAGAATATAAAAGTATAGAAATAAATTTCAGTGAATGAAACTTTCAATAGCTCCAAAATAGTGTTGCACAAAACAGTTATCCAAACTATCTGAAATAAAATGGTTTCACTTGTGTTCTCACACTTGACTACAAAAGTAGAAAGAAAAGGACTCAATCTCTTGCAACTGCTTCACTATTGTAAATCATAAACTGAGCTCAATAGCAATCGGCTACAAAAAAAAACGCAGTACAACACTTGGCAGCATAAAACTCGTCAGTACAAAACTCCGAGTAGAAAACTTCTTGATAGCCAACTTGGCAGTAGAAAACTTCGAGGTACAAAACGTTAGTAGTACAAAACTTCGCAGTGAAAAGCTTATCAGTAGAAAAGACAGTAACAAAAACGGTAGTGGTGATACTAAAGACATAAAAGCACACAGAGCTCAATAATACACCACACATTCCAGTTCATACATACAAAATAAACTCAAAGTACGCATAAACATGTAGAAAATAAACATTTGAGAGACTTACATCCGTCCCACACGTCAGTACATTGGCATGTGCTCTGAACAGGATACCGATACTCTTCTCACAGCTAGATAAACCAATATGACATCAGTCACCATATAAAGCCAAAAAGTTAAAGTCTCAAACACTGATTTTCTTTTAAAGTACCAGACATCACTTGGAAACAAGCATTACATGACCTATACATAACCTAAATGCATATATGCATCGCAGGGTTGGTAAGGTGAGGTGTCGCCCACATGTTAATATAATATCTGCCACCATCCTACTCCAAACGAACCCATCCACCCAAATACATTATAGCAACAGACTCTTCAACACTTATTGTACCAGTATTTGAGCACATGTATAACTTACACGGGATATTAATGAAGATTAATCCTTATCAAGCTTCAGCCAGTAACCTCGCCCTTGTTCGTAGCTCTGCCGCTCTCGTGTTTTTTTTTTTTTTTTCTTTCCAGCAAACAAACCCAGCACCCCCGTGTGGACTACTAAATTAACGTCACTGTACTGAACACTGAACTTTCTGGCACTTAAAGGGAACACGTACCATTAGCAGAGAAATAAAAGAAAACAATAAAATAAACTCAAAATATACCACAATAGTTTGTATTTCAATTAAACATAGTATTTTAACTCTTTGTACTAAACGTTAAGCAAAAAACTCTCAAGCAGGTAAACAGTTATCAAATATATAGCAATTATAAACAACAAACATCACTATGTGGAAAAACCTGAAATCAGCATTGTATTATAACTGTACTAAAATTAATGTAGGCTATTTCATACTGGAAACACTGGAAACGTCAAACAGTTCAACAGGTAAAACATAACAACTGTAGAAGTTAAATGTGCATACTGAAATATATAACAAACAATGAACACACTTTTGAAAACTCACTCAATCACACTTAGAATTCAGCGTTTCCAAGACCACCATCATCCTCCGCACAAGTGTTCTCTTTTCAAAACGCTGCTTGATAGTAGTGATCAAGCTGTCTTCATTGACAAAAACATTAAACTCAGCAACATTAAAGAAGTGCTCCTCCATATCCTCCACGTCATCCAGTAAACGCCACATGTTGTACTCGGTGAAGTACGCATTAATTGCGGAATTCGTGATAGTGAGTGCGTGATCTGTACCGTCGATTGTCAGTGACATGGTGCCTCTGTGTGTTCTGGAGTAGCAGCATGACTTCTGCATCAGTTTGTAGCACTCACATCTGTGGACCGATGACTTGGCATTGAACTCACCCTGGGGTGTCTGGCACATGCCTGTCAACATTTGGGTACCAAAATCCGGGAGACCTCTGAGCGGGGGTTGGGTGGTGGTGGTGGTGCTGGATGGTGGCAGAGGTGTAGCGGAGCTGAAGTGATTAGCTCGTGTGAGTCCTGCGTAAAGCCTTAGGTAGCGGGTAGCAGGTAGCCGAGTGGTTGCAGCGGCTACGTCACTCCCCCTGAGACCTGGTTAAGTAGCGTTGTCGCCGACAGGCTAACGGCAATTTGCCTTTAGCTCAACTGGCAACGACACTGGCTTTAAGGGGTTGGCAGCGAGCAGTAAGAATCTCGGTTCGAAACTCGCTCGCTCGCCGACCCACGTAACATCATATTAAAAACACAACGCAAGAGACCACCCGTTACATTGGTGCCGTGACTCGGATCACTGGCTAAAGCACAGCTTGGCCGCCAGTGGTCGCTGAGGAGTCAGAGGAGGTCAAAGGGGGGTGAGTGTAGCGGAGCTGAAGTGATTAGCTCGTGTGAGTCCTGCGTAAAGCCTTAGGTAGCGGGTAGCAGGTAGCCGAGTGGTTGCAGCGGCTACGTCACTCCCCCTGAGACCTGGTTAAGTAGCGTTGTCGCCGACAGGCTAACGGCAATTTGCCTTTAGCTCAACTGGCAACGACGCTGGCTTTAAGGGGTTAGCAGCGAGCAGTAAGAATCTCGGTTCGAAACTCGCTCGCTCGCCGACCCACGTAACATCATATTAAAAACACAACGCAAGAGACCACCCGTTACAGAGGCAGGCTAAATACACATAAATTAATACATAATAACGTGAGTTATTCGTGTTTCTTTTTATTATTATTACAAATTTTATTACATAAACAGAAACACTGCACAGCAGTTAAACACTGTGGTGCATGTAATGTAGCACTGTGGAACATGTAACATGGACCGTCCGTCCCTTAGTGATGAAGGTCGAAATGGCCGGTGTGCCCTTCTGTGCCTCCGCTGCGCGCTTGTAGCGTTGTGATTTAGTGTGCTGAGTATCCAGCTAACACACGACGTTGCAGCAACGTCGCCAGTAAGTGCTCATTTGGTCACCACGACATTACCTTATGGCGACGTTCTTGTGACGTCGCAGCAACGTTTTTAAGAGAATGTTGCAATTTGGTCGCGTGGATAACGTTGTCGCAACGTAGTGCATTGGTCGGTTGCAGACGTTATTTAATGGTACCTGGATAACGTTGCCGCGACGTCGTACCCTGGTCGGAGATAGTATTTCCGGAAATGACCGCGGTCAGCTTTGTTTTTTAAACAACCCGACTGCAGGTGACAACTGTACATGTGAGCTACATGAATTTCAATCTACAGATGTTTGATTTTATAGCTCTTATACTAAATGTTGCATCCCAGCACTTATACACAGGAAATATGTCGTTCATTTGCAACTCAGGCACGTCATACATGTCTAAATGGCTGTTTTATTGGAATTATGAACAGGTAGTGTACAACTCAACAAAAATCTTAACAGGAAAATGCAATGAATATCTGTCTAGTATTAGTATTTCAAAACTGGGCTACAGTTCATGCCTCCCAGTGTCTGCAGGCTTTTCAGATGTCACGGCTACATCTAGATAAAAGTAGTCTGCAGACAGCACTTTATTCCCAATCCCTTGTGTACTAATAAAAGTCAGAACTGCATTACACTGTAAAAATAGAAAATCACCTCCATCAAACCGCAATCTGCAGGATAATGCTTTAACAGAACAATTTATTTAAACCGCAAGACATTTTATTTAGGTTAGAGGCTAAGAACATTGCATTTCTCCTAGCCATACAATGCAATGAGATTGCTACAAACTATATAAACAACATATCAATTTATAAATATAAATATATATCTGCTGATACCGTTACCATACTGATACGATACCAAATATGAGATTGGGACTTTTCAACCCCACCTCACTTAAGAGATGGATGTGACCAAAAAGCTCTTGGTGGTAAAAGAGGGTAGAAAACCAGCAGCCCGCTCAAAGTTGTCTCTGAGAAATAGTTTATTTACAGTGCTCAAAAGTGCAGTATACAAAAAATAGCAAACAAAAGACTTACAAAAAGAAAACAAAACAAACAGTATGCAATGCAAACTCACAACAGAACCCTATAATTCAAGATCAGCCTCACAGCAAGCTCTCACCTCCTTCTCTCTCCCTTTTACCCTTAAAGCCATGAATTACTGGCTAATAAGGAGAGCCCAACTGGATAAGGAACAATTCCCATTGAATAACACATCAACAGTTACAGCCCCATACAGAACACATAATATAGTGCACAGAATTACACCAAAGTACATACAAATAACCATACACATTTTCTCCCACACAATCATGAAATTACATACAGCATATACACACTAACAAGGAACGCTAAGAATCAGACATTTACCAGAAACTAGATCAGTTGTATCCAAAGCACAATCAGGCAGACCAAAAGTGACCACAACATCAGAAGATCAATACATAAAGCTTTGTTCACAGAGATAGAAAAACAAATTCATCACAGATACAGAATTTATTAAATAAAGAACGCAACACTCCAATCAGCAAAAGTACTATCAAAAGAAAGCTGTGTAACAGTGGTCTCATAGGATGCGTAGCAGTCCCAAACACTTCTTAGAAAGGGAAACTAGGCCAAATGCTTGGGGTGGGCCAAGACATACAGCATTTTGTAGTGGATAACTGGGAAAAAAAGCCTCCTGGCCATGAATTTCTCCTGCCAGCTTTCCTCATCTTCCAGCAAGAGTGCTCTCCCCTTGCTGCTCAGAGAGAAGACCAGGTAAAAGTATGAGAGATACCAATGATCATTTGCAGCCAATTCTAAATATGGTGTTCATTCTTTGCATTGTAATTCAAGTTCATTTGCCATAGGTTTACTTTATGCAGCAATGACATCTGGTCCCTGTTTAAACAACTTGGCTAAAGGAGAGAGTATACGAACAAGTGAGTAATTCTATTAGCTTGCTCCATTAATACAATACTCAAACATGAAATACATAGGTAATCACTTTCTTGGAGTGTTCACTTACCCCTGACAGAGGCTGAAAGAAGCTGTGTGGCATTGAGAGTTGCAGCACCATCATGGGACAAGGTAACTGCTGGCCAAACATAAAGCAGCAATCACACACAGGTATCAACATAAAGGTTCACTCACTATGTTGTGCTACATGAACCTGAATCTGCCTTAAGATATATATGCACTGATACAAACAGAAGGATTCCTGAGGTCAAAAGTTACTTTGGCTTTATTAGTATAAATTATTTTCAATGTCCAAGACAGTATAGCATTTTGAAATACCTTTGGTGAGGCAGGGAGGAACTGATTGAAATTGATTTGCCTGATGAACACCTGTCCTACAGAAGAGACATGATACATGAGGGCCATTACATAGATGGCAATCCTTTAGAAAACATGAATGGACAATCATCCACATACATAGAATGAGGATGGGAAAAGGAGCAAAGCCATAAGAAATACAGTAGACTACAGAAAATCTATGTGATCATTTGAAAATGTATGCTAGTGATACCTACATCATACACAGAACAGCACTGAGAATAACTGGGGAGACCCAACAGGCTCAACAAGCTGGTGAAGAAGGCCAGCTCTGTTGCTGGACAAAAACTGGATAGCCTGGAGGCAGTGGTGGAGAGGAAGATGAGGGACAAGATCAGGACCATCCTGGGCAACCCCTCCCATCGCCTCTATGATGAGCTGTGGCAGATGGGGAGCACCTTCAGCCACAGGCTTATCTCCCCAACGTGCAAGTCGGAGTGATTTAGGTGCTATTTTGTGCCGACAGCCATCAGGCTGTGCAACAGCACCAGAGACCCCCCAGCCAATGCCTCTTCCATAGTTGCCCCCCCCCCCCCCCCATGCCACTTTTGCACTACATGTTAACACTTGAAACTGTTTCTGCTCATTTTACTGTTCACTATACTTTTTTTGCACTACATGTACAGTTGTTTGCTTCATTGTTGTTCTTTATTGTTTATTATTACTACATTACACATTATAGCTTATTTATTGTACTGTATTTTTATTGTATTTTTTTATTGCATTCTATTTTTATTATAGTGTTATCTGTACTTCTTCGCCTGTCATTTCTGCTGCTGTCAACACCCAAATTGCCCCGCCTGGGGATCAATAAAGTGCTATCTTATCTTATCTAATACATGTGAACATTATACTAGTTATATAAACAGTCCATGAGTGGAATACAAATACTTGTACAAGTTTGTAACATATTCCCTGTACTTCTTATAAACACACAGCATGAGATTATACAACACTTATGGCATGAAACTACAGGCCTACAATGTAGTTTGCCCTATGTAAAATACACAGCAATGCAATCATGTAAATAAAATCTTCTGAACAACGGTCACATCATAGGCATCTTACAGTTACAATGCAACTTTCTGTAGCGTCCTGAAGAGTTACTGTGACTAAATCCACTGGTTCACCCTACTCAGTGCTCTGTTCTCACTTCTCTGATAACGTTACTTATGGTTATTATACATTAGACTACTCACTATATTTCATGGCTCCATTCATATTGGGAACAGAAGCGTAACTAATGTCTTAACACCACCACTGAACAATTAACACCAACCTTGACAGTGACTTGACTGAGCGAGACTGAGTGCACGGGCCGTCTCGTGGATGGTTTAGCTATTCATATTCTATGAATAAACATTATTCTTCGCAGTCGTTGGTGGTTTTCATTGAGACAGAGAGATTAGCAGAAGCATTTGACATTTTATTAACATTAGTGTCAGGGCTCCGCCCCCTTAAGCCGCAGTGTTTTTGTTTTCCCTGTCCTTGTGCTTTTGTTTTCCTTGTGTTCCGGCCCCGCCCGGCTCCCCGCCGGGTCCCCGCCCACCTGATTCCCTCATTGCCTGCACCTGCCTGCCTGCTCACCTGCTTCCCATCTCCTCGTTACCCCAGCCCTATATCTTCCCTACGTGTCTCTGTCTCGTTGCTAGTTCATGCAGTGAGTTTTTCCTGTCTCGTCCCCGCTCTAGTAACCTGAAGTCTGATCGCTGTTTTTGGAATCCTGCCTGTTTGTCGACTTCGTCCTTCGCCTGCCGTTTTGGTCCCGTCTGCCTGTTCTTGCCCACCTGGTTACCGACTCTGCCTGCCCCGACTCCCGATCCTGGATCTGCCCCCGGACTGCCTTCCCGTGTTTTTGAACCCTGCCTGCCCCTGTACTACGAACTGCCTGACGATTATAATTAAACGCTTGGTTCCGTTTACCCGGTGGTCCGCGCTTGTGTCCCGATCCCCGTTCCTGACAATTAGTTTTATAGTAGTATTTAGTAGTTAAATATAATAGATAGTGTAGTAGTTTTTGATACAGTATTTCTTGTTAACTTTAGTGGTTTAGTATAAGGTTTTGTATTTTTATAGCGTAGCTTAGCACAGTGTTTAACTTTATTACAGTGTTTAGTGTAGTTAGTATTATTATAGTAGTTTTATAGTAATAATAGTGTTTTATAGTGTAGTGTTACTGTAGGTTTTTGTATCATAGTGTAAGTTAGTGGAGCGTCAGGAAGTTAGCTAGCTAATTAAGGCTGACCATCAACACAATTTCACCTAAAACAGATTTAAGGTGAGTACTGGTGTATGCAGTCATACATACTGTTGCTAGAATGGACCGGCATGTCCTTTGGCTGACTTTCCGTGCTATAATCGGCCATTTGATACACTTAAATTATTGTTTTAACCAAAGTTGTATTTGTGACGCTGAAGGCGGTGGAAGGCATGACACTATGGTCAGAACTACTAACGTTAGCTTGCTAAGAAAATCTCTGCTAACGCTAGTTAACTGTCAATGCTAGCCAGCCAGATTCTTAGCGTTAACGTTAATGCTGAACAGGGAATTACGTGGCTACGGTAGTCCTGATTTATTTATTTTTGCATACTCGACGATTCAGATGAATAAAATCACTGTCATATTATAATGGTTGAGTTACTTTCCTATTTATCCACGACATTTATCTTTATGTCGTGTGCACCGTCATTAGGTAGGCTATGGATGGGTAGCTAAATTAACGTTACCACAATTAACATACCTTCCAAGTCCATTGATTAATATTAGACAAGGTCCTGCCTGGTCCTGTAGAAAAGAAAAACGGAAAAACAGTAGATACAGTTTCCCGATTGTGGCTAGCTAACGTTAATTGTATGTCTTACATTACCAAGCATTGCTAGATAATAATAGCTAACGCTAATGTTACATTACCACACTAATATTAGTCACATGCGCAACTCACGTTCCTCAAGACAAATAGCATACACTTCATAAACGCATTAAGTTGTTAAGTCTTTCTTGTTGCCTATTAAAAGTGACTGATGTTTGTTGTAGTTTGGAATAATTACGATATTGCGGCTCTTACCCCTTCCGACGTTTTCTGAGTTCCCCTCGCGCTAAACTACTACGCAACCCTCGACCCCGCTACCACACCTCAAACTGTCATTTGACAAACCGGGCTAGACTGGATATAGGGGAGCAGGGCCCCTACAACAGTCAATTACTGTGACGGCCACTCAGAGGAGATGGGGAGATGGGTCTGATACAGCGAATCAAATATTGGCCAATCCTGTTACAAAATTAATATGTGCCTTTCAAAAATAGACTTAACACTCACTATAGATTAGAAAAAGCTTATGCATTCCACTTACTTTGAAATGACAAAAGGAGTTTAATTTAAAATGTAATTTTAATCAAGACATTTACTGCAAATTTTAGGTTTTAGAAATGTTCATATATTATCACAAGTAACAAATGGTAGTTGTGTGTTTAAGAATATACTATAATAGGTTACCATAGTAAAACCAAAGTTGCACCCCTGCAACCTTTTAACAACCATTTTAATAAACATGCCTCATGTGTTGAATCTTATTGCAGGATCCACCCACACTTCATTTTTAACTTGCTGACTGGTAAGAGATTTTCCTCTAAAATATGTTGATATTTGCCTCCATTCATTATATCTGTCTGGAATCAACAAAGCATGTAATTTGACCAGGGGGTGCCCAAACATTTACACACAACTGCACAACCCCAAAATCTCTGAGAACCTCAGCCATGTTTGAATGTGGGAACGGTGTTCTTCTCATAGACAGTGTTTTTTTTTCTTGCCACACACTGGAAGTCATTGTTAACTGCTAGACACAATGGCAGCACACTTGGAATATGCTAAAGAACATGTCAACAAACCAACTGAGTTCTGAAACAAAATCGTGTGGTCTTATGAAACAAAAGTCAAACTATTTTGGTCACAATCAGCTAACGTGTGTCGCAAGAAAAAAACATTGTCTATGAGGTGAAGAATAACTTTCCCACATTCAAACAGTGGAGGTTCTCTGACGTTTTGGAGGTGTTTATCTTCATCAGGCACTGGACCTCTGTAGAAATTGGAAGGTAGAGTGAATGGACCATCCGATCCTGCAAAAAGAAAACAAATTTATGAAGACAAAAGGAGGACATTCAAGTTATTACTAACCATTTACATTACATACAAACTACCTGCAAACTTTTGAAACATTATTTTGATTATTGCACTGTAAATTTTTTAACATCCACTTTTGATCATTTTAGTTACTTGTGATGTGATGTGAAGTTTAAAATGTAAAGTACTATATGTATACGCTTAATATCACCACAGGCTTTCCGGCATGTATTTATGAACACATTGTAACCAATCTAACACCAGGTGTTATGATGATAAACGCATCTTAGGTAGAGGACGCGTGGGAAGAAAAGCGTTTAAAAATGGGGACACTTCATCTTACTATTTCTTATTACCTGTATACATGAAAAGTCCTATGGTTTTAACAGTAAATACAAACACATTCCTCAACAGAATGAGTGAGGAGAAGCGTGAAAGATCAAGGCAATACCTCCGATCCTGGAGATCAGCTAAACGTGTGCTCAAAAAGATAAGAGTAACACAGAGCATCTGATTGATGACAACAGATATCAGAGTGAATCAAGTGATGCTTCCAATCACATAGAAGACACTGAAGGCATGTCACCCCCACAGTCCCTTGGAGCATCATTTAATGAGTTGGAGGATGACATGGAGGTAGCCTTGGAGGATGATAGGGAGGTAGCCACTGACCTTGAAGGAAGTAATGATGAGGAATCCGACCAAGACGACAACATGGGAAGTGCATCACTGGCATCAGATCTGGCAATCTGGGCTTCTCACTGTCAGGTGAAGAACAGTGCCGTTGACCAGTTGTTGAGGATTCTTCAGAACCATGGCCACACTGAACTCCCATCCTCCGCTCGTACTCTGCTTAAAACACAAAGGCAGGTAAATACAACACAGAAATCTGGAATGGAGCATCTGCATTTCCCACTGCGTGAGAAGTTGCTGGACACCCTGAAGAAATACCGTTTTGAACAGCTGTCTGACTGTGACACAATTAACCTGTCTCAACATTGATGGATTACCGTTGTTCAAGAGCTCAGGGAAAGCTATGTGGCCTGTCCTGTGTACTGTCCACCTCAAGCCCATCACTGTTTTCCCAACCACACTGACATGTGGAAACAAGCGGCCAAGCGACCTGCATTTTCTGGATGACGTGGTGGCAGACCTCAACGATCTATTATCTAGTGGCCTGCAACACAGGGAGAATATTCTTGATATTCTTTGCATTGTGTGTGATGCTCCAGCAAAAGCCTTGGTCCGAAACACAAAGCTGTGCTCAGGTTATTACGGCTGTGATAAATGCACTCAGAAAGGACAGAGTTACTTTTCAGGAAATACAAGAACTCACCCTGCGAACAGATGTCGCATTCAGACAACAAATCCAGGCAGAGCACCATCATGGCATCACTCCCCTGCTCAACTTGCCTATTGACATGGTCAGAGCCTTCCCCATTGACTACATGCATCAGTCATGCTTGGGTGTCATGTGAAAGCTTCTCCTCATCTGGAGCAGGGGGGAGAAAGGTTGTAGAATATCTGTGACACAAATACAAGAGGTGAGCAGCAGGCTTCTTCACCTTCAACCTGACATCCCCTCCATCTTCTCCTGCAAACCGTGAGGCTTTGAAGAGCTAGAAAGGTGGAAAGCCACAGAATTCCAGTAGTTCATTGGTACATTGGTAAGGTGGTGCTGAAGGGAATCCTGAGGGATGACCTGTACCTCCACTTCATGTCATTCAGTGTGGCAATGTGCATTTTAGTGTGCCCTTCAACTCTTAAGCAGTATTCGCAGTATGCTCAAGAACTACTGCAGTACTTTGTTGTGACAGGACGGGAGCTTTATGGCAACGAGTTTCTCGTGTACAATATACACGCAATGCTCCACATAACTGTAGATGCTGTTTTCTTTGATGGGTTGGACAACTGCAGTGCCTTTAAATTTGAAACTTTTTTACACACTATGAAGAGGATGGTGAGGAATGGAAGATACCCCCTTTCACAGGTTGTGAAGAGGATTGAGGAGAGAAAAGAACCCCTGCAAGAGCAAAGACAGAAAATAACAAGGAGCCCAAAGGACAGAGCATTCGTGCTGGATAGTGAGGAAAGCTGTGATGTCATTGATGAGGCAGAGAAAGATGGGTGCTATCTGTGCCATGTATATAATCATCCACAACCACTGTTTTTGGAGCCTTGTGACTCATCCATCATTGGAGTGTTTCAATATAAGAACACAACCACAACAATGAGATGGATCCCCAGCAAAACAATAAAAAACAGAGCGATAAGGATTCAAATGGGGGACAAAACAATCTTCATGAAAATCCTGCATGAACTATGAGTAGGTATAAATATTTTGAGAGTAGTAATGGGTAATGTTCTAAGTAACTGTTTGACTTATTATTCTTCTTTTCAACAGAATGTACTACATTGTGGAATTCATTGAAGAGAACCTGGTTGGAATAGTGGCCCAATGTTGTACCTTTGAAGAAAATGGGGAATTGGAAATCTGTCATAGTTTAATCCTTGCTAACAATTTATACCACAGCTTTGTTGAATACTCGATTCTGATTGGTTGACACGCTTTTCAAGGGTATACATTATTTCTCGATAACTGTACAAAAGTAGATCTATCTTCAAGTCATGGTTTATTCCTTACATAACCATTTTTTTTAAGTTGTACATATAAACTTTAAAATGTATACAATACAATAACTACAATGGTGTTTTATGCATTTCAGCAACAATACAGCTACTGGCCACCATCCAACCAGACCAGAAGGGCTAAGCATCAAGAGATCCCAGATGAGGAGCTGTGGATCAGTAGAAAAATCCGGGTCTTTGCAACAACTGGTAAAGTTGAAATCTACTTTAGCTTTCAAACAATTTTTTTAAATAAATTCTTTAACCCTAACTGTAGCTATTTGATTTTACTTCACTGTTACCATTTGATACTTAGATAATCTTGAGAGAGTACTCACATGGAGCAAGACAGCTGAATACAAGTCTGCCGTCGAAACGGAGGAGGACCAACCAAAGAAAAGAAACAGTAAAAGACCAAACAAATTTGACGTTATAACGTCATTTTTCCCACCGTGTCCAATATTAAAATCAGTGCGACACACTTTGCAAAAGGCGTGGGCATTGTCGATATGGCTTCGAGATATGAAATTAAATTCTTCCGTCCAGCTGTTGTTAAATTTACATGTATATTTTGTTTTCGCCCGAGCACCACCTGAGTCTTCTCCTCCCATTTCTACCAGTGATGCTTGATTCAATTTCCCGCGTCTACTACATGCACAGATACCAACAACGCAACTGGGTTGTAGGTTGCCAGGTTGAGGTCACAAATGGGCTGTAATTTGTATGATGTGTCGATTGTGTGAGTAGGATGCGTTTCATACAAGATCTCGCAACTGGACAACATTGGAATAATATATTGATGTGAATATTCATAATGAGGTTTGGGCCATACAAATTACGGGAGTTTCCCGGGAGAAATAACAAAAGGGAAGAGGGGCGGGAGATGGGTGTGAAATACGGGAGACTCCCAGGAAAATCGGGAGTGTTGACAGGTATGGTCTGGCATTTCGGACAGCGATGTTTGCAGATCACCTGTATTCCAATAACAGTTCCTGACAATTCGGAAAGCTTCTCATCCTCACCAAGTTCACTACAATCAGCCACTTCAATTCCACGAATTTCTGTAATGGTAGTGGATGGACTCCCTGACAGATATATTCGTCCTTATGGCAACAGTGATGGTTCTGTACTGCAGATGGGAAACCATTAACACATCACAGCAGTTTGCAAAAAAAATGGGAAATAGCAAGTAAGGAGCCAAACAGAATTTGCATCACAAAGGTGAAAGCTCATCAAAATCCTGGTAAGACTGTAGAGGGTGATCACAGCAACAAGACAGATTAGCAGAAGAGCCATTCATAGAAGAATTAACCACCCAGGTAGCAGTAGTCACAAAATCAGAGCGACCCATTGATCTAGTTGCAATGCAAAGCAAAGACAAGGAGATTGAGGCAGTTCAAAAGGCACTAGCAGAAGGTACAACCTTGCCTCCAGGTTATGAAAAAGAAAAGAACTGCCTAATGAAAAGGGAAGGACTCCTTATACATACCAAGCCAGTTTGAAAGATGGGTTACTCCCAATGCTTTGAGAAAGGAGATTATTGAATACATACATAGAATCAGTGGACATACAGCATCTGGAAAAGTCTTGGACATGGTCAGAAATTCTCATTGGTGGCCAGGAATGAGGAGAACTGTAGAAGAGGTTTGTGATCGTTGTATTATTTGTGCGCAAATAGATCCCAGTCCACAAAAGTGGAAAGCACTGCTGGGACAGCCTATAGTAGTTGAGGGTCCATGGATTAATTTACAGATTGATTACATTGGACCACTGCCACCAGCTAAAATGGGCTATCACTACCTTCTAGTTGTGGTAGACACCTTTAATAAGTGGATAGAGGCATTCCCAATAAAGAAATGCACAACTACTGCCACAGCCCGAGTGTTGTGGGAACAGTTGTTTTCAAGGTGGGGATTTCCTCGTAGGCTTGAGAGTGATAGAGGCACTCAGTTCACTGGCCAGATCATGAAAGATCTTTGTACTATCTTGGGCATTACTCAGAAATGGCACATACCCTATCATCCTCAGTCATCAGGAGTGGTGAAAAGGATGTATAGGACCCTAAAAGCAGCCCTGAAGAAGTCTGTTCTGGATGCTGGAAAGGACTGGTGTCGTCATTTACCAGGAATCCTAATGGCCATTAGGGCCACCAGCAGCAAGAGCACGGGCATCAGTCCTCATGAACTGATGACAGGCAGAACAATGCCTCTGGTACATCCTAACATGGGAGATGTGCTAAAACCAATCCAGGATCGGGTAAAACATGATTTGTTTCTGCAAAATGTTCAGGACAATTTGGAGGAAAAATTACTCTTTGCAGCTCACAACATGGGGATATCCCACAGGGGAAACAAAAGGAGGTGGGATGATGGTGTAAGACACACCATCCACAAATTTGAAATTGGGGAACAAGTATTGGTCAAAAACTTTCTTCAGAAAGGGCCTTGGGATGTAAATTGGACAGGACCACATGAAATAGTGGACACCTGTGGGGAGGGTAATCTTAAGGTTAGAATTTAGGGAAAAAAGGAACCAGTATACAAATGGTATCATGCTTACCAATGTAAATTGCATAAAAATTAGAGATATTAAGCTGACATAAGAATAAATGCTGCACTTGATGTTTTTCAGATGTAATACGAAGATCCACATCCTACAATACAGGCTATGGCACAGAAGAAACAGCGTCAATGGGGTGTTTCCTGCTTCTCCAGATGATCTCATGTTTAACACTGTCAACATGCACTCCTCCAACAGCGTTGGTACATCTTATTGCAATGTCCCAAGAAGGCACAATGCATTTTATGGTACTGCTTACGTTTAAGCTTGACATATATGTGGTGGGGGGCAGTACGGTGGTGCAAATGGGTAGCACTACTACCTAACAATATGGAGGTTTCAAGTTCGAGGTGCGTCTGCTTTCAGTTTGTACCTTGTCCCTGTGTTCAGGTGGCATTCCCCTGGGTATTCTGGTATTCTATTCTACCACAATCCAGTGTCAATTGGACATGCTATGTTGCCCATAAGTGTGACTGTAAGAGTGGGGGTCAATGTGTCTGTTGACCCTGTGATGGACTGCTGTCTTGTTCAGGGGTTGTTCTGAGTAGTTGTCTACCTGGTGGCCCTGAGGTGCTTGGCCCCTTCATTGCTGCTTGCAGCTCTATTTAGGGTACGTATCATCTACAGATGGGTGTGACCAGAAGTTATTCAAAGAATTTTGCTACGGCAAACAATGTGGCCGCTGTCGTCCAATGAATTTCCATGCCAAAGACACCAAAACAGGAAGTGAGCCATATGTCAGCAATGCTTGGTTGCAGTCACACCAAAATTGATATACTTTATTGTCAGGGGGAATATTGGGTACCCACAAAGTTTCATGCAATTTGGCCATATGGGGGCACTATACCAGTAAAAAAGAGGAAAAAAAATTCAAATGCCTATATCTTTGTAACCAAAGCAGATGTTTCAACCAAATTTCTTGTGTATCATCACAGTGAAGGACCCTAGCTGGGAAAGCATGAAACCTGTGTGTCGGCTATTTTGTTTTTCGGCTATCTTGGTATTATCATTTTTTCAATGGTTTTCTATGGCAGGCCATAGAAGCCCAAGGTGGATGTTGGTGGAATCTGGCACCCTCATAGAGCACAGTCCAAGGTATCCAGGCACCAAATTTGGAGTCAATCCATCAATCCCTGTAGCACCACCAACAGGCCAAATTTCAGAATACATTTTTAGTTATTACTTTTGAACCATTTGTCCTAGAGTTGTGATCCTTATTTCCCCTGAATCCCTGGGTCATGATGAATTGAATAGACTCATCCACTGTAATGGATTTTTGAAAAAAAAATCATTTTTTCGAAAAACCTACTTTTGCAAACTAGTCCTAGAGCGTTGATCCTATCACCACCAAATTTGGTCCATATCATCTACAGAGGGTTCTGACCAAAAGTCATTCAAAGAATTTTGCTAGGGCAAACGATACGGCCACTGTTGTCCAATGAAATTCCATGGTGAAGACACCAACACAGGAAGTGAGTCATATCTCAGCAATGCTTTGTTGGAGTGATGCCAAACTTGGTACACTTTGTTGGTATTAGCAACACTGGGTATGCACCCACCAAGTTTCATGAAATTTGGCCACTTGGGGGCGCTATACCATTAAAAATCATTAAAATACCCATTACTCAGAAAAGCAGATATCTCAACTAAATTTCTTGTGCTTCATCAAAGTTAAGGATCCTGGCTGGGAACTTATGAAACCTCCACATCAGCCATTTTGTGTTTCATCCATCTTTGATTTTGTCAAAAACACATTTAACCACCTCCTCCTAGAGTTATGGCACAATGAGGTTTTGTGTATTACCTCTTTGTACCATTGTCTTTAATAGCTGTTAAAGGATAGTTGCCAGGTTGAACAATGTGGCCGCTGTGTACCCACAAATTCACCTGTGAAGTCGCCATAAAGGAAGAGTGGCCATATCTCTGCTTTTGTTCATTGGCAAGTTGATACACATGCTTACAATTAGACCTGGGTGCCACACAGCAAGTTTAGTGAAATTTGGCCACTTTGGGGTGCTATACTGAAAAACAGGTTTAAACACCTATGTGTCCATGTACTTAGTTTTTAATGAAGGTTTATTCTAATGGGCATCACAAGGCACAGGCCACACAAAGAAAAGCAGATATTTTTTGTAGGTCATTACATCATTACATATCAGGTCCTAACTGGAAAATGAACACATAGTTCAGTGTCCAAATGGAATGGCTGCTAAGATACAATCAGTTGGTAGCACTTAAAATAGGCACATCTCCTGCACCTTTTGACCTATTGCCACAACCAATACACTAAATACTGTTGAAGAAACACTTGGACTTTCCATATTGACCTGAATGTAAGACAGGATTTTTTTTCCTTATTCAGAAATTACATCTGATATGTGGGGTTGTTGTACTTTCAAGGACTAGACTAATAAATCTCATTATACGTTAAGAACAGCAGATGGCGCCATTTATCTGAGATTGTTGAGTGGTATTAGAAATCCCAATAGAGTAGTTTATTTTTATTTTTATTTAATTGTGGCAATTTCATCTAAAAGATGTAGAAAAGACTTCAGCTAACATTTTGGCCATAATTCCTGACCCTGTTGGAATTTTTTCAAAATTCTTTTTTTTCCTAGATTCCTTAGCTCAAGCCAAGTCCAACGCACCCATTGTCGTCAAAGTCAGCCATATTGGATTTTCCACCATTTCGAATTTTCCAAAAAGTGTTTTTTTGCTACTCCTCCTACAAATTTTGTCCAATCTTACCAAATTTGGTATATATCATCTTCAGACCATGCCTCACAAGCATTATCCAAATATTTTAGATATTCCAAAGCGTTCACCCGTAACATGCAAATGAGTTTGACAGCGAAGACACCAAACATGAAGTGAGGTCATATCCCGGCAATGCTTTTGTGTCTTCACACCAAACTTGCTATAAGGCCAGGCAGCAGACTTTCTGTCCTACACAGATGTCTGCTTTTTCCCTGGAACCACCACTTAAAAATCCCATAGAGACAGTGTCTGTTCCACGACCCTCCGTCCCAAACTTCTTAAAAACATCCAGTAGGGGCATTTGTGCTGATAATTTGATAAAAATTAAGTCTAACAAACCTGAAAGTACTACCTGTAGACAAATGGTCCTTAAGATTGGGTTAATAAATATCAGATCGCTACAACCTAAAGCTTTATTAATAAACGAATTGATTACTGATCACCAGTTTGATATCTTATGCCTGACTGAAACATGGCTTAAACCTAATGACTTTGTTGCTCTCAATGAATCAACTCCTCCCAGTTACTGTAATCACCAGGTCCCTCGACCTACTGGTAGAGGTGGCGGCGTTGCTGCTGTACACAGCTCCAAACTCTGTGCCACCCTTAAACCTGGCTATAACTTCCATTCATTTGAACTATTAGTACTTAGCTTTGCACATCCTGACAAGACTGCATTTCAGCTATTTACCCTTGTTACAGTTTACAGGCCACCTGGCCCTTACAGTGTTTTCTTATCAGAATTTGCCTTTTTTTATTTTCTATCTGACCTGGTTGTCAATACAGAAAAAGCTGTAATAGTAGGCGACTTTAATGTCCATATGGATAATGAACATGACCCGTTCAGAACAGCATTTTTGTCCATCATCGAATCCATTGGACTCTATCAAGCTGTGGACAAACCCACACATTACCGCAACCATACTCTTGATTTGGTCCTCACATATGGAGCAGACATTAACCAGGTGGAAATTATGCCACACAATCCTGTGTTATCCGACCACTATCTCATCTCTTTCAATTTACCAATAACGTGCTTCACATACTCAGAGCCTAGATTTTCTTCCAGGCGCACGTTTTGCTCTCTTACAGCAAATGCCTTTATTGACGAGCTCCCTACATCATACTACCTGCACAACGAAATCTCCTCTAGTTTATTTTCAAACCCTAGCTCAACTGAAATTAATCTACTCGTGGACAGAATCGACTCTACTTTGCGTAAAACTCTAGATGCCGTTGCTCCCCTCAAAAGGAAGAAAATCACAGACAAGAAGCTAGCACCTTGGTATAACGACCATACTCGTGCTCTCAAACAAGCCACACGAAAACTCGAAAGAAAATGGCGCTCCACCAAATTACGGGTTTTTCTCCTGGTGTGGAAGGAAAGTCTCCTAATTTACAAGCATGCCCTCACAGCTACCAGATCCAAATATTTCTCTACTCTTATTGAGAGAAACAAGGACAATCCTAGGTACCTGTTTAGCACTATCGCCAGATTAACCAAGAGTCCTGCATCAGTTAACCCTACCATACCAGCAATTTATAGTAGCAATGACTTCATGAACTTCTTTGATAGTAAAATCGTAAAGATAAGAGACACAATACAAAAATTCTCATCAACTTCTGGTTCCTGCCTGGCCAGTCCCGTTCCAGATTATGTAGGCATGTCTATTAGGCCCGCCTTGCGCTTTGACTCTTTTATACCCATTGAATTTGGCGACTTTTCTTCTCTTCTCAATTCATCTAATACCTCTACCAGCCAACTTGACCCCATACCACCTGGCTTCCTAAAACAGCTACTGCCTGCAATTGGCACACCACTATTAAATCTTATCAATGCCTCTCTTATGTCTGGACACGTACCTCAGCCCTTCAAAGTAGCAGTTATCAAGCCTATTCTGAAAAAGCCTAATCTTGATCCCAATGACCTGCCAAACTATAGGCCCATCTCGATCCTTCCATTCCTCTCAAATATTCTGGAAAAAGCAGTATCAAAGCAACTCTGTGCCTTTTTACACTCTAACAACATTTTGGAAGTTTTCCAGTCCGGATTTAGACCTCACCACAGTACGGAAACCGCTCTCCTGAAAGTGCTCAACGACCTTCTACTTTCCTGTGACAATGGCTGTATCTCTCTTCTTGTGCTACTTGACCTAAGTGCAGCCTTTGATACCATCGATCATTGTATCCTCCTTGACCGCCTCGAAAACCTGGTTGGCATAAGTGGACAGGCCCTATCTTGGTTTAGGTCTTATCTATCAGAACGATATCAGTTTGTCTCCATCAACAACGAATCCTCCGCTCGTTCCAGAGTAAGATATGGTATACCTCAAGGATCTGTGCTTGGACCTCTGCTCTTCTCGTTATACATGTTGCCTCTTGGCGATATCATCCATAAACATGACATTAATTTCCACTGTTACGCGGATGACACTCAGTTATACATATCAGTCAAACCCGATGTCCCTCTGAATATTTCAAACATGGAGGCCTGCCTAACATATGTAAAGCATTGGATGGCCCGAAACTTTCTCCTCCTTAACCCGGACAAAACCGAAATACTGGTCATAGGCCAAAATTCAATCAGGAGCAAACTCACTCATTTTACACTGGACCTTGATGGTGTCTCCCTTGCCCCGAGTGCAGCCATAAAAGACCTTGGTGTTGTTATTGATCCCGAGCTCTCCTTTGAAACTCACATAACTAACACCTCTAAGACTGCCTTCTTCCATCTGAGAAATATTGCTAAAATCAGGAAAATCGTATCAATTAACGACGCTGAAAAACTAATCCATGCCTTTGTAACATCCAGATTAGACTACTGTAATGCCCTCTTGTCAGGATGTGCAAACGTCTCATTAAAATCCATTCAGATGGTGCAAAATGCAGCTGCTCGAATCTTAACTAAAACTAAGCACTTTGAGCACATCACCCCAGTTCTGGCTTCTCTCCATTGGCTACCTTTTAAATACCGGATCATTTTTAAAATACTCTTACTCACATTTAAGGCTTTAAATGGGCTTGCCCCCCCCATGTTAAGGACCTTCTTCATCCATATCTTGCACAGAGAGCCCTTCGCTCCCAAAATGCCGGGCTTCTCACCATTCCAAGAGTGGGCAAAACTAATGTAGGCGGTAGTGCCTTTTCCTATCAAGCCCCTCTCCTGTGGAATAGTTTACCCTCTGAGATTCGGGGAACAGACTCTCTCTCCACCTTTAAGTCTAGGCTCAAAACATATCTATATAGTAAATCCTTCAGCTGAGGGACATGGCCTGGTGCTGGCGTGGATCACAGTGTCTCTGGTGGACTAAGTGGTCATTGCTTTCATGGACCATGTGCCGTGATCTGGTGTTGACTGTCTTAGGGTCGCCCTCATGACTATGCCGGTCCCTTGCCTCCCGTCCCCTAGGTATGCTGCCATAATGTTAGCCTGCCGGGGTCTTTCCTTGTTGCACACCTTTTTCTCTGCCCCTCCTCTCCTGCCTCTCTGTTCTACATCCCTGCCATTCTTATCATCCACTAACCACTGTTTTCTGTTTGCTTCCTATCCCTGCTCCGGGCTCCTGTCCAGAGCTGTAGCCCAAGCGTTTCATCCCGTTTTCCAGTCCTGCTACCTCGCTGCCCTGCCCATCAAAGCCAACTGCGTTCCAACACCCGGACATCCTAGGAGACATTCTTATAATCACTCTACTGTTAACTACTGTTGTTTGTCAATCGTAAATGTCTTAAAGTACATTGCATAATTTTGTCTCTAACTCTATCTGCCCAGTGCCGGCCAGAAGCAGATGGGCCCCCCCATGAGCCCGGTTCTGCTCAAGGTTTCTTCCTGATAGGGAGTTTTTCCTTGCCACTGTTGCCTTAGGCTTGCTCTCAGGGGGTCTCAGGCCTTGGAACAATGTAAAGCTGCTTTGTGACAACTTGTGTTGTAAAAAGCGCTATACAAATAAAAATGAATTGAATTGAATTGAATTGAATATGGACTTCCTACACAGTCCTGAGACTGTCCAATAAGTTTTGTGTCATTTCACCACTAGGTGGCGCTATCACTAAAACAATTGAATTTCTGATTATAACTTTTCATATCTTTTGCTTAGAATTATGATTCTTTTTTCTTTTGATTCCTTGGGTCATGTCAAGTTGAGCAGATGTAAAATTTTCATTTCCACCATATTTGGTTGTCTGCCATTTTGAAGTTTAATGAGAACAGTCTTTTCGCTACTCCCACAAATTTTCTCCAGTCTTCATGAAAATTGAGTCAAAGCATATTGAGAGCATGCCACACAAAAGATATCCATGATTTTATGTTTATGGAAAGCATTCGCTAGTAATGCGCTATCGAAGTCAATAGCGAAGACACCAAACAGGTAGTGAGGCTATATCTACGCAATGCTTTTGTGTACTGCGACTATGCCCTGAGGGTGCCCAAGCGTTTTAGTGTCATTTGACCACTAGGTAGCACTATAACACATATTGCATATAACTTATATTATACCTATTTTTTAACATTTCTTTTGAATTGCTTGGCCTAAAATCATAATTTTGTCTTCTTCCGATTCTTTCAGTTGTGACAAATTACGCACACATAATGGTTCCAATGTCTGCCATATTGGATTGTCTGCCATTTTGAATTTTAATGAAAACAATCTTTCTGCTACTCCTCCCACAAATGTTCTCCAGTCTTCACCAAAATTGAGTCAGATCCTAGTGAGACTATGCCTCACCTGTGATGAGGTCAACAGCAAAGTTGCCAAACAGAAAGTGAGGCCATATCTCACCAATACTTTTGTGTACTGACACCAATCTTGGTACGCTTGCTTGAAACCAGACCCTGAGGATTTCCAATAAGTTTTGTGTCATTTCACCACGGCCCTCCTTGTGCTTGGCCTCTGTATCGCTGCTTGCAGCTATATTTAGTGTGATTGCAATGCGAAGTATTGCAATCACACTATTGTTATCCGATAGTTTTATTCTTCTTTTTCTTTTTCTTCTTCTTCTTATTCCACCAAATCTTGTACCGCTTCTCCTCCCACAGTTTTCAAGATATCAACCCCAAACCAACTGTAACCCATCCGGTCTGACCCTGATCGGTGTGCTTGTATACAGCTAAGCCGTACCCACACTTGTTTTCCTGTTTTTGTTGTTTTTTCATCCCTTTTTTCCCATAGACTCCCATTCATTTTCAGAATCACCCCCCTCACACTTCATGGCCTTCCCACTCAGTCACTTTTCACCCCATAGCCACCATACCTCACATGTTGCCTCGGAACAAACCACCCAACACTCATCCAAGACCGTCTTGACCCGCACTCATCTTTTTGTTGTTCACTCACCTTTGGCCCGACAGCCACCATACCACATATGCTGCCTCAGGTCAAATCACCCAACTGTTATTGAAATCCATACTGACCCGCACTCGTCTTTTTATTGTTCACTCATCCCTCCATCCTCCCATTGACTTCAATTCATTTTTCAAAGTCACCTTTCGGCCTACGCTGATAGTACCTCATATGCTGGCTCAGGTCATGCCACCCAACACTTACTGAAATCCATACTGAACGGCACTCGTCTTTTTGTCGTTTATTCATCCCTCCATTCTCTGATTCACCTCAGTTCATTTTTAAGGTCTTATCGCTTGGTCACCTTTGGCCCAACAGCCACTGTACCACATACGCTGCCTCAGGTCAAATCACCCAACTGTCATTGAAATCTATACTGACCCGCACTTGTCTTTTTGTCGATCACTCATCCTTCCATCCTCCCAATGACTTCAGTTCATTTTTTCAAAGTCTTACCTCGCGTCACCTTTTGGCTTACGGTCACAGTACCTCATATGCTTACTCAGGTCATGCCACCCAACACTAACTGAAACCCATACTGACCCCCCATTCATCTTTTACTTGTTTATTCTTCCTTCAATCCTCTCATTGACTTCAATACATGGGTGTGTCCCTAACAGCCATATTGTTCACCCTAGCAACTGCCTAGCAATCACTTAGCAACACCCTAGCAACCACTAAGCAACACCCTGGCAAACACCCAACAACGCCCTAGCAACTACCTCATGTACCTTGAGAACCATCTAGCAATGCCCTAGCAACCACCTAGCAACACCCTAGCAACCACCTTATATACCTTAGCAACCACCTAGCAACAGCCTAGAAACCACTTAGTAATGCCCTTGTGTAGCAGAGCTGAAGTGATTAGCTCGTGTGAGTCCTGCGTAAAGCCTTAGGTAGCGGGTAGCAGGTAGCCGAGTGGTTGCAGCGGCTACGTCACTCCCCCTGAGACCTGGTTAAGTAGCGTTGTCGCCGACAGGCTAACGGCAATTTGCCTTTAGCTCAACTGGCAACGACGCTGGCTTTAAGGGGTTGGCAGCGAGCAGTAAGAACCTCGGTTCGAAACTCGCTCGCTCGCCGACCCACGTAACATCACATGAAAACACAACGCAAGAGACCACCCGTTACACTTGCAACCACTTAACCACACCTTAGCAACCACCTAGCAACAATCTAGAAACCACTTAGCAACAACCTAGCAACTCCCTAGCAACCACTTGGCAACCATGTTGTTTACCCCAGCAACCACATCCTAACAATCGTCTCATGTACGTTTTCGCTGCCAGGTCACAATCACAATCTGCATTTTCTTCAGGAAATGCACTTTTCTAGTTTTGTGATAGTATGTCATTATTTTGAGATATCTCATTATTTGACATAGTGTGTCGTTATTTAGAGATACTGTCTCAAAATATTGAGATAGTCAAAATTAGGGCTGCCCTGACCAAAGATTTTGCTAGTCGACTAGTAGTCGTTAGTTCAAGCCATTAGTCAACTAGTCATGGGAATTTCATGACATTAATTTAATTTAAATATATATTTTGGGGCATCAGAAAATGGTTTGAGTTCCAGGGCTGAGGATGAATGTTATAAGTATATATATAAGTTATAGCACACTGTGCTACGTGACAGAGAAATACAAAACCATAATAATGAGACTTTAAAATATAAATTTTACAAGCGCACACCCGAAGGCAGCAAGCCGCCTGTTAATGACAATGCTAACAGCAAAAGCGGTTAGCGGTTTTGTTAATTTTTTTCCACACAATACATCTTATGAACTTGTAACACCAACACAATAACTTATAAAACAAATGATAAATAAAAAACAGAACATGAAGTTAAACATGCAGCAAGCGAGGTAATTTAGCTTCCCTAGTCCCCACGAACACTTGGATAAGCCTAATAGCACATATGACAGTATATTTATTTAGCTGCATATAGGCTTAACTTTGCCATTCGTTAATGTTAATTAGGCCATTAACTATTTAGCGTAATGGAATAACCCTTTCCCGCATATGGTCACACCGGTGTGATTAGCCGTTTAGCGTGTATGCTAAAACCAATACGATTAGAATACTAGAGATTGGAAAAATTCTAGCTAATTTTAGCTTTAAGAAAACAGTGATTTAACATTAAGAATATTGTAAATGCTAACTGAAAACTATGAGAAGCTTAATAACGCTGATGTAAACATAACGAACAATGTAACGTAATCGCGGCTACATTGCATAAAAATAAGTTACGTGTGAAAGGGATAATAACGTTAGGCTACTTAGGGGAGCGGGGACGAAAGTAACCCTTTTCAGATAAACGTCATTTTAAAAGATAACGTTAATGACAGAAACTAATTTTCATTGTAATCAACAACGTGTGTGTTCTATCAATGCCAGGTGCTATTTTGTACAAATGTGGAACAACTTTGATATAATAATATATAGTTGTTATTGTAGAGGGATGAAAGAAACTGTTACAATCATCCTGACAATTCTTGACAGTTAAACCTGACTTGCTTCTAAACTGTGAAAGTCTGACCTGGCAAACTTCAGGATGTGTTAAAGTACTAATTATTCTGTCAAATGATCATGACTATGACACATGAAACAATAGAAACAACTTGTCATTCAGAAAAAAATTACCGCTTGAGTAAATTTACTTTCTGTGATCGAAAACAGCTTCTTTGGTACAACTCCGCGAAAGTATGATGTATCCACGCAATTTTTCAGGGTTCTGGTAAGTGTTACATGCTGTACATGCTGACGCAGTCAGGCATATCAGACTTGTATGGGCTCAGAGAAAATCGCTGTGTTACTTTCATCCCGTGTTACTTTCGTACCGGCTCTCCCCTACATGTTTCAGATGATAAGTCATGTTTGAGTTCGACGAATGATAGGCGAATCTTTGCATGCAGAATTTGCATGTCACCTTCTTGGGGTCATCCTTTACACGTTCGAAATGATCCCACACTTTGGATGATGTCCTGCCCAACATAGTCTAAACCTTTTACCAAGGCGCAGCTCCCGAATGGAGTTTGAGGGGTTTTTTTTTTCTGCGACTAACCAACCAATGAAAACTTGGTCGACTAAGACTCTTCTCATCAACTAACGTTTGGTTGAGTATTAGGGGGCAGCCCTAGACAAAATATTGAGATAATGTTCGAAATAATGAGATAGTATCTTAAAATAAGGAGATAGTATCAGTGCAACAGAGTTTAGTGTAAATGCCGGGCACATACTGTTTCTGATCTCTTGTGTCCATACTGCTTACGGTCAACCGCAGAGAAGGGTGCGAGACACATTGCCAGCCATAGATTCCACTTGAATAAAAGGTAATTAGATAGCTTTCAATGTTCTGTCCTCTGCTGTTGATGACTGACCGCCAGAGATCAGATCATCTCAGTTTCGAATTAGCCTACTATCTCAAAATAATGAGATTCTAATCATGAGAGTTTAGAGATATTATCTCCTGAAGAAAATGCAAAGT
This sequence comes from Megalops cyprinoides, assembly GCF_013368585.1. NCBI lineage: Eukaryota > Metazoa > Chordata > Actinopteri > Elopiformes > Megalopidae > Megalops > Megalops cyprinoides. The sequence continues at coordinate 628,983 of NC_050593.1, forward strand.
GTGATTGCGAACCGGCAGCAAAAACGCGCTACGTATGAGAGACCATCTCTAGGATGTGGCTAAGTGGTTGCTAGGGCATTGTTGTGTGTTTTCCAGGGTGTTGTTAAGTGGTTGCTAGGGTAAACAATAAGGTTGGGAGTTGATATGGCATTGCTGCATGGTTGCCAAAGTGTTACTAAGTGGTTGCTAGGGTGTTCCTAGGCAAGGCAACATGTGAGGTATGATGGCTATGGGGTGAAAAGTGACCAGGTGGGAAGGCCGTGAAGTGTGAGAGAGTGATTTTGAAAATGAATGGGAGAAAAAAGGGATGAAAAAACGACAAAAACCAGAGAACGCGTGCGGGTACAGCTTAGCTGTATACAAGCACACCGATCAGGGTCAGACTGGACGGGTTACAGTTGGTTTGGGGTCGATATCTCGAAAACTGTGGGAGAAGCGCAGCAAAATTTGGTGGAATAAGAAGAATCATATTCAGTCATATTCAGTCATATTGTCCTCTAAAATCTAAATAATGACATCTGTAAATAACGAGATGATATCTCTAAATAGCGAGTTGTGGTGTTTTTTTTCTTTTAAGTGGCGGAAAACGGGCTTCCGTATTGTTCGGACTTGAGCTGGAGGACACTTAAAACGCAGCTTTATGCAGGGAGAACGACAGGTGTTCAATTGACCAGCAGGGGTCACTAATGTGCAATGGAGCAGGCTAAACCCCTGGCCAACCCACCTCCTTGTATGCTTTGGTGGAATGAAGCCAATTTTTTCCTGTGCTGTGGACTCTCATTCATAAGCAGCTGATGACCCACCTAGGATCGAACCAGATCAGTAGTACTCAACCTTGCGCTTATGACAGCCACTTTTACTGGTTACACCACTGAGCAAGCTTAGTCATTTCACTCTTTAAACAGTATAAGCCAGTGGTTTGTTTTAGGGAAGTTGCTGTTCTTGCATACAAAACTATGTGAACATGAATGCATATTTAGTTTCTTTGCCATGATAATGTTAAAACTAGTTGCTCTGTGATAATATACAAGAGTTTATCATTTGATCCCTCCAAACTGCTGTGAATAAATACCTTTTTGAAGCTGCATGTCTTCTTATTCTGCAGTTGTATTTTGGTTTCATTATGTGTATTTTTGACAATACTTCTCTGGGTGCCTTGGTCTTATTACTAATCAGCCCAGGAGTGGCTAGTTGCTTTGATTAGGCCTAAGATAAAGGTGGACTGGATACAGCCTGATGGTGCTAGCAGTTGGGGATTTCAGTGCTGTCTGCAAGTATGAGAAGCACTACTGAGCCTGCTATGTTTATCCTTTTGTGTAACTCCAAGCCAGGTCTCTTTCTTTTCTTGTGTTGGTTGTTTCATAACCCAAGTTGAGGACAAACAAAAGGCTGCCAGCCAAAGAAACCTGGGGTTCTTGTCTTCCTGTCCAATCACCCACTGGCACAGTAGCCACCCTTGTCTCCTTGCTGCATGTATTTTTGTGTCTTTTGCCAGAACCTACTGTAGATTGTGGATAATTTGCTAAATGAAATGTAAGCTCATTTAATATACCTGATCTAACATTTTTGTAGAATGTAAAATCACCAGTGATGTCATGTATTTAACAAAATGGTTCAATTTGCTTGTTCTTGTTCATCTTTTTCCACAGGTTGTACTCAGAATAAAGTTAACTGCTTGACTATTCACTCTAAATAGGAGTATGGCCTTTTGGACCACATGCTTATTTTGTCTGTTACTTTGAAAAGCAGTGATAATTGACTTCAACAAATTATTTGTTAAAGTAAGTTCAGAATGTTTACAATCGTTTTTCAAACTTTTTGTCTTAAATGGTAACTCAGTCATACTGAGTTAATGTGAACCTGTCCACACAGAGAACATACATATTTTGTCAAATTAAGTGCATTCTTATTCTACAATACATTCCATAGTCTCCCATTAATGAAAATAATTAATATTCAATAAACCACACAGTGAAGTACTATACTTCTTATTTAATAAACTTTCACTGAAGTCACAGATTTCCCAAGTTGTTCTTACATGTCACACTATCATGGCATCCCATTATACAGTTTATCCAAGAGATGTGAAATGCTTACAGCACTTCAGAGTAAAAAGTCACATCAAAGCTATTCCTCTTCCCACCAGTTCTTTTTGCCCTTTCTTTTGGTATCATGCTCCATGAACTGTTTGGTTTTTAATGCAGTTCGTACCCTGGCCTGAATGTTTTCTACACTGCTAGTTTTATAACTGCTGTTAGGAAGTGTCTCCCTGTTATGAAATGTTTTGTATTTTTTAGGGAGAGAAGTTCCAGATCTCCCTGCCTGTTGAGGCTGGTAAAATCCATCATGTTTCCTCTTGGGGACAAATTCAAGTGCTGCCTCCCAGCTTCCAGTGTCCTTGATTGTCAGTAAGATCCGGATCATTTGGTCTAGCGTCAAGTTCTTGGCGCCTGTTTCCCACTGGAGGAACTCATTCAAAGGGAGGCGGGCTGTGGCCAGCTTTAGCCGCTTGGCATTAGCCAGTGAGAGGCCCGGCTGTATGGACTTGTCAACAAGTGAGCCAACAACATAGACCTTGCTGTGGTCAAAGGCTCTAAGCACGTTAGGGGAGTCGGCAGTCAGGTAGACAAGCTGGTTGTTGGGGAACAAGTCTACGTGGCGCAGCTCAGTGGCGGTGACCAGGAGGCGGTCCCAGGCCACACCATACCTCTTCACCAGCTCCTGGTGGTAGCTCCCCTCAATCTGCAGATTGCAGAAGTGGAGGTGGAAGGGGTCAGCAGAGCGGCGGTTCCAGCCCTCGCTTTCCATCAGCTGAGAGACAGTGTTCTCCAGCTCCCGCCGGGACATGTGCTGCTCATAGCTCATATCGAATACCAGCGGCTGGCCAAATTGCATGGCCTGAGCAGCCCTCCAGTTCAATACGCTGTCCATGGAGCGGTCCCAAAAGTGGAGAAGAAAAGTGTTCTTGAGCCGCCTGTCACTGCCCCCTTCCTCCTCCTCCTCATCATCTCCCTCTCCAGCCATCTTAGCCTCTGTGCCCACCATCTTTTCAATCATCTTCTTCTCCTTTTTCTCCCTCCGGGTCTTTTTGTGACACTCCTTGATGGCTAGGTATTTGAGGTACTTCTTCTTGGAGGACTTGGTGGACAGCTCTCCCAGGGTCTGCAGCTCTTCCTCACTCATCTGCTCCGGCACCAGCTTCCCTGCCTGTCTCCACATTTCCACCAGCTCACGGGTGGCCTCCAGACGGGAACACTCAATTCCTTGACCCACCGCTGCCACAGCTTCCCCCTCCTTCTGTTCCTTCTCCTCCTCTACCTCCTGCAGTCCTGGTGACCTCATCACAGATTTCCATACATCCAGGTCAAGCTTTTCTGCAGCCTGGTTGCTGGACTGAGAAGCCTCTTTTCTCAGTGCCCATTTAGTACAGAGGGTTCGGGTTTGGCAAAGTGAAAAGGTATGAACCAGAGTCTGCCATCTGTCCTGTTTCTTTGCAAAGACAGGTGGTTTGAAGACGCAGTTCCTCCACAACATGTTTAATTGTGATGTTCGGAGGAATCTCATCGTTGGTTGATAACCGTCCTAAGCTAGAGGGAAGCATCACATAATCATTATTAACTGATGTATTTTAAATGTCATACAATTAACTTGCTGGGATATCATAAATCTCCCATATCTAAACATCAGCATGCAGCTCACTCGACTCAGCTTTTGGTTCGCTAACAACCAACGGCCACCTAAACGTTTACAGTTTTATAAGTTTTATATTTTTAAATTCAATAGCTAATTACTTAGCAACTGCATTTACAATGTGCTATCCTTATTATGACACTTACCTAGCATTAGCTAGTTACAGTCCAACTTCGTGATGATTGCACATTTCTCCTCTTTCAACACACGCTGCGGAAAAGTCAAGTTGAAACCGGTGCGACAATGTTTTCTACCCGGAAGGATGCAAGCTAATATGTGTCTATTTGTTAGGTAAAATATTAAAGTAGGTCAACACAACAGGGTTGCATTAGAAACGTAAGTATAATACAATCACTTGATTTTGCATACAAAAACTTAAGCTAAGAATTGTCAGAGTGAAAACAGTATACGTTATATAATATGTATCATATAAGTCAAACGCGTTTTGCAGACGGAGAAAACTAGTAGCTGCGAGCCTTCATTATAAATACTTCCGGGTCATTGACATTACAGCACTAAAAAGGAATAATAGCAATATTTCTCCCTGTAATTTCAGCGAAACAAATGCCGTTATTTCAAACACAAGCATGAGCTTGTTCCTTTCAAAGTTGTGCTGTAAGAAAGATATTGACGAGGTCATTAAGGGTGTTGCAGAAAAGGTCGTCGTTTTGAGATTTGGGAGAGATGAGGACGCGGTTTGTCTACAACTTGATGAGATCGTAAGTTAAAATGCTTAAGTTAGTAAGCTAATATGCATAGTTATAATTGTCAAAATAAAGTACACACTTTGTACATGAGATTGCTTTCGAATGAATCGTAAATTTCTAGCCAAACTGAGGATTGTCAGGTAGCCCAAAATATATCAAACATCGAGTATACTGTAACGTGAACTATTTTAGCTGTTTTTTTAAAATAGTGATTATATGTTCGTCACATTGATGATGTTTTGCGCCAAAGTGCTAACAAATCCTGTACATTTCCCCTCAATATCAGCTATCCAAGACCTCGCATGACCTGAGTAACATGGCATCCATTTACCTTGTGGATGTGGACAAGGCTCCAATTTACACTCGTTACTTCGACATTAGCTTTATCCCTTCCACCGTCTTCTTCTTCAATGGGCAGCACATGAAGGTGGATTATGGGTAAGGCTGTAAAACCTGTGTGTAAAACCTAGATATCTCCGAAAATTTCTAAATAGTTATATGACAACGCTATTCAGCTCAGCACAGTACAGTAATAATTCACAGATGGATTCACTAACAGTTAAAAATGCAGGGTTTTTTGTGTTTATCTTTGGGCAGAGATCAAATCCAGATGTTCTCCCCAGCACCACTATTAGGTGGATTTACTTTTATTGCAGTGTGCCACTTGGTGAGTAGAGGTTCTATTATTTGTCCCTTTGTCTTCTCATTTTTTACTCCAGGTCCCCAGATCACACCAAGTTTGTGGGAAGTTTTAAAACCAAGCAGGACTTCATTGATTTGATTGAGGTCATTTATCGCGGAGCCATGAGAGGAAAGCTGATTGTCCAGAGCCCCATTGATCCCAGAAACATTCCCAAGTATGATCTCCTATATCATGGGATTTAGACTGTGCCAAACACCACTGTACCCAATGGGAGTTAGGAGGCAATAGTTAGGGAACCCTCAGCCACAGGATGATGGAATGCTAAGGTGGTGTGCTTGATGCTAGATGTGGTTTGTGTCACATGTTGTATGACAGTGCTGTTTCTGTGATGTCATACATACACAGGAAAGTGTGAATCTAGCAGAGATACTGCTTTCATCTTGAACCAAAAAAGAAAAACTCCTGTCCTAGCAGTGTTTCATAGAATGAATACCTCTTGGCCAGAATTGCACCCTACCAATGTCATTTATGTATCTGACATTTCAGTTTTGTTTAACTGTTTCTTAAACAAGAGTGGTCAAACATGTTATCAGTAAATGGGATTAAAGTTGTTCACTTAAGCAGTCTTGGCCAGTGCAAATGGACGGAACAGGCCGCCCCAATTTTAACTTCTGTATGAATGTTTCTTGTAAATGGAAAGCACTATGCTGTGCTAGATCAAACTAAACAGGTACTATGAAAGTGTCACTTGGCAGGTATGACAACTATTTTTGACTCTGCAGAAAAATGGAGGACAGTGAACCTTGTACATGTATCACCAGTCTTTTTTTTTCCTTTGTAAATATGTACTTCTATTTATCTTACATTAATAAAAATTTGAAAAACTGAAAGTCTCATGAAACATGATTTTGATCCTTTCAGCCTGAGGGCTGGCTTTTCAAAAATGTCACTTACCCCAAGCAGCTGCTCAGAATCTTGTGCACATGTGGTGTCCCAATACCTGACATAATCCAATTTACAAATGAGAAAGTATTGAACTGGTATGTATGACCAGACATAGAGACCAACGATTAATGTCCTAGGGCTAGATTCTAAACCTGAAGCTTTAACAAGCTTATGTAGCGGGTGTAAACTGCGTTGTGTCTTATACTAGATGTTACGTGGGTCAGAGAGAGAGCGCGTTTCGAGCCGAGGTTCTCACTCACTACCAATCCCTTCGGCCAGCTTCGTTAGCAGTTGATTTAAAGGGCTTTAGCTCAGCTGGGAACGACGTTGGCCGTAAGGCTTGAGCCGAACAGCGAGAACCTCGGACCTCGCTGACCCCCGTAACATCCAAATACACAACGCAGTATACAACCGTTACATAAGCTTGTTAAAGCTTCAGTTTTAGAAGTTTAGAATGTTGATCCTCGGAACCTGTCCGGTCAATGTGTACAGGTTATTGGGAGTGAAAGCAAAGAGTTGTGAGAATTCAAGATGCTCTAAGGTGTTCAATCACTGCCGTCAGTCACTCATCATACAATGTAATCCCGAGTGAGTTGGTTTTTTGGCGTAATTGCTTCGTTTTGAGAGAATGGACAGCTCACTGAAATGCTGTCCTATGGCTAGAGCTTTTGCATTTAAAACCGATGCATTCAGACCGAACTTGAATCATTGCAATGTCGACTCCTGAACGTTTTAGGTAAGTATTCCATTCGGTCCATTTTTCGGCAGGACCGGATGTGTCTCGTCTTCAATATGGCTGCGACCTTGTGAGAACGAGATAATGAGCTGGATGCTAGCGAGTGTCCACTGTAGAACTAAGTTTTGAGAAGAATTGTGAAGATAAAATAATTTTATTTATTTTCATGAAGAGCCTCCGTTTAAATCTTGCTGCACTGCCATGATTTCCTCTCTGAAATCGGCTTTTTGGGGACTAGCCAGTAGGACAATCGGGAGCACAGGTAGCTAAGTTCGCTAACTGGCTAGCTGTCATTTGTGCACATCGCTAACATTATGTCATTATTGTACCAGCTGCTTTCAATAGCTGTGCCAGGTATATGCCCGTGATTGTTTGTACTCTGTCGTGTTAAGTTTCCTACAAAACGATGGCCGGTTTTGAAAGACGAATGCCGTAGACTGAATAGTAGTAACCTCTTCTAGCAAATGGCTAGCTTGATTTCTTGTAACAAGCCTTTTTAAACATTTTCATTTGTAATGCAGGTGTTTGTTTTTGTGTTGTGATTATTCTTTAGGGTGCGTGTGTGCAGGTCTCTTCCAGAACCATGTAAAGGTGGTGTCTGCTGGAATGAAGACATACGACCAACTGCCGGACTACGGCGGTAAAGCACCCCCACATTGACTTAAGTTGTCTTGTGTGTGACTCGACGGTGGTATTTATGGAAATCTGTTTGCAGCTGGCGATGCATAGATCCACAGCTCTTTTTGTTATATGGTTGTATAAGTAACCTTGGTTCATTATCAGTCTTTGCTAATGGTAAACATCAGTTGGTCTCCGTTTTGCCTGTTCTGAAATACTGGTTTTTTAACTATTCCTGTTGTGCAAAGGCCTGAAGGAAAGTAAACCTAGAATATGAAGCCATATGCTGCCAGATTATAATGTGTCCTCATTGGTGTGTGGTATAATGTAGATACAAATGAGCTAGCTGACTAGCTACAGTACAGCTGCAGTTTGAAAAATGGATGAATAATGAGTGTCCAGTGGCTAGGTGTGTGGACCCATTAAGCATACATGGATAACAGACCGCTGACATTCACTACCATTGTTATGTATGCAAAATGGTAGGTGGCAGACCTATGACATGGTGTAGATGTAATCCATTACAGACAGGCAGTGTAACAACACGTATACCCAATGTCAAGGATGGGAACTACTGTATCATATGTGGGTTTACTATAAAACTGACTGTCCCTCTTCCTGCAGATATTGTGTTACCTGAACGTCCAAAGCTTCCATTCATGAACAAAGTGCCCAACTTGAAGAAGGCCAAGAAGGAGAGGAAGAAGCTGAGTGACATCCGGGGCCCCTCTAAGACCGCCAACACTTTCACCAACGGCCAGTATGGCATTGTAGTGAGTGCTGCACATCTAGGGTTAGGGAGGGGACAACTTCAGCAGGACTGCACCTGGGGGCAATGTTGGGGGGGGGGGGGGGGGGGGGGGCTTATAGGATGGCATGCTGTCCATTGGGATGTGGGTTTTAAAAAGAGTTTCTTCTCCACCTTTCCCCCGCATCAATCCCAGGCACTGGGTGGAGGTTATCTGCACTGGGGACACATGGAGATGATGAGACTGACGATCAACCGGCGCATAGATCCCCGCACCACATTTGCATACTGGCGCATCAATGCCCCCTACAAGCCAATCACCCGCAAGGGGCTGGGCCAGCGCATGGGTGGTGGAAAGGGAGCCATAGACCACTACATAACACCAGTGCAGTATGGGCGGCTGATCGTAGAGTTAGGTGGCCACTGCGAGCTGGGGGAGGTGGAGCGCATCCTCTCCGAAGTGGCCAAGAAACTGCCCTTCCCTGCCAAGGTGTGTGTTTCGCTTGAGCTCTTTAACCTCTAGAGGATGGGCATCATCCTCTACTCCATCTTCAGCTTCCTAATTGGAGGGTACATAATCAGTCTAAGACTAATTTTCCAACCATCTCCAGATTACCTGTTTAGTGGTATCCAGTGATTATTCTTGTAGAGTCAGTCCATTTTTCCCAAACCCCCATACCCCTGTGTTGTTAGGTGGTGAGCAGGGAAAGCCTTGCAGCTATGCAGCAGGAGAAGGCAGAGCGGGCCACAAACAACCAGAACCCCTGGACCTTCGAGAGGGTGGTGACAGCCAACATGCTAGGCATCCGCAAAGTGCTGAGCCCCTACGACCTGCACCACCACGGCTGCTTTCGCGGAAAGTTCCACTTCCCGGGGAGAGTGTGAGGAGGGGACCGCAGAGGAACGGATGCTCATGCACACACTTTCACACTCTTAGGTAGTGCTGTTCAGTTTTGCCACCATCTTGGAACCATTTCAGATCATTTCTGCATGTGCTTCCATCTCCCTTGATCATGTGAGGTCATCAAAGTTTGTTGCCATCAACTGGTGCCTCTAAAGCACCAGCTAGGAGCTATTCTGTCACATGCACAAGTGTGTAGTAGCAGAAAATATACCAGTACTATCATAAGGATTAGTACATCAGTTGCAGTTGGAAACTTCAAACCGGCACAGTGCAGATGAGATGGCTAGATATAAATGTGTAATGTGTAAAGGTTTAAGTATGTAAGGTTTCATCCACATATAACATTGCTTTTGAAAAAGTAAGTTTTTTATTAATAAAAAGATGTTTACACTATTTGGTGTGTGTGAGTGTGAATATTCAGGTCTTTCTGTGTCAGTGTGGCTTCTTCAACTGGAGAGACAGGGTATTCTCAATTCTGAAGCAAAGATATGCGTGCTATGGCACAGAAATATTTCTGTAATTAGGCCTTTAGTTGTTCCCTGTATTATGGTGATTACGGTATGCTTTGGACAAATAATATGCATGCATAATGTAAAGAACACACAAGGGAGACAAATTTGTCAATGTATACATTTTTTCGTCAGACATTTCTGATGGATATCTGTAGACTGTGACATACACTGTATGGACAAAAGTATCCGGACGCCTGACTATTACACCAACAGGGACTGTAATGACACTGTATTCAAATACATATACTTTAATATGGAGTTGGTCCCCCTTTGCAGCTATAACAGCTTCCACTCTTCTTGGAAGGCTTTCCACAAGATTTTGGAGTGTTTCTCTGGGAATTTGTGCCCATTCATTCTGTAGAGCATTTATGAGGTCAGGCACTGATGTTGGACGAGAAGGCCTGGCTCGCAATCTCCGTTCCAGTTCACCCCAAAAGTGCTCGATGGGGTTGAGGTCAGGGCTCTGTGCGGGCCAGTCAAGTTCTTCCACACCGAACTCATCAAACCATGTCTTTATAGTCCTTGCATTGTGCACTGGGGCACAGTCGTGTTGGAATAGAAAAGGGCCTTCCCCAAACTGTTGCCACAAAGTTGGAAGCATAGCATTGTCCAAAATGTCTTGGTATGCTGAAGCATTAAGATTGCCCTTCACTGGAGATAAGGGGCCTAGCCCAAACCCTGAAAAACAAGTGTGGCCAAATACTTTTGTCCATATAGTGTACATTGAATGACTTGTTTAGAATGTAAAGTGTATTTCTATTTCATTGCAGTTTAAATACTCTTGTTTCTTATTAACACCTTGCTACAGGTGTCACGTACAATTGGCTAGTTGCATAAGGCGACGTTGTGTGATTTCTGGTTTGAACTTGGTGAGCATAAGCATATCCGGTTTCCAACGCCGGTCAGTTCGCAGATAGCAAAAAGACTTTCTACACGCGATGTCTTCAAGATCTTCCAAAGATAACAATCAATGATGTTCACCGCATCATTCAAGCTGCGACATCAGCGCCAAGGAGTAAGCAAGAGAAGGGCTTCAAGATGTACGTTTCCAGTTACATCGATAATTACGAAGGTAAGTTGACTTACTAGCTTAGTAGCTACCTAACATAAACAGTCACAGAGGATTAGCTATCTTGCTAATCAGCTAAATAACTTTGCTATCTAACGTTGGATAATTTGACAAAAAAAATTGACTAGTATGACCCAGTTTTAAGCGTGTTGATGATAACGTGATATTTCCCCAGTATCAAATAAGGATCAACGGACAGGGGGAGTGAGCGTCCGAGTTACCTTCCATGGGTCGATGAGGAAACATGAGAAACCTCACAACATCAGAGTAGGATTGACGACAGTTCAGTTGTTCGTCAGTTCCAAGTCAGTTCTATTACAGTTATGTTCTGGGGATTTGATGTGGCTAGGATAGATACCGTAACTCTATAACATTAACGTATGAAGTAGGTAACATAAACCTTTACCTGCCTTGTAGGTAGCATTCAAATATCTAGCCTTCATGAAACCCCCAGACGGCTGTTCTTTGCTGTATGTTAAGTTTCATTTATCTGCATGCTGTTCAGCATTCACTATATCTGAACGTAGATTTGAGCAAATTAAGACACTAACGTTATAGACTACAGACTTATGTATTTTAATTTAATAACATTACAATGTTCCAAAAACAGAACAGAAATAATCTATTTGTTCTCTTTTGTGATGACATTGATAACTTGATAAGGTTAAGCCTACTACCATGATTACTCAAACCAATCTGATCAGCTTTCTCATTTCTTTTTCTGTGTAATATTTAAGCTGATGTGTTAGTGTAGACTATATGATTGTAACATGACAACACCTTTTTGTTTTTCTTTTTTTTTAAGATTGTCCTTGAGGACTCCTCCCTGTGCAGATGAGTGATGCTGAGTGTTCATGTGTGTAGATTGTATTTCATAGATGATCTGGCAACTTGGGTAACGTCAGATAAACATACAAAACATATGGATCCATGTATGACGATTATTCATAATAAAGTTTGCCATGCAAATTACGGGAGTTTGTGTTTATTTTTCATACAAAGTGGGATGTAATTTCAGCCCTATGTTGAAGACAATGCAGAAATTTGCTGATTTCAAAACCGGATTACACGACAACGCACAGAGAAACAACTAGCATCATCGGAAAGGGTAAGTTCTGCTTATCAAAATAAAATAAAATGCGGTCCGTTGTGAAGCCATAGGGACTTCGTGACTTATTCAGCCGTGAAAATGGGTGAAGAAATTAGTAAAGATATTACTTTGACCTGTCTTCATAACGTGATTACTTCGGTATGTACAAATATGTGACTAGCATCATTACAAAGCTCTGGTTCCACTCTTTCTTGTGATATGTGTTCCTTATCTATGCAATGACGAGTTCATGAGTAATTCAAAAAAGAGTAATGGGTGTGGAGATGTCGCAGAGCTGTATGCAGATTGTAACTGACAATTTAATCAATCAAGGGGTCTGGCACCCCCACTGAACCCGTAACTCAGGATCGATTGGAAACCGAGCTAAACTAATCTCCGAGTTGTACCTCGAATTAGGTACATCTAGACACACAACAATGTAGAGACGATTTCTCCTCTTGTCGTTGATATGTTAATCGTTTCTCCTTAATGTTAAAAACACTCATTATCGCTATTGCTATCCAAGTCATCTCGCAATTATCCTCACAACTACTAACAACCGGAAACAGTAATGCAGAACCCGGAAAGTGAGAGACGCCATCTTGTGCACCGGGTCAATTCCATCGTAAAATCTCTAAAATGTATGGAATGTTACGTTGGCTAGTTGAACTGTATGCGGGAAAAAAACATGAACAAAGTCAAAATACCTAGGTTAAACGTATTGTGATGTTTTAATGTAAGTAGTGCAAATTGCTGGGGGAAAATACTTTCGATGCCTTCGTCTCATATACAGTAAAAGCTTCGTCTACCGTTTCGATTCAACTACTTTATTATCTCAAGTGGAGGTGACGTACTTCCTGTTCGAGAGTGGCGCTCCATTCGCCCCATGGTCTGTGTCGTTACCCGATCTGCAGTCTGCAGCCAGACCCTTCTCATTCCTTCGGGCATTTCCGGTTCCGTCGCTCGCCACACGACGTGAGCACCTGTTTAACAGAGACACGTAGAGAGAGAGAGTCGCGTCAACGAAAGTCCAAAATGCTTGATTGTCACGTGATTCACGTAGACTTCAGATAGTTCCAGGAAGTTCTTGGCGGTCAATTTGAATGCGTAAATACAGAGAGACAGAACTTCGTTTTTTTGGTAATTAGTAGTCAATAAATGCACTGATATTCATATAGCACACCGACATGTGTATGTAGTTACATCAATATTTTTTAAAGCAAAATTCGGTACTATTTGAGAATTAGTGTGAACAGAGCGTTACCTGCCTTGTTGACATATTTTAGGCTAACGTTACCTCGGTTAAAGAGCGTGTTGCTGTAGTTTATTGCTTTGAATTTTTTTTCATTATGTTCTTAAACTTGTATGGTAGTCAAGAGCAATCATATCCTAATGTTTATTGATATATTTAGAGGGAGGGGAAGGGAAGGAATGTTTCAAAATTCAAATCAGATTAATCTAACATTTCTTTAATTCATGGTGGTTTCTGTAATCCCATGGTAACTGAGGGCCTAAGGCATCTTAATGACTAATGTAATCTTTATGACTTTCAGATAGGACAGAATGACACAGACAGGTGACTATCAACGATTGTCATGAATTCATTAAATACATCTCTAATAAACTCAGAAACATGAATAGCATGTCAAGCAGTTTGTCTGTGCCCTTTCCTCCGTGTTGTCTTTGAATATAGTCTTCAATCGCTTGGAGAAAGGAGTACGAATGTACGGTTTCCCCACTGACACGGAGAGGAGAAAAAAATGGTTGGCTCAAATCAGCAGGAGCAATCTTGCTAACTTTGTATAGCCTAATCTGTTATCTAACGTTCCCTAAATCTACTAATTTAGTGGGGGTTAATCCACTAACATGCTTTAATGCACATGTTAATTGAGTCAGGGTGCATGTGACAGAGAAGCTGAAATAATGTTGCTTCTCTTGGTTTAGGTGCAGATCTTCACCTGAGGTTCACTTCTCCTGGTGTTAGGGATACGCCTGATACCCCCTGCCCTTGCCTCTGACTACTGTGATAAAGGTTTCATCTTATTCAGCAATGACGTTTTGTGTATAACATGAGGAGCTAGGGGAAAGTAATAAAAGAGAAATGTATGCAGACCAGAGGGGCTAGCTTTTATGGGGTGTGAATGAATGCCTGGGTAGAGTGAATGGGGGATTTGCTCCGCGCGGACCAGCCCCGGATTACTGTATGTGGTTGATCACCACATGCAATAAACCTAATTACATCAGACTCTTGAGAATTACATTGGTTCTTTACTGGGCACGGGAATTCGCGTCCTGTAATTATTACAAAGGTATGTATGAATTATATAACTTAGAATTATTACAGCACAAGTGTGGAGGGAGCCTCCAGTTAGATTGGCCTAGACTGGGAGAGGTTCTCCACCACAACGGTGTCTGTAGTCCGGGACAAAGCACTGAACCATTTTATAACGACAACGGTTGTTTGTTAGCTAGCTAACTGCCGTCGTCTTTGCTACTGTGTCTTCCACTTGCAAACCTAGATGGACTCAGAGCCAACGGTTTTCTAAACCGAAAATCCCAGAATGCCCGGATGAGATGATGGTATCTGATTTATCAGGAAGTTCCCCTCGCATTGCTCCATCGGATATGTCGTTCAAAAAGTGGACTACAAAACTAACTACAAGTCTTAAATCTTAACATTTTCGGAAAATATCGAAACATTTGATGAGTCCAAATATATTCTCACACCGAACAGGTTAATTCAGGAAATTCCCAGCTCCTGAAATGAATCCGAACTTAAGTAAAGATGGATAGTGTGCAAAGCCCATTGTAATTTTCCATAGGGAATTTACTTCCGACACCAGCGAAGAACAAGTGATGACGTGCACACCTCGGTACTCTAGGCTGAAATTTGGCGCATGCGCAACAAACTTATTTTTGAACGCTGGTCTTGCCGCGAAACTGTAGAGTCGTGAAAGGTGAGTACCAAACTGCTTTCCCCTACAGCTTTCTTTTTATTTGGCTACCAAGGCAGTTGTTTTGCGTGAGATAGCAGTTAACTTGCGAAGATTTTTTCAGAAATTTGCTTGGTGACAAAGTTATAATGTTACTCGTTGCTAGTGACCAAAACGGCCATGTACAATTCAACATTTTTAATTGCCCATACGCCGCGGCTTGTTAGCGAAGTGAAATAGTCCTTGAGTATTATAATTTGCTACAAAAAGTCATTTATGTAAATGAAATTCTTATAATTGCCCAACGTTAATTTTATCTAGCTAACTAACTGGAAGTGTAGCTATACTGAAAGAAGCCTGTTGCTGCACTAGCAGCTGTTTGGCGTCAGCGTCTGGCCAGGCTGCTAACGTTACCTAAGGCAGTTGTCTGGATAATTCGCTAACTGGACTCAGTGAAACTACACAGAACACCCAATACGCCGGTTGCACAATCACTTCCGCGTTCTACTTATTACTGCTCGGTTGTTTCCGGTCCAACTTGGCGCCGTTCAACACCCACTGTCTACAAAGAGTTACCAAAGTTGAACATCAGTGTTCATCGGATTTGCAGGACCCCAACCAGCAAATTAGACAAACGATTTAAATTATATGTTGCATCATATATACACAGCTACGAAGATAAGAAAACAACTATTAACTAACACTAGCTAACGTCAAATGCTAGCTTTCGTTGTACAAGTTCGCTAACATTAACTATGTTAGCAGTGTACCTATTAAAGCAGACAGACATAGGGACTGTATAGCTAATACACACACTTCAGTATTTATTAATCGCAAGTCATATCATCGCAATATTGAACAATGTTATCGCACATCGCAGATTTTCCTCATATCGTGCAGGCCTATTCCTAAAGGCTCACCAACTTGGATGTTTGATCCAAGTAAATAAGGGTAAGATGGAAACGTGTGTGTTTGGGTGATCAGAAACAAATTTACATTAAGGTAACACTGCTAATATACACCATCATTATAGTTATCAAGGAAGGTTAATCAAGTTTGTTTTCGTAGGGAGAGAAGGTAACGCTAAGCATTCAGGAGGGTAGGCTTCTTCTAGGAGCATGGTTCAATAATGACACACTGTTCTTATAATAACCTGCTAGCTCTTTTCCATGAAGCAGAGGTTATATTTCTAATTTTGACCATCAATGGTTGTTGACTCTATGAGCTGATCAAGTGTCTGCTGCAGACCTTAGTGTGAGAGGAGATGGTGAAATAATCATAAGCAGGGATAACCAGCCATTGTCTTCACAGGTCGGGATGGGTCGCAGATCCATGGAAATTTAGTATGCCGTTAAAATTTATGATGCCGTACAAAGCGGGACACAGCTAGGGGTTCAACTGATCACAAAACTTACGGTTCGGATCGTATCACGGTTTTTGTGTCACGGATCGGATAATTTTTCGTATCAGCAAAAAAAGGGAGACAAATATAAATTTGCTTTCCATTTATTACTTAAAGAACTCAATATATACATTTTACACTTGATCGTTGGACTTAAGTGCCCGCTAGCTAGCTAGCGTTAGTTTCAGCTAATTTGACGAAGCTGAGTGCTGGTTCTTTCATTAAATTAGCTAGTGTAGTGATAGCTAGATTGGTATCGGTATTATTTAGCTAGCAGGTTAATGTCAGTTGCAACTAGCTAGTCACTTAGCAAGTTAGCTGGCACTGTTAGACACAAAGATGTTCATACAAATGTTCGAATAAACTTGCATACACAAAACTATAACCAGAAAATTATTAACTTATTGTATGACTGTGAATAGTGAGTGAATGAGTGAGCGACTTAGGACGCAGCCTTCGTCTTCGCAACGCTTCTGCTAAGTAAGCTTGCTGGTTTTTAAAATGGCGCTTGTATCTTTTCACTGCAGCTCTGCAGAGATTTAGGAAATCATTACTTTAAAAAGTAACAACGGCAGTAAAACTGTATTTCACTGTTATGGTTAATCTTTGCAATTAATCCAAGGTTCACGTGCATGCCGAACCGTGGGCGGGGCTCCGTACAGATCACCAATCACCTACGGCCCATTACACCACTTGACACAGCAATGCTCGGAGTATTTCTACTCCTGTGTTTGAAAATGTTCCGTCTTGAACATTTTCTAGCGTACACTCATCGTGAAATAGCCTAAACATTAATGCTATCAAGAGCTCTCTAGCTAGCAAGCTCCAAGTAAATAAATAGTCCGGAAATAACCGAGCAGTATTATTTTGAGTCGGAAGTACGTCACAAAACCTAGTGCACGTAGCCCATTGACAATCTAGTAGGCAATCCAGTAGTCTAGTAGACATCACCAGAACCACTGCAGTAATAGCTACCTAAGGTGCTGATGACCTGTACTGTCAGAACATCGTCATCATTTATGCATGATTAAAACTGGACACACTAGATATTAAAAACTGGGAGGAGCATATCTGACACTTTAGAAATTAAGCATTCCATTTATTTTGAGTCAACAAAAACTATTTCATTACTCGAACATGCTTTAAGTTCAACAAAATACGTGCAGCAGACAGTATCCCAGTAAAGAAGTATCTATAGGTTGGTCAGGTGCATAGTTTTGTTATCGTGTTAACAGCAGGTTGGATTGCCTAACATTCCACATGCCCCAACTGCCATACATAAGTTGAATTTTATCTACACTACAAAATTGTCCTTGATTATGGAATATTGAATATTGAATATAGTTGGATAGTAGTGTTGATTGCATTTGTAGCTAGCAAGCCATCCATAGGAAATGATATTAAATCTGTGACACTGTCCATTTCACTTATGTTGTGGATGTTCCCATGGTAACTAGTTTGTCATGACTAATTGGCTCAAACCCCATGGTGAGATAGCTGCCCGATTGGCTGATGGAGTCATCACTGGGTGTGGAAGTTCATGTTTGGTGTTATCCCATTTGTGTTAGGAGTGCATACTCTCAGATTTTTTACATAAATTAAACAGTTATTTTGATATAAGTAGAACAACAAACCACCCTGTTCCCTCATTGTAATGTCAGTACCCTTACCCTTGGTACTGGTTACCCTTGGTATTGTAGGGACCTCCAGAGTTGTGTCCCCCATTTCCACCTCCAGGTCAAGATGAAGCCCAGTCGAGGATCTGAGAAAGCCTCCACACAGCGGCCCAAAAGCAGTGCCTGGGGCAGGAAGAGGGGCCAGGAAAAGCCTTCACAGGTGAGAGACATGGGGGGGACAGGACATGAGGAAGAGGACAGAAGAGGTGCCTCAGATGAGATGGGATGCGAGAGTCTAACATGGGCGATACATGTGCACCAGTGCTCAGAGCTGCTGTAGAGGAGAGGTGACATTGGTGCTCTGTGTTGCAGGATGCAGGGCCCAGCAAAAAAGCTGTGAAGGAAGATCAGCAGAAGGGAAGTGAACCCCAAAAAGGTCAACCAAAGAGGAGAGGTAAGGGGTTACAGAGAAAAAATGGAGCATTGCATAGGGGTGTTGCAGATTTGTTACACAAGCTTTTTGTCCTGCTTTCTTCTGTTTCTTTGTTCAGTGAACCATGGTGCTGTTGCAGGGAAGGTCAAAGGTCAGGAGAAGTGGAAACTGCTGCCTAAGACCTCTATTACGGCTCTTGGCAGCATGCTGGATTTGTCTGCACTGTAAGTGATGTACCGATGCCCTGCTCCATGCATTGATGCCTCCTTTCTGCACCTGTTCTGTACTCATTCAGTCATTCAAGTTCATAGTCTCAGTGATAAGTATTAGCAGTTCTGGTCTCCCACATATTTTTTTACCGTCTTATTCCCTGTCTAAGGTCTGTTCTGACCATGAGAAAAAAGGACAAAGAGGAATTTCAGAGATATCTTAACCTGCTGAAAGACAGGTAGGACACTTCCCTCTCCTATACAAGGACCGCAGTGTGTCGAAATACCTTAATCTACTGATGTATGGTTGAGCTTCCTTAACTGACTCATGGAAAGGTGAAAAAATGACCAACAGATGAGAGGTGAACTGAAACGTGATTGACCGTTTAATCAATAGAGGCTTTTTTTTCTTGACTGCATTTCAACTTCCATCCTCAGAATGGTACCTTTTCAGTTCACAATTCTTTCTGCTGGCAACAATGACCCCATTTCTCAAAATCCGCATTTATAGTTGAGAAACGGAGTCTATTGGGAATTGCAAATGTTTTTAGCTGAAAATTGATTGCTTTTGCACTTGTAGCAGTTTGCACTGTCTACTTGTCCTTTGTCTTTTTGTGTATTTTTAATGCTTATGTAATTTTTATTTTGTCTGAACCTTGGTGTGCTGCTTTTCTTGGCCAGGTCTCTCTTGTAAAATATAATAAAATAGTTTCAGTTTGTACAAATACAAATGGCAGGCATTCATATCACCATGTTCACTAAAAATGGTTGGTCCCATAGGGCTGGCAGCGGTCTCTCAATAACTGGGAGATCCTGTATTTCAACAGTATAATCTATCTCAGATTTTACATAAAGGGCAGACCTAGCTGTAGTCTGACTAAACAGTCTGATAAGGCCTGTTCTGGAAGATGAGATGAGTTGTGTGGAACACAGTCATGTGCTTCCCTTGATTGTAATCAAATACATAAATATATTTTAAAAATAATTTTCATTACACCCAGCGTCGCCCATATATCTGTCATCTCTTTATCTTTGCCATGATTAATGGTGGGAAAGAGTGAGTTATTTGGCAAAACACTAGAGGGTCACATGACCACTGATAAGGAAGCTTCAGGTAAATGGGTCAAGGGGTTCTGACACAAACATCTTTCTGAGGTTCTTTGTGGAGGGTGTGTGTGTGTGTGTGTGTGTGTGTGTGTGTGTGTGTCTACACACAGACGTAGAGCTGACCTGAGGCCCAAGACTAAACAGCATTTCTTTGTTACGTGATGACTGTATTAAATGAAGGACAAGAACGGAACTCATTCAGTTGGAATAATGACTCTGTTCATAATGCTAGGTTATGGCCCCTCAGCCCTGGAGCTGCCAGGGTTTGAAAGAAACTATTTTAACTGCTTCTGTTTCAAAAGCTTTAACAACACAGACTGAATCATAACAGTACTGCCCTGACCTTGCATGACCTGGGCTTCTGTTTACTTACAGATTTCTGGCCAGCTGTGTTGATCTCAAAGTTCCCCCTCGGAAACAAGGTGACATAATCCAGGGTTTTTGCCTCTGCCAGGCAGAGAGTAAAAAGAACACTGTGGGCAAGAAAACTTTGCAGACCCTTGAGGTGAGAGTTGGTACTCACTCTCTGGTTTAACATTGTAAAGTTAGGGCACATTTGGAATGTGAACAGGATCATTGTGAATAATAGGTTATTTGCTACGCTGTATGTTCAACGTCATTAAAAATTTATTGATCAAGAGAAAATGTATTTCAAATAGAAAATGTTACAGCTCATAATGTAAAGTAACATGGCTTTTAACATTAACATTGGCTATGCTAGCTAGCTAACTAACTTAACGAGATGAGTCTTCATCATTCAGAGAGCCAACGTGCCACCTCTTCAGATGCTTGAGCATAACTGATGTGCTCCACTGCCAGGCAAGGTCAGGTTTGCAAATGTTGCCGTTCACAACCTTCTTGGCAGAGTGAGCCCTTTCACGCGTACGGTTACACCAGTGTGATTAGCCGTTTAGCGCGTATGCTAAAACCGGTGCAATTATAAAACTAGATTGGAAAAATTCTAGCTAATTTTAGCTTTGAGGAAGCAGCGATTTAGCATTAAAAAATATAGCAAATGCTCACTGAAAAGTATGAGAAGCTTAATAACGCTAATGAAAACATAACAACTATGTAACATAACACACATGCTACAGAGCATAAAAAATAAGTTACGTGTGAAAGGGTTAAGGTCTTTGGTCGTGAAGGTGTTGCTATCTGTATTGTTCACTCCAGTAAAGCAACGTAGTTTAGGCTACATGTCTGAGTATTCCGAGTCAGCACGAAAAACACACGCGATGACGTCACCAACTAATCAACAATTGAATTCGTTGGCAACTAATTTGGTCATCTATTTTAGTCGACTATGTCGATTATTCGTTGCACCCCTAGTACTCAGTAGTTTGGATTTGAAATTATATGTATTATATGGGACTATGTATAAAACATTCTGTAACAGTACAGCAGACAGTATAGTACAGAGTAAACACAAAAAAATGTGTCACTGTCCAAATACTCTGAGTTCCTTGCATATGTGAATTAAATAATACTTTATACCATTGATATCTTACTAATATTTGACTTGTTTGACCTCAGATTTGTTCTAATTCTGTAGCCCATATTCAGGGACATAACCCCTTCAAATAACATTGTGTCCAGAGGAAAACAGGTTTCATGTCTTGACAATTCAAATTACAATGGGATTTCCATGTGTCTGGGTTATCATGAAAATGGTAGTTCAGGGTTTGGTGAATGCACATGTGTGTCTATATGGGCGTGCCTGAGTTGTGGTGAGGAAGTGAGTTCAGTGATGTGTGTGTGACATTTTAACGCATGTGTTTCTGTGCCTGTGTCTCTTTAGGGCGAGGTGAATGCTATAGTCAAGACGCTGGAGGAGATGGAGATGAGGATGAAGAAACTAGAGCAGAACCGACTGAGGCTGAGAGCCCAGCTGGAGGAAGAGGAGGAGCGCATCCAGGAGGTACCCACACACAGGGGTGGAACACCCTAAGGACTCAACAGTGATTCCATAGACCCTAAATATTCATCTGTGGTCTTGTGGACACACAATACTCAGCCTAGGTTACAAGGTTGAAATTTGTATTAGTTTGTATAACATTATTTAGCTATCTATAATATTTGTTTGCATTTGTTACATTTACATTATAGAATAGCGTTTCAGAGCTGATATCGACTGCAGTCAGGCCATCCTGTCACTCTTTATTGGACTGCACGCCACTGCCATTTTCGCCCCTGCTAGCCCTGTAGGTCATTAATACTCTTCGCTCGTCTTGTACATACTGTACACTCTGATGCTCTAGACCAGGGGTCTCCAACCTTTTTTCATCTGAGAGCTACTTCGAAAAAATGAGTGGCTTAAAGCTACTCATGTCTTACATTACTCACACTTATTCACATAACGTATCAAAACACTCACATTAACCAGCTGAATTAAGCTATTTTTGTATATACATGTATCAAATGTCAATATCCAAAGTTCACATTCTGGATCAAAAGTATCTTAAATTCACATCAATAGCATGTCAAATGTATGTTCTGTATCCATATGTTTCAAATTTCAATGGGTCAGGTTCCCTGTAGCGAAGGGCAAGAGCAGTCACCCCACCTGGCCCCCGAACCCGGGTCTACGGGATACCAAACTGCAGCTTTGACCGTGACGCCAAAGAGCCAGGCTCGTTGGTATGGCAGTCAGAGCGCATACTCAACCGTAGCGACAGCACTCTGTCACACATAATATATCAAAACATCTTAAATTCACACCAAAGTCATAGAAAACATTACTACGTGTTTATGACGTGAGATGTCAGACAAATTTGGTGATCATTGGATGCTATTTTGGAACATTAAGCCACATTAAGCCTTTTCCTTATAATGGGCGTCAATAGAGAGGAAAACGCTTAATGTAAGAACGTTCCTACTCACAGGATTTTGGTTTTGGTTTTTTTGACAGGAGAAACTGTTTATGACAACACACGTCCGAGAGAAATTTGGTGATCATTGATTGCTGTTTTGGAACATGAAGCCACGTTAAGCCTTTTGACGTTAAGAGCTTTAGAATGTCCCTGAAGTGGTGCTGAACGTTGCATCTTTTACCGACTGAAACGCTGGTACCACAGTTGAGGCACACTCACTTGTCCTTCACATTCGTGGAAAAATAAAACTCGCGTTCCTATTCCTCATGGAAATGGCATGTTTTTTTGGCCTGGCCACTTTCTTTGTTCATCATAAATCTGGCTATTTTATAAGCTAAACTGGCTTGCTAACACCACCAAACTCCTTGCTTTAGCTCAGTAGCTACCTCAGTAGCTAGCCTACAGTACACTGATGTGACGATGTGTTGACAAACCTGACAGTAGCCGAACTTATTTGATTGACAGCTGATGATCATTTTATGTTGGAGGGGGGTGGGACATCTGTGTATTTGATTGGATTGAAATGGGAAGAGGTTTCCAGGGTGCATTTATTTGTTGTAGGATTTTTTTTCTTCATAATCTTTGAACCTTTTGGCGAGCTACTCATAAACAGGCAGTGAGCTACCGGTAGCTCTCAGAACGACATGTTGGAGACCCTTCTCCGCTGACTTAGTCCCTGATGGCTGGATCCCTCCAGCAAGGAACAGGGCACAGTCGGAGCAATTTATGAGTTGTATTATGCACCATGCTGTTGTTATCTCCTCTCCCCTCTTTCACAACCTGTAGATCCTGCAGCGGTCTGAGCAAGGAGTCCTGAACCTGCCCCCTTTTCCCCCACAGACAGCCCCAGAACTCCCCCTACAGGTGATCTCACAATGGGGGCGATTACAGTCTGCAACTGTTGATAGCTCTGAAAAACTTACTGATTTGAAAGGAGCTTTTGCTGGATAATTTGATAACAAAATATGTAGAACTGGTTCTCTATTCTCTAGTATTTCTCTAAACATAAAGAACACAGCTGAAAGCTGTGGAGGTCCTTAGCAGTGGCACCGAATGGTATTACCACTGGTCAAAACTCAGAATGACAAGGCACACATTCAGCAGCCAAGCTGACTAAAGGTAGACAAGCCAGAATTCAGTCTTGTCCTCTTGCAGGAAAATATTTTCTCAAAATTGTTTAAGCAATAATCGTGAAAAGTCAAGATTTTGGTTTGGATAGAATCACATGTATCAGACTTAATGACCTCAAAGTCTGTCTCTGAGGTGATCCAAGACACCTACAATAGACTTCACTTCTGACTACCCTGAGACTTGCTGGTATGAGTGTGCCACCTTCCAGTGAAG
Source organism: Megalops cyprinoides (assembly GCF_013368585.1). Classification (NCBI taxonomy): domain Eukaryota; kingdom Metazoa; phylum Chordata; class Actinopteri; order Elopiformes; family Megalopidae; genus Megalops; species Megalops cyprinoides. The sequence goes on from NC_050593.1 coordinate 652,559, forward strand.
AGCAAGTAAGGTCAAGGGAGGGTCAGTGTGAGTTTGGGGTGGATGCTTTGTGCCAGGATGGGTGTGATCCCACCCCCTACTACTTTGTTCTCCTGGACAGGAGCAAATGGCAGGAATGGTGAAGGACCCCAGCACTGCTGCCCACTTAGCAGGGATGCTGCATTGTTCGCTGGAGACGCAGGAGCTGCGCGCCTTCCTGGAGCTGGCGCACCTCCAGGCAGACCAGCTGCTGCTGACCAGCTCTCACAGGTGGCCTTCAGTGGCCACGTGGGATGTGGACAGTGACGTGTTGTGGGGGCCCAAACAGAAAGAGACATCCAATTCCCGTCACCCCCCACTGCATCACTCTCACAGGCACCGATACTACTGCTGAGCTCATTCACAAAGTGGGACTTCAGAAGAGTGAGGGGCAGATAGTCACGTCTCTTCATCGTGATTCACACATCTGTTGTTTTTGTGAGCTAAAACTTTGACTGAATTCAGGATTTCTTTGTTAAATAATTTGTTAAATCTGTGAAGCAGATAACGGCTAAATGTGTTTCAGCTTCTTGTATGGCATGAGTCATTCAATTTGTATTTTCTAACTTTTTATGTGTATTTTTGATTTATATTAATAAAAATATTTTCTGGAGTATTTAGTTCATGGGACTTTATATCCACTATCTTTCAAATACATATTTGCAGGTCAGACTGCAAATTATGAATTGTCAGGCACTACACAATAGAGCATGAGATTAGAGATTTGCCATGGTCAGAGTTTAAAAGTATGTATGTTTCTGCCCTCACCCTGAGTATAAACTCAGTTTAATTGCACTTCTAGCTGTCAGTCTAAGAGTGCCAGTGCAAGTTACATTAATAATTGTAGTCTTTTAAACCATTTGCGGAAGCATCACATAGAAATTAAGTGCCTCCAGTGTTTGTGTACTTATTTTCCTACAGCACAAATGCTATCATAATGTATGACTATGTGTCAGAGGTAAGTGCAAGGATGTGAAATTTGAATTTCTTTCTTGACTGTTTCAAATGGAGTTTTGTGAAACCACTTATTTTCCTTGCTTACAAATTGGTTGCATACCATGGCTTTAATCTGTGATCTCCGTCCTTTCTTTTTGGTCTCTCCAAGGCATGAAAATACTGGCAACTTGTATATATATATATTTTATAAGAACATATTATGACAAGAACAGGCCATTTGGCCTTACTAAGCTCGCCATTTCTTAATTAAAGAGTATCCAAAACTGCATCAAGTCTAGACTTGAACACAGCAAGGGTCATGCCTCCACTATGTGACCTGGCAACCTATTCCATGTATTGATAACTCTTTGTGTAAAATAATATTTCCTTATATCAGTGCGGAACGTACTCTTAACCAGTTTCCATTTATGTCCTCTTTTTTTACAGACTGAACTCACCCTAAAAAATTATTATAGTTAACCTTATGGAGTCCTTTTATAAATTTAAACACTTCAATTAAATCACCCTTAAGCCTCCTCTTGCTTAGTCTAAATAGGTTAAGTAACTTGAGTCTTTCCTCGTAGCATTTATATTTCATGCCAGGAACTAATTTAGTTGCCCTTCTTTGAACCTTTTCAAGAACTTCGACCTCTTTTTTATAGAGCGGTGCCCAGAACTGCACACAGTATTCCAAGTGAGGTCTGACTAAGGCATTGTATAATTTCAATATAACCTCTTTAGATTTATACTCAATACTTTTGGCTATATATCCCAGCATGTTGTTGGCCTTTTTTACTGCTATAGCACACTGCCTAGATCCTGATATGCTTGGGTCAACTATTACTCCCAGGTCCTTTTCAAATTAGGCACATTCTAGTGTTTTTCCACCCATGAAGTAGTCTTGTCTAGGGTTCTTATTTTTCACATGCAAGACTTTGACATTCAATTAAGATAAATGTATCTGCCAGGTATCTGCCCACTTTTGGATGCTGTTTAGGTCTTCCTGTATAACCTTAGTTGATTCTATACTGTTGGCTAGACCCCCTAGTTTTGTATCATCTGCAAATGTTACTATTTTACTACTAACCTCTGCATCAAGATCATTTGTGTATATAAGAAATGGTAAAGGCCCCAACACCGATCCCTGCGGGACTCCACTTCGTACAGGACCCTGCTCTGATACAATTCCTCCCACAGTTACAGTCTGCTTTTTATTAGACAACCAACTTCAAACCCACTCAGTGATAGCTCCTGTAATTAAAAAAATTAAAAAGCATTTGTCAAGTAAAAATAAATATTTTACTAGCAAAGGGAAGTGTGTGATTAACTAAGCAATGCAACAAAGGAGTTTGAACTATGGTGTTTTTGATTACAGCTGATGCATGCTGTATGAATAATCTGGTGCAACAAGGTAATTGTCTGCTGTCTCCTAAACAAGTCCAGCATGTCTTTACCCTCTCATTTGTAAAGTCCTGGGTCCAGGACCTCCATATCAGATCAGATGAAGTGAAGTGGTGAAGCATGTCTCCTTTAAATGGTTTCCTGGAGAAATAAGCGCTGCAGCTGGAGGGCACATTGCTGCAGCTCTGCCCTGCCCTCACTGGCTTCTTATTCTCCTGGCCCACATGCATGGCTGGCAGCCTCTGAACCCTGACCTGGGGTGTCTATTATTTCTTTGACATTTGAGAATTTAGTGCTTGTGTGTTGCCAAATCACCAAACACATTGTCACCCTCCCAAGACCTGCTTACTGCTATTTTCTGTGAACGATTTTGCACCACTGTGTAATGCTGCTGTTTTTCTGTGCTGTACTGAGTATTGAAAATGACAATGTTGCCCTGTTTTATGCTGTTATATCATTATTTTATAGTGCTCTCGGTCATATATTTGCTGGCTGCCTGTTTGGAGAAAAATACTCAGGTGCTGATGAGTTCCTGTGCCCCATTGGGGTGCAAGACATTGATCTTTCTCTTTATCTCTTTAAACTTTTCAAAAAAGTTGAATAAAGAGCATGTAGAGGCTTCCAGACCAGACTCTTTCCTGATCTGACTTCAAGTGAAATTATTCACCACAATGATGACAATCGGTGAGGCTGGGACTGTCCAGGGGACTTTCTATCTTCAAACACTATAGTAGCAGCACTCCACTCTTCTCTATACAGCCCCTATAATGATCCAAAATAACCACCATAGGCTCTAGCTCTGAATTTCAAAGAATTTCATTGTGAATTAAATTTGAGTGTCTGGCTGGTTATAGGTTCATACAGAATGAAGATTAGGTGAGTTTACATATCCTTGACATATTGTGGAAGTGGTATGACTAAGATGATGGAATAGCTGTGGACATTTTGAACCTCAAGATGAAAGCATGTGTGAGGCATACGGAACAACCTTGCAGTGACTCTTATGGAATTGTTGAAGTGATTTTAAGAATATTAGACAAACCTTTAAACTTTTTTTTTAAAGAGACAGGTAGATCACACACATCTGAGATGTGTGCCTTCCTGTTAGGGTTAAACATGGTAGAAAATCAAAACACATCTGAAGTTTGTGGCATAAAGGGACAGGTGCAGTGAAAGGGTTGCACAAGAAATGAATATTAATGAGCAGATGGGATGTGGGCAGAAGAAAGCAGACATGGCCACATTTGGAATGGAACATGACTGAACACAGTACTGAGTTTCTAATATCTGTATGAGCAAATTCCCCACTAAGATGAGTAGCTAGACTAGTCTGGTTTAATTTTCTGTACACAGCTTTTGTTATTAAATGATTCAGCAAGGGTTTCTATTAATTGTAAGTGTGCAAATCATCAATACAAAGGTAAAAAAACAGACAAATGACCAACAACTCCATACCTGTTTGTTTCCTGTGCCACACATAGTACATTCTCCAAATGACTGTCAACGTTTCAGCTTTACTCAGTCTCTGGATCTGAGACTATCTGACCTTCCTAATGCTCACAACTACCCCTCCCAGAGATAGAGTGTGTCGAAAAGGGCCACATGTTTCTGTTTCTGTCTTTGTCTTTGTCTTTGTTTGCGCACAACCCCCACCTCTCACAGGCACTTGTTTACAACTCAGTTGAAACCTGCCCAAACCGGTCCTGTTGCTCCCCTTATCAGCAGGACCCCCACAGGTAACCTGAGGCACAGGCGCACCCCCAAGGACGGCCCCCAGGTCACCATTTGCCCTCAGACCTGCCCGTATCCTTCGGCCACCAATCAGGGCCTCAAGGATATGGGACAATATAAAGGTGGTGGTGACCTCCCCCACCTCAGTACTGCAACAATACCTGGGAGGTTAAGAACTGGGGAGACCAAGGCCTTGGGGACCAAGCATTGTGCTGTTGTTGTGTGCGTCTATGCCAAAGTAAGTAGTATGCCTGAGTTCAACTGGTTGTAATACAATTGCCTGTAGAGAGAGAAGGGTGTGTGTGCATGTTAATTAAGATAGTGTGTTCTTGATGTATAAATGCTTCCATGCCCATTAATGCAGTCAAAGCCTGTATGTCCCATACATGTTATCCCGGTGCAATGTACTTTGCAGCACTGCTTGAATGCCTGTTTGTATATTGCACATTCGCAATGTAACCATCAGTCCTGATTTATTCTCCTGGCTTACTCTTCGCAGGAAACCACAACACAAACCCTCACATCCACCCATTCCAAATCCCCAATAAACAACTGAACCCGGAACCTGACTCCTGTGTCCTGACCGACACCCCACTGTGACAGCAAATTAGCCTGAACCTAGTTACGGGTGAAACTGCCCCCTCAGTTTCAGAGTGTGTGTAAGAATATCTGTACATCTGTGTGTGCGTGTGTCTGTGAAAGAGATTCGTGCAACCTGAACTATTATCCGTGCATTGAGTGCTGTATATAGTGTGCTGTAGGAAGCAGGAAGTGACCTCAGCAGTTACGGTCTCATATCTGAATCATCTGCCTCTACCTACACACATTGGGGAAAAGAGGGCACCGTTGCCAGCATGGAACTTTTAAAAAAATCAAGAAAGACAAAGAGTGACAAATATAGAAAGTGTTCATTGTTTTGTCATTTCAGTGTAGCAAATTGATATGAGTTGAAAATTTGTGTGTGTGTGTGTGTTCGAGAGAGAATCCTGATTACTGGGCCTGACCTGTGGGGGGAGGGTCTCTGGTCCTCGCTCTGAGTGGCTGAGCGTCCGCACCCCCCACCCCCCGCCACTTCAAGGAAAGGCCTACACTTGAGGCTGTACACAGTGCAGGGAGTCATCTTAGGTCACTGTGGAGACAAAGAGAAATAGAACAGGGGATGCCCCCTGATGGCAGTGGAAATTCACAGCATGCCACACTACCCGCAGAACATTACCCCTTGCCTTTCAAGCATGCTATCAGGCTGCCATCTTGTTCTGTGCGGTTTCTCAACACTATACAAATTATGAGTTAGGTGGGATACTTTAGTTCCCCCTCATCTTCCTTTTAATAATCATCATTAACAACCTAGAGAGATTATAGTTTGAAAAAATGTCAAAATAATGTCAAATGTAAAAATAGGAAATAAAAATATTGCAATAAATGCCACTAAACTGAGTGTTACACACAGTATTACAAATGTATAACCTATTGTCTCTTTCATACATGTAACGATATGCATATACAATATGATTTTACAATGTATGATCTTATATTTTAGCATATAGACACTATTCACTCTCATAAATCTGATGTCCTGTGTCTGGTGTGATGACATATTTGTCTCATGAATGGTGTGATGATACATTGGTGTACAATATTAACTCCCTCAAATCAACCACTTTCATAACCATTCCCCATTTCATGGGGAAGGGATTGTACACCCAAAATATCAAAGTGGTAGATTTGAAGGAGTCAATGTTGTGCACAAATATGTCAGTTCTCTTCATATTCTCTTCATAGTAAACTCTGTCTGTTGGAAGGGACAACTTTACCTACAAGAATGATGTTGTGCTAGGATGCACAGCACCCGGTAGTTGAGGATGCTGCTCACCTCCCTGGTGCTGGTGACTTTCCGTTAAGAGGGGAATTTGAGATGAGTCACTGAGACTGTATAAAAGAGGCAGGGTTGTCTGAGACCGGGTCTTTTACAGCAGTAATACAGAGTCAGTGTGAATGGGACAGAAAGAAGGAGAGTGAGTGTGAAGTAGATAAACATTTTGTGTGTATATGAGAGAGAGAGAAAGAGAAAGAAAGGATGTCCTGAATCACAGGAGAGTTCGTTGATGCACCAGCCCAAAAGGAGGAAGTCTTCGCTGTGGGTCAGAGCAGGTACTGTGATCCGGCATTGTACCATCTATTTCTTTTCTTTGAGAGTGGCACAGGTGTGCCACGTGGAAATAGGCCCAAAAGACCTGCACTGCGTATTCTGATCTGCAAATTCTGACCTGTAGAAGGGGTGAGAATTTGAGGGGTGGGGAGGGCCTTGTGGAAAAACACTGAGAGAGGCTTATTATGGCATTCATTCATTTCTTGGTAAATACCTGCTCAACAGACATTTCAACCCACAGTGAGTTAAGGCAGCATTTCTCAAACCTCTCCTGGCGGCCCACTGTCAAATCAGGTGTGCTCAGCTAATCAAAAGTGCCTCTGATAAGTTCAGTCAGGTAGGTAGAGCAAGGATATGCAGGACAGTTGGCCACCAGGAGTAGGCTTGAGAAACACTGACTTAAGGCTTACAACTTTCAAGCCTCATTCTCTGTAGCCAACAGTTTACTATAGAAACTGATATAAAAATTTGATCAAGAGATAAAAAACACTATTTCCTACTGATTTACCTTTAAATGCCTGATTGTCCATATTTTAGGTCTCTGAATAACACATCACATACTGGCTGTGACTAGACACATGTGGTGGGGCACTGGAGTGATGTACTAGCCTTACACAATGCTCTACATTGCTTACACGATTTAGGTTTATAGGGCTGTGGTGAAGATGAACACATGTTGTTTAGTCAGCGGAGGACAGGGAACTGGACCACAGACTGAATGTATGAAAACTCTATAAATATTGTGTATGTGTATGTATGTGTGAAAGTGGGGTTTGGGAGACTATTGGTGTTCAGCATGGAAGCTACTCTGGATTGCTTTAGTAAATACAACCCTTAAAAATGTATCATATGCAAATCCATGTCTTTGTTTGGCAAAGGTACTTTACAATAATGCAATGGCAGTCACATTACATCCACACTGCCAATTGTGTTTCTTAAGGGCAGTCAGTGTTCAGAAAATATAATTTTATATACAGAATGTGTAAGTTATTTCAGTGCTGCACATTTATAGGCTTGGTCCTTTGTTCTGCTATAATACATTTTTGGTTTCTAGAAGGGCCCCTGATGCAGTGCAGAGGACATATGAGAAGTGTGGCAACATTCACGATTCCTCATGCCACCACAGCACTAATCTCTCTCCCTTATGATGATTACTAATTTCAGTCATCTGCATATTTTTTCTTTGGCCAATCAGAGGCATCACATGTCTTTCCACCTAGGTGCTGTCACAACTGAAACTGAACACTGGAATGATGTATGTCTGTCTGCCCCACTCCTCAAAGGATACCATACCATTCATGCTGTTCATTTTCATGCTCTTCTTGCCCTCCTATGACTACAGTGGGAGGAATTGGCAGGGGTTAAGATCAGACTGTTTGTGCAGATTAGATCACTGCTAGTTATACTGAAAGTTTGCTTTTTCTGAGTGCAGCATTTTACAGTGTTGTATTTCTCTCTTTCTCTCTACAGGCAACAGTGCAGCGTCTCCCTGTGGATCGCATCTTGTGCCTCACATGCCCAGCTCAAGGTTAATGCTAATCATGATAGGGGTGGTGCTGTGAAAGACTCCTACCTATTAGCATTAGCCTTGCACTTGTGAGCACTCACCAACAGTGGAATTTCCAAAAGGGGATCAAATCCTGTCAGAACATTTCAGGCAAATGCATCAAACAATTCTTTAATGAAAATACAGGTCAATACTAAATGCTGAGAACCTGATGCTCACCCAAACGTTCACATTTGAAAGAGGAGACTTGCACATGCTTCACTCACCTACGCAGTTGAGAAAAGCTTGAGACAGACACACAAAACTTATTTTCATTCATTTTCAATTTCTCTGTGCTGTCACCCTCTCAGCACTGCATATTGGGATACATCCTGTTATGATATTACAGCTGCCATCTGTGACATCCTTCATTAGTCATCACAATGACACAAAATCTCTGCCTGTTGTCTTAAACTAGGGTGTAATTCAATAAAATATTGAAGGAAAACCCATTGCTGTGTGTCCTGAGTGTTTTTATCCCTTCTACAGAGGGGCAAAGGAAGGTTAATTACATTGTTATAACTACATAATGTGTCATCTTGAACAGCACAAATGGAAAATTTTGACTCTAATAAATGAAAGCAGCTATTTCAAGGACCTACATTTCTGACATTCCTATATTTCATGTCAGCTGCAGGCAGAAACTTATGAATGTAGACTATAGATGCACAGTCATATGGCCTTTACCTGCAGAAAACCTTGTAAGACATTTATATCCATATATCAGGAGGTCTGAAGTGATGCATTTGGATACTATGTACAACTGGGATGTTGGGATGAGGCAGATAATTTCACTTTTATTATTACTGCAAATAATATAATGCCAATTATATCTGGCAGCTGAGGGTCAGTGCCTGATTTTTTTCTGCGAAGGGCAGGGTAACTGGGAGAGGTTCTGATTGTATCATTTCATGAAGTGACATTATGTGTGAATATCTGTGAATATGTGAAATGAGAAATACACTGTAATGTCTCAGTGTGGTCCTACAAGTGGGCACCTCTCCTATATGTTAATGAAGCAGTATTACAGTTACTTAACTAAATGATTCTTGATTAGATGGGGACCGTGGGTTAGTTTTCTCACTACGCTGGTGGCAGGAGTGGGAGAAAAAATGTAGGGGAACAGATGGCGCCTGCTTTGTGTTTTTGGACGTTACATGGGTCAGCGTGTTAGCGCTGGTGGTCGGGACACAAACGCGGACCGCAGGATGTTCCGGTTGCAGGCGAGAATAGAAAGGGACAGGCAGTTCGTAAATCCAGGGACAGGCAGGGTTCGAAGCACAGAGAAGCAATCCGGGGGCAAATCCAAAATCGGGAGTCAGGGAGAACAGGGTCAGGAATCAGGCAGGTGAGAGGCAGCGATCAGATCCAAAACGGCAGGCAGGAATCGAGGTCAGGAAACAGGCAGGATCGGAAATGTAACAAACAACTCTCAAGTAAATGAAGCGCGGGGACGAGACAGGTGAAACACACTGAAACGAACTAGCAACAAGACAGAGACCCGCAGGGAAGATATAGGGCTGGGGTAACGAGGAGATGGGAAGCAGGTGAGCAGGCAGGCAGGTGCAGGCAATCAGGTGGGCGGAGACAGGGCGGAGAGCGGGGCAGGGCTAGAACACAAGGAAAACAAAGGCACAAGGACAAGGAAAACAAAAACACTGCGGCTTAAGGGGGCGGAGCCCTGACACAGCGAGCAAGCGAGTTTTGAACCAAGGTTCTCGCTACTTAGCTTAACCCAGTGTTTCTCAATGCTACTCCTGGAGGTCCACTGTCCTGCGTATCTTCTATCTATCCTTGCTCTAACTACTTGACTGAACTCATCAGTGGCACTTTTGATTAGCTGAGCACACCCGATTTAATCAAGCAGCATGGCTAGATAGAAGATATGCAGGACAGTGGGCCTCCAGGAGTAGCATTGAGAAACACTGGCCTTTAACCCTTATGGCCAGTGTCGTTACCAGTTGAACTAAAGGCAATTTGCCCCTAGCTCTGTTGGAAACAAAGGCAGCTCATCAAGTCTCAGGGAATGACGTAACCGCTGTAACTGTAGCTGCTACCCTACTGGCTTTACGCAGGACTTGCACAAGCTACTAATTTCAGCTCTGCTACACAAGAATAAAAAAAAGGATTTTTAAAAATGCATTTATTGCCTTATTAGTTAACAGGCTAACTGGAGAACTGGGTCCACTTGATGTTGCTGTTTAAAATTTTGTGTCTATGCTGTTAGATCTGTACTCACAATCAATCAGTGCCTGATTTTTTTCTGCAAAGGGCAGGGTAACTGGGAGAGGTTCTGATTGTATCATTTCATAAAGTGACATTATGTGTGAATATCTGTCAATATGTGAAATGAGAAATACACTGTAATCTGTACTGTAATCTGTACTCACAATCAATCAGTGCCTGATTTTTTTCTGCAAAGGGCAGGGTAACTGGGAGAGGTTCTGATTGTATCATTTCATGAAGTGACATTATCATTGTATCATTTCATGAAGTGACAATCAAGGCTATCATCTCCATTCCTTTTGTCCCCCAACAACTAACAAACTCAAATACTAAATCACTACTAAAAGTGAGACCCATCCACAACAAATCAAGAAGTAACAATGACACAGTTCCATTTACACAGAGGGCTGTTGCCCACTTACAGACCTGCAAACCAGGACTTTAGCACATTATTTAATAGGTATTAACCAGATGTAGACCAATTTAAAATAGTCCACTATATGTGTAGGCTTAGACTGACACAAATCTTTCTAAAACAAATCTCATAGAGTACACCTTTAGCATTAAACACAAACACAAAACACAAAAATACTGGCTGAGTACAATTACTGAATTAAATATTTGTAATTGGACATTTATTTACAGATTTTCACGTCTAGGATTTTCAGAATGATTAAATTATGTTTTTTTTTTTTTTTTACATCAATTTCCAAATCATATAGTACGTGCTTATGTTGTAAAATATGTTTTACTGAGCAAAACAAATGCATTATCTTAGAACGGCGCATAGCCACATACATACACATATTACACCCAAGAACATATACACACAGCTCCACTGTCGTCCCCCCACACCCGGAACGATTCGTTGACTACACTTCTTGTACTCAGTTCCTTACGGATATATTAAAATGTAACACCGCGTCAAGAAAGGGGAAAGGCATGGCTGGGTGGCTGAGTTAACTAATATATCGCTGGAAATTACACTTTATGGAGCCTTGGTTTTCGGTTACAGCAAAGAGAAAATAATCCCTCCAAGCACTATGACGTGCCGATCTGTGTGCCGAGTGTTGCAGCGCCGTGAGTACAGTAGTCTGTCTATATTTATAATTGGACTCGGTTTTAGGTAGCTAGCTAGCCAAGGTCTGACCTTGACTGGCCTGCAGATTCCCTGAGTCCCCCTGAGACACTCTTCAAATCAAGAATAGCGATCTCGCTAGTTTCTTACAATAAAGGCTTGCCTTAACCACAAAGACGCAACCATAACCCCAATCATCAGTAAGCTGGCTGCTAACCTATTCAGTGAAACGCAGTGTTGTACTAATTATCCCTATTAGATTAACATCAGTGACCTAAACAAGTAACTAATATTTTGAATATGTTAGTATGTGAATAGTATTGGAGCCACGTTTTTGCTGTAAGACCAGCTGCCAGATTGTCCAGCAGCTAGAACTTTGAAAATCTGTATTGATGAAAAGGAATAAAAATTGAGCCGTATTTTTGCAAAAGGGATCAGTGGTTTTAGAACTAAATTCTTGAGCCCAGTTGACGCTGTAGTAAAATACACAGCTGTAGACAAAACGGCAGAGTATCTTTGATATAGCATAGTTGTATGATTTTGAGACAAAAATGTTTGAGTATCTGTAAGTGATGTGACATATATAAGAGTATTCATTTATGGTAGCAAGATTAAATATGCAGATAGGTTTTGTGTAGAATATTGTATGGTCAGGTAGATACATAACTGTGGATGAATATGCAATGGCTATAGTGTAGTAGTTAGCTGTATAATTGTACTAGCAATATATGACATTCAATTCAATTCAATTCATTTTTATTTGTATAGCGTTTTTTACAACACAAGTCACAAAGCAGCTTTACATTGTTCCCAGGCCTGAGACCCCCTGAGAGCAAGCCTAAGGCAACAGTGGCAAGGAAAAACTCCCTATCAGGAAGAAACCTTGAGCAGAACCCGGCTCAAAGGGGGAGTCCATCTGCTTCTGGCTGGCACTGGGCAGATAGAGTTAAAGACAAGTTATACAATGTACTTTAAGATATTTAAGATTGATAGACAATAGTAATTAACAGCAGAGTGATTATAAAAATGTGTCCTAGGATGTCCGGTTCTTGGAACGCAGTTGGCTTTGATGGGCAGGGCAGCGAGGTAGCAGGACTGGAAATCGGGATGAGACGCTTGGGCTACAGCTCCGGACAGGAGCAGGGATAGGAAGCAAACAGAAAACAGTGATTAGTGGATGATACAAATGGCAGGGATGTAGAACAGAGAGGCAGAAAGGCAGGAGAGGAGGGGCAGTGAAAAAGGTGCCAGAGTGCAACAAGGAAAAAGTCCCAGCAGGCTAACATTATAGCAGCATACCTAGGGGACGGGAGGCAAGGGACCGGCATAGTCATGAGGGTGACCCTAAGGCAGTCAACACCAGATCACGGCACAGAGTCCATGATAAAGTGACAGCAATGACCACTTAGTCCACCAGAGACTCTATGATCCATGCCAGCACCAGGCTATGTCCCTCAGGTGAAGGATTTACTGTATAGATATGTTTTGAGCCTAGACTTAAAAGTGGAGAGAGAGTCTGTTCCCCGAATCTCAGTGGGTAAGCTGTTCCACAGGAGAGGGGCTTGATAGGAAAAGGCTCTACCGCCTGTAGTAGTTTTGCCCACTCTTGGAATGATGAGAAGCCTGGCATTTTGGGAACGAAGGGCTCTCTTCGGAAGGTATGGGTGAAGAAGGTCCTTAAAATAGGGAGGGGCAAGTCAATTTAAAGCCTTAAATGTGAGTAAGAGTATTTTAAAAACAATCCGGTATTTAATAGGTAGGCAATGGAGAGAAGCTAGAACTGGGGTAGTGTGCTCAAAGCGTTTAGTTTTAGTTAAGATTCGAGCAGCTGCATTTTGTACCAGCTGAAGAGCTTTTAATGAGACATTTGCACATCCTGACAAGAGGGCATTACAGTATTCTAATCTGGATGTTACAAAGGCGTGGATTAATTTTTTAGCCTCATTATGATACAATTTTCCTGATTTTGGCTATATTTCTCAAATGGAAGAAGGCAGTCCTAGAGGTGTTAGTTATGTGAATTTCAAAAGAGAGCTCAGGATCAATAACAACACCAAGGTCTTTGATGGCTGCACTCGGGGGAAGGGAAACACCATCAAGGTCCAGTGTAAAATGAGTGAATTTGCTCCTGATTGAATTTTGGCCTATGACTAATATTTCGGTTTTGTCAGATTTAAGGAGGAGAAAGTTTCGGGCCATCCAATTATTTACATCTGTTAGGCAGGCCTCCATGTTTGATATATTCAGAGGGACATCGGGTTTGACTGATATGTATAACTGAGTATCATCTGCGTAACAGTGGAAATTAATGTCATGTTTACGGATGATATCGCCAAGAGGCAACATGTATAACGAGAAGAGCAGAGGCCCAAGCACAGATCCTTGAGGTATACCATATCTTACTCTGGAACGAGCGGAGGATTCGTTGTTAATGGAGACAAACTGATATCGTTCTGATAGATGACCTAAACCAAGATAGGGCCTGTCTGCTTATGCCAACCAGGTTTTTGAGGCGGTCAAGGAGGATACGATGATCGATGGTATCAAAGGCTGCACTTAGGTCTAGTAGGACAAGAAGAGAGATACAGCCATTGTCATAGGAGAGTAGAAGGTCATTAAGCACCGGACTGAAAAACGTCCAAAATGTTAGCGTGTAAAAATGCACAGAGTTGCTTTGATACTGCTTTTTCCAGAATTTTTGAGAGGAATGGAAGGTTTGAGATGGGCCTATAGTTTGACAGGTCATTGGGATCAAGATTGGGCTTTTTCAGAATAGGCTTGATACTGCTACTTTGAAGGACTGAGGTTCGTGTCCAGACGTAAAGGGAGGCGTTGATAAGATTTAATAGCAGTGTGCCAATTGCAGGCAGTAGCTGTTTTCGGAAGCCGGTTGGTATGGGGTCAAGTTGGCTGGTAGAGTTATTAGATGAATTGATAAAAGAAGAAAAGTCGCTAAATTCAATGGGTATAAAAGAATCAAAGCGTGAGGCGGGCCTAATAGACATACCTACATAATCTATGACGGGACTGGCCAGACAGGAGGCAGAAGTCGATGAAAATTTTTGTATTGTGTCTCTTATCTTTATGATTTTACTATCAAAGAAGTTCATGAAGTTATTGCTACTATAAATTGCTGGTATGTTAGGGTTAACTGATGCAGGACTCTTAGTTAATCTGGCGATAGTGCTAAACAGATACCTAGGATTGTCCTTATTCCTCTCAATAAGAGTAGAGAAATATTTGGATCTGGTAGCTGTGAGGGCATGCTTGAAGGTTAGGAGACTTTCCTTCCATGCCAGGAGAAAAACCTGTAATTTGGTGGAGCGCCATTTTCTTTTGAGTTTTCGCGTAGCTTGTTTTACGAGCACGAGTATGGTCGTGGTGCTAGCTTCTTGTCTGTGATTTTCTTCCTTATGAGGGGAGCAACGGCATCCAGAGTTTTACGCAAAGTAGAGTCAATACTGTCTGCAAGTAGGTTAATTTCAGTTGAGCTAGGGTTTGAACATAAACTAGAGGAGATTTCATTGTGCAGGTTGTATGATCTAGGCAGCTCGTCGATAAAGGCATTGGCTGTAAGAGAACAAAACGTGTGCCTAGAAGAACATCTGGGTTCCGAGTATGTGAAGCACGTTAGCGGTAAATTGAAAGAGATGAGATAGTGGTCGGATAACACAGGATTGTGTGGCATAATTTATACCTGGTTAATATCCGCTCCATATGTGAGGACCAAATCAAGAGTTTGGTTGCAGTAATCTGTGGGTTTATCCACAGCTTGATAGAGTCCAATGGGTTCGATGATGGACAAAAATGCTGTTCTGAACGGGTCATGTTCATTATCCATATGCACATTAAAGTCGCCTACTATCACAGCCTTTTCTGTATTGACAACCAGGTCAGATAAAAAGTTGGCGAATTCCGATAAGAAAACACTGTAAGGGCCAGGTGGCCTGTAAACTATTACAAGGGTAAATAGCTGAAATGCAGTCTTGTCAGGATGTGCAAAGCTAAGTACTAACAGTTCAAACGAATGGAAGTTATAGCCAGGTTTAAAGGTGGCACAGAGTTTGGAGCTGTATACAGCAGCAACACCGCCATCTCTGCCAGTAGACATAAAGTACATTAATGAGTCTCACAATTCCTCCCCTCTCTAGGGCTGGTGGCCAGCACAGCAGAGGTGAGGCTGTCCGCTGCAGAGCAGAGCAGGATGCGCAGCGCCTTGTTCCTGAAGGAGCAGGCGAGGCAGCGCGCACTCATTCCGCGCACTGAGAAGATAGAGGTAACGATGCAGGGACCAGGCCTGCAGGGGACCTTACTTATCATGAACAAGGGAGTGTCCACACCTCACAGCTGCGCCCACCGTGAGTACACAGCAAGGTGGCACTGTGTGCGTACATGCCGAGACAAAACAAAACAAAAAAATAGATTGTTGTTGTGAATTAAATTATTTTAAATTGTTTATCATCTTCTGGCTAGGTTTGGAGCAGGTATTAAATTGCAGGGGTTGGGTTGGGCTTTCTGTTTTATGCCCCTGCTTTTCTCCTTCTCTCCCTCTCTCAGACCTGACAGAGTGGCATGTGAGTAGCTCAGCTCTGGCCCTGGTGGATGGAGAGCCTTGGTCTATGAACCGGCCTCTCACCCAGTCCTGCTCACTGACCCTGCTCACATTTAAGGAAACAGAGCCCTGCGAGGTCAACAAGGTAGCTTCGTTCTTGTTCTCCATCCCTGTGTGTTACCTTCTAACTGGTTTGAAGCAGTTACTCTCAGTGCTGTGTGACTGGTCAGACTCTGCCTGTACTGCTCTTATGTAAATGGTGTGTTAATGCTCTGACACTCCCACCCCTCTGCAGGCCTACTGGCGCTCATGTGCTGCTCTCCTGGAGCAGGTGCTTCAGAATGCCTTCAAGGATGAGTTCAGTGTGGAGCTGCTGCGTAGCCCAGAGCTTCCAGGTACCCAGCTGCCTGCAGCTGCACATAGCAGCACCTGTCTGCAGGCACCTGTGTCAAAACATACTCCCTTCACACAGCTACACTCAATTGCAAACAACTGCATGCAACGACACCCGGCTGCTGGCAACTACATGCAGAAGGACTCCACTGCCTGTAGCCACAGTCACAAAAACTGGGACAGAATACCCCTAACTGTCAATAGCAATAACTTTTTGTGATCAACAGCAAAATGTACTCATTAGTATGTTATGGTTTTTCCATATTATTTTTAATTTAGCCTTGTTATTTACACATCACACTGCATGCAGTTAAACTGTAGCTTTCATTTTGCTGCAGTTCCACAGCCTTGATGAGCGTAATGTCAGCATGTCACATTGATCTGATTATAGCAACAACTTGCTTTTGCTGAATGGGATGCTAGGGTCATGTGGTAGAAATAAGCAATTGAAGAAGGTTTTCAAATGACTGCTGTCATCGAAGCTCTGCACTGGAGAAACCTGTCTGCTTCCAGGCTCATGTTATTAGATGCAAAATCTCTTGTACTTGTAGCCATCACCATCCTGTACTTTGAGAGAGATTGAGAGGACAGTCAGAGACATTCTATTATGACCAGATATTCAGTTTCTGTGTTTTTTCCATCTTCCATCTGGGAGGTTCCAGCTGGCAACAGGAGATTCTGGTGCCACCTTCATTCATATGGTTGTTGCTGATGTCTTTTTTTAAGTTGCATCCCTTCAAAAATATTTATAATAGGCCAATGAATTAGAACACCTGTGGCTTCAACATTGGCAAAGACAGAGTTTTCAGTGTGGAGTCCACACTGAACTGACCTGTATATTAATAGTCTGAGGGACAGTCCTCTCTTTCAGTCTGAATAGAAAGTTGTTTTCCCAGGTACTGCTCAGCTCCCTTTCACATTGTCCTTTATTCATTACATTACATTATTGTCATTAGGCAGATGCTTTTATCTAGAATGACTTACATAGGTTAGTTATATTCATTTATGCAGTTATATTAATTTATTTACTGAGGCAATTGTGGGTTAAGTACCTTGCTCAAAGGTACAGCAGCAGTGCCCCAGCAGGGAATCGAACTATCAGCCTTTTGGTTATGAGCTCTGCTCTTTAGCATTGTACTACACTGCCACCCAACAGCTATTCAGTGGCTGTCAAATGCAGCATGATTTTATACAAGATTACCTTACTGCCCAATCACCTTAAAATTTGATTGTTACATAAAACAAGAGTGTTTGTACATTAATTGCCTTGATATTGTAATATTACAATAATATAATACAATATTTCAAGGTATTAAGTGATGATGCAGTTTCTGTCTGTTCCTTTTGCCCCTGTCTGTCTCTCATCCCTCCTTTCGTCATTAATCCCTCTCTGTCTTCCCTCCTCAGTGACATCAGGAGCATTCTGCTGTGATCTCATTCTGGATCGTCAGCTGGACACATGGACCCCCTCAGAGGTAGGTTGTGCTGGGGTTATAGACTGTCACATATGTATGTTTGTATTTATGTGTGTGCATTTGTGTGTGCATGCATGCACATATGTGTGTGATGTTGGCAGTGTGTGATGCTTAGGGTTGATTAATTGACTGATTGACTGGTGATCATTGATCTCCAGGAAGCCCTACAATCTCTAACTCGTGATGCTCAGCAGCTGATCCAGAAGGACTTACCCTGGGAGCCACTGGAGGTGTTGCCCTCTGTGGCCTTGGAGGTCTTCTCTCACAGCAGGTACCCCGCTCTCCTCCATCACTTTCATTCTTTCTCAGCCCTCCATCTCTCCCTTTCTCCCTCTCCACATCTCTCTTGCTCACACACACTCCTGTCCCCCCCCCAGGTGTAAACAGGAAGAAGTGGAGGAGACGGCAGCTGAGAGCCCCAGTGGTACAGTGATGCTGTACAGGTGAGAAATGGCACCAAAAGGTTGAACCTTTGAATGAACAGGAAAATGCAGATCCTCTGCTTTTTTGCAGTGAAAGGTGATGCTGCTGCTGTCGAAATGAGATGACGTATCCTGTTAACACTGTCAGCCAAAGGACTGGACTGAATCCAGTTTCAGTCATTGGCCCTGATTAATTTCCTGTTGTAGGTGTATCAGAGAAGTGAATGCAGCCATCCTGGACCCTGCTATGTGTAGTGGAATTTGCACGATCCCATTTTACACTTTGTCTTTACGCTTTGTCTCTCCTTGCCTCCTCCCTCTTTTCCTCTCAGATGTGGTGACCATGTACTGCTGAGTCGGGGCCCGCTGGTGGCCAGGACAGGGTTGTGCTCTCAGTATGAGGTGACAGCAATACACAATTTGGACCAAGGAGAGAGGGGCCTCCGTCGTCGAGTACAGGGTCTCTCACTTCCCTTGCAGTTACAGGTACCTGTGTACATGTACAAACATGCATACTAACACACACACACACACACATTATATCATAACTGTTTTGTTTATCAGTTTCTGCTGTATCACTACATTAAATGCATGAGACTTAGCATGATTAAAAGGCCTACAGTGTGTATGTCAGGGTTTCCGCTAGGATTTTTTCTTGTCGGTTCAGTGTCCGGAAAGAATTTATTTTACCAGACAAATCTGAAACTTACCGGTCATGTTTCAATAACAGTCTATGTTACAAATGCATATAGAATGTACACCTAGGTTGAAGAAAGAATGACAACGACCTCAAATCAGTTTGACTATTTAATGAACAGTAACGATTGAGCAAAACCTCAGCATTAGCTGCTAAAATGTAGGCTATTACGAAACATCTGTAACCTGTAACGTCTGTAGCCTGTTAAACATTTTATTTTCTCCTTTTTTTCATTGCGGCAGTCCTCTGCTGCCGACTTGAAATCAAACGTGTCCAATGTGTCTTTGCATCTTGCAGTGCACATAAGCTGCATCACTCTCTCCTCCTCCAGACTACATTGTAGCGCCATCTTAATTCGATTCTGCTGGGCCTAGTAGCAAGTATCGCGCAGTAAAAGAGCACACTCTTTTGGGGGAAAAAAGTACTGTAGGCTGTAGGGCTGTATCGAATGCCATTTTTGCCATTTGAAGTTTAGCCAACCTTTTTCGAACGAAGCTTCGAATGTCTGTGATGTGACGTCATCGTTTTGGCCTGTTGTTTCGGCATTTCGTAAGTGAACAAATGAATGTAACAAACAGTTCTGTCGACAAAAGTTCAACCAGCATTTGCTTTAGTGTACAGAATTATTCCTGTGCGATTTCATGACACATAATTCATTCCGTAAACTGCTGACTCAGGCAATGTATTGGACCAAAGCCCTTTCGTGCACATCATACCTTCAGTAATATAGCCTATGAACATAATTAATTTTGTACTTAAGCAAAACACTGATGTCTACAAAAGTTCAAGCAGCCTTTGCTTTCATGGACGGAATGCCTTCTGTAACTGCGGAGTCACGGAATATATTGTGCTAAATCCCTTTCATGCACATCATACTTTCAGTAATATAGCAAAACAGTTAAGTGGACAAAATAAACATTCAATGGCACGGAATCATCCATTTTGTTTTCTGTGCACGAAAGTATGTGCTCTCTTCAATATTTCGTAGACTAAACACCCATCCTAATAATCAAATGCTTAATTTCACAATTGAATGCCAGTTCAATGAACAAAGCTTAGAAGCTTCAAATTTTTCAGTACAGCCCTAGTAGGCTGTTAATAGGCTTTTTTGCTGTCAAAACACAAATGTCCTGTTTAGGGATAGCCTTCCTTATTTCTACGTTTTTGTGAGCATTATTACCAGACATTTTGACCGACAAGTTTTTAAGTTATCGTTTTTTATAAATTTTACCAGGTAAAAACCGGTAATTATCGGATAACGAGAAACCCTGGTGTATGTATGTATGTGTTTGTGAGTGTGTGTGTGTCTCTGTCTGTGTGTGTCTTTCTCTCTGTCTCTGTGTATGTCTGTGTGTGTAATCCCCTTGTCTATGCATCTCTTAGGCTCACCACACAATCTGGAGGAGACTGAGGAAGCGGGCAGAGCAGCTGGTAAGAGAAGCCACCAGCTCCTCCTCATTCCCTGTCTTGTGGTTCTCCCTTTCATTCAGGGTTTTATTAGCCCCATACTTTATTTTTCTCCCCAGGTGGAAGTACCCCCACCCCAAGTCCCAGAAGCCACACCCCCATCTCCAGTTACTGAAGTGCCCCCAGAGATACCTTCCTCAGTGCCTCAGCAATGACTTGCGGCCTTCGTTTGCCTCTTTGTGTGTGTGGGTGCGTGTGAGTGGATGGAGGCCACATGTAAACAGGCTGTAAACTTCATATCATTGTTTCGAATTCATGATGTATAAAAGTGTTAAAGAAAAATCTCTGCTCTCTTTGCTTTTTTATGGAAATACAGAAGTCACATATAGTGGATAAAGAGAGTATTGGTGTGTGGTGAGCAGAGACAGGCGTTCCTGGCAGGAAGAAGAATGCGCAGGGGTGTGATCCACAGCACTGTCAGCTGTTCCCAGTACACTGTGACATGTCTGGTGGATCACTGCCTCTTGTTCCCCATCAGCTGGAAGGCTGCACTGGGATCAGAAAATGGCAGAGCATCCCGGGCACTTGGCTGCCTTCAGGGTTAGTGTCCTGGCAGAGGGCAATATCTTCAGCTCAGCTGTGCTGTCACTGCTGAGAGAAGGGACGGGGGATGGGGTGGGGTGGAGGCGTGTTGTGGCTGTGGCCAGTCAGTGGGGGTGTGTGAAGCTGTGCGGTCAGCAGTCACTGCTCAGACAATAGCCACGTTGTGTGCGAGTGCTGCTGGATGGGGCAGGCAGCTGCTGTGACTGTCACCACAGGGACAGGTGCAGTAGGGTGTGTGTGTGTGTGTGTGTGTGTGCGCAGATAGTGTTTCACCGGTGAACAGTGATCATAAACACATACCAAATGAAAGAGTTTTGTTTGCACTCTTTGAACGACATCAGAGTTTTTTAAAAAAGAAGCAGCCACAGGCCATGTGGACGGCAGCCAGCAAAAAACTGAGTTTAAAAGAGACTTAAATTATCATTTAAAGCCCTTCTCTGACCCAGCTGGCACTGTTGTTCACAGCAAAAGGCAATAGGGACATCAGAGCTTGCACCAGCACCCAGTGGGGTAAGGGACATGTAATATCCATCATGCCATGGGGCAGGGACCCACAAGGCTTGGCAGCTGTTGACCGCTGTCACTCTGAAGCACCACCCTGATACCTGATGTACAGCAGGCATGGTAGGGGACCCACCACAAATCCCCGCCCCTACCCCTCTCCCCCCCGATGCTGAAGAATGGAGGGGATTGTCCTGTGGCTCATGTTTACTAAGTTGGTCACATTCCCTTCACGATCTTGTTGTCCAATGAATACCTGATGGAATACTCATTGTCTGCTTGGAGCTCCCTGTATGTATTGTTCTCTTCCTGAGCAGGCCAGCTGGTCACCAATGAACAAATATTTCAGGATGAAAGTGTGAGGAAACATATAATGACCAATGTGTGATTACATCCCCTCTGAAATTTAAACAGAAGCACAAAAACATTTACATAATGTTATTCAAAGGATTCTTACACATAGTTAAAGAGATGTTGGGTGGGTTTATGCATTACACTTATTCAAATCAAATTTCTTATTTGAATTCCACGAATTCCATTCTGTTTTGTTTTTAAATGACTACTCCTAGTCAC
Organism: Megalops cyprinoides; assembly: GCF_013368585.1. Lineage (NCBI taxonomy): Eukaryota > Metazoa > Chordata > Actinopteri > Elopiformes > Megalopidae > Megalops > Megalops cyprinoides. The sequence goes on from NC_050593.1 coordinate 674,267, forward strand.
TTCATTTTTCACCTGCCACAAGATGTCATGTCTTTCTCGTAACAGGCTGGCCTGATCAGAGATCGGTTTTTGTCGGACTCCCGGCCTGCCACTTGCGTTTGTCCACACAGAGAGCAACAGTGGCTTTAAATTGCTAATGAGTATGTTAAGCGCAGGTTTTCTTTATTCGTGTGGAGAAATGACTTCTTCAGAAGTCTGGAAAAAAATACTTTTAGGGACTCAGTAACTCGCCAGCAACGGTCGAAAAATAATTTGCAGAAAGCATACAAAGAACTACAGTGGTGTTGGAGCGGAGCCACTTAGTCGCGCTTATTAGATCATACGGACCGGCAGTGGATATGTCCCACCCCATCCCTAAGGAGGGCGTCGAAGTGTGAGACTGCAGAAAAAATAGCTCACTTGACCTGCTGCGCGGCACAGAACCATAGCGGAAACGCGTTGTCTAGAGTGATCTTAGGGTCTGCGGTATCACCACCGCACACCACCGTTGAGATCGTACGTTGTTAATGGAAAATCTGAAACTTTGGGGGAACCTTCGATCCCTCTATCCCTGGATGTGTGATTCTAGCACTGCACGTAACTGCAAGTGTGATTAAAGTGTACATTGCGAGCCCTTCACGAGGATGGAAAGAGTGAAACTGTGCACCCTCTCTACTCTTATAATTTTGTTACAGAGTAAGTACTAAGTAGCTACAAAGCTTTACCTCCTGTTCTTCTCTGTTGCACTGTCTTTTCAGAAAATCAATTATACAGCTACCGTTACCAAGTCTTGGTATATTCGTATTTAGTTTAGCTAACCCAAATAGCAGTGACAGGAAAAACATTGTTTAAATGATAAGAAATAGCTTCATGTACAAAACTGTTACAAAGTTCTGTAATACAAACATACATACATTTTAGTCCGCGTTACAGTATTGGGGGGTGTTGTACTGTTTTGATGCATGCTATTTTGAAAAGTCCGAGTACAGTATATTTAACACAATGCCATTATGCAATGCGGATGCTTTTTTTAATGTGATGTACTTCATGTAATAACTACAGTGGCTTGTGTAATAATGTAAAAATACAATATTATATGGCCCTTGCTCTGAATCAAGAAGACTTTTTGAAATCCCATTTGCCCTGTTTTCTGGCTTTTCTCAAATGCAATAAAACTTCAAACTGTGAAATTACGTCCACAGATGATATAATGTAAAAAAAATGGTTACGCAATTTTGTATTTTTAAGTTTATTTTCCACTGCATTTGAACATTTGAGCTGAGAGTCATCCAGCTATCCTCAAGGCATTCATTTCGCAACCACTGATGCGCAGTCATCAGTTTATCAATTTAATTTAGTAATAACTCCATTGTACTTGTCAGGACGTAATGTTTGTGTTTTGCATATTTCAAAAACCTGGTTTTAATGTCTTGTAATGTTGCAGACATTAGTTTGACCTGAAAGCATGTCACATTTAATGTTTTTAGTTGAAGAAATTGTCTTTTAAACACTGACATAATGGATAAAAGCTTTGTAGAAGTTCCTCAGCGGAGAATGGGAAACTGAGATGCAGACAAAAAAGGTACAAAGACATTCTGGAAAAAGTCCACACGTGTGGTTATTGATTGATTATTGGTTAGTATCTGTGCCATGCTCCTTGCATAGTCACACTGTTTCAGAGAGCTTTGTGTTTGTGCTCTGAGGGTTTCATATGCACACATACATACATGCAAACCAACCACATCCAATTGTTTTATTTCTTGCTGTTCCCCTTAACCTCAGTTACTTTGGTGAGATGTCTGGCTTTGTAAATGTGTTTCAGAATGTATAAGCAAATGCAAACCAATGTAATGCAATGTAACTGAATAATAGTGAAAATCTGCTGCATGTAGTCTGCTGTTACAGAAAGAATTATCAGCGCATAATGATACTTGTTGCTGAGCAGTTGGTCAGAGTGTAGGTGGATTTGAATGATAGTATGCATTCATTTTTGTTAAAAGCTTATCAAGCAGCAGAGAATGGGAGTTAGACAGAATGTGCCCTAATGTGTGCCTGTTTATCCCCTAACACACGTCAAACAGCCTATGAAAGAAACTAGAAAATGGGCATTCCTCAGTGGTGCCACAGCTAATCACTTTCTCTTCCTCACTGCTCTCTCACCTTGTCTCGTGTGTATCTCAGGACACTCATACAATACATTTATAAGTGATTCATACACTTGTTTGGGTTCATGTATGTGTGTGAGCCTGTGTATATATGTGTGCGAGTAATTGTGTGTGTGTGTGCAAGTCTGAGCTTCAGGAGGAAAGTAACTCTTCTTTCACTCTGCACAGGGAGAGACAATGTGCTGCTTCACAGGGGAATGTGGTGATAAGAAGCAAGGACAAAATGGACCCAACTGCACTGAAAACAGAGAAAAATGGAGGGACAGTGAGCCTGTATAGGTTACAGGTTACATTGTCTATACATACACTTAGTTTTTCACAGCAGCAACTCATATTGAGTACTCTGCTCCAGTGCACAGTGGTCAGGGGACCACTTGTATACCTTATCTTAGGATGGATCTGTACTAGGTGTTGCCCTTCCAGAAGGATCTGGCACTGGCATAACGTCCTTTGCCCCCCATTGCAGTTTCTAAGCTGCAATATATAATATGAATTTGAATGGGAGGGACAATGTCATCATGGATTCCTAAGCAGAGATGTAAAAATGTATGCTTAAAGAGTCCATAGGTTGTTAATTCAAGAATGATGTGGCAACAAGCTAATGTTTAAAAGCCAGCTATAGTTATGCTTTGTTTTGCATGAGTACTTATTTGAGTGGTGTGGTTTAGAAGTGTACATCTGTGTGTGCTTTCTGGAACAAAGTTAGTACAGCTGTTGATAGCTAGGACAAAAATGAACATTTGATAAGAGCATTAGGTGAGAAATATTAAGATTATTTAGATGTGCTATATGTTGATGGCTGAAGCACTAGCTGCCATTCACAGAATGTAGACCAAAACCTCCTTCTGAATTTTTCTGGGTAGCGTTGGCACTGTCTGGCACGATGTTCTATGCACTGACCCCACTCCAGACCTGCAAGTAAGGAAGCCAGAAACAGACAGGTTGGAGAAAGGCACCCCTGCTTAATGTTCTATTGTGTAGACACTACACTTGGCTCTTTACTGCTGTCTTTCACTTTGCTGTAAATGGTGACTTTTTTTGCTCTGTGGAGGATGTGAGAATAATCCACACCTCTCTATTATCATTTTTACACTGGCCTCTTCTCCCCAGCAGCAGAGCAGATTGGCCCACCCTTAGCTGTGGGATTGTGTGAACTTTGCTGTGCTTTACTCCAAAAGCAACAACAGTCCAGGGCACTATGGCAGAGCTGGGGACAATGGTGGGATTTGGGGTGTGTGTGTTTGAGTGGGTGTAGTCCTCCCCCACTCTGCTGCTGACAGCAATTTCCAGGGAAACAGGATGACAAACAATAATCCTGCTCCCAACAGTAGACAGGAAGGGCTGATCCTACTTCCTGTTCCTGTCAGAGGTAAATATGTACAATGGACACTGATGCTCCATGCAGCAGGGATCAGGCATCACTGGCTTCCAATCCATGCGAGTTACAAGCCCTCACTCACTCGAAACCCTGCCACCAGCTGTCCTCTTCCCTCTACCAATATCAAATCCCTCTTATCGATTTTAGAGGTGGGATAATGTAGAGCTCTACACACTAACAGGTTACTGAGACAATAGTTACTTTGAGGCTGTGAAATGCACTAACATACTTTCAAGTCACCACAATGCAACTGGAGGACAGCAGTGTAACTGGGTTTGTAAGATCACCTCATGGGTAGAAAGCACTGGGTTTGTAACCACCTCATCGCTGTGATTAATAGGATGGGGGAAGGGGTTGTGTCTGTAGGATAACTAAAATGTGAACTGCTATGGGTTTGTGTCAGCAAAAGGACTGTGAATGGTGGACAACATTGAAGTCTGTATGTGATTAGTGAACTAAAGTGAGATAAGTTTTTTTCCCTCTTTTGCAATTTGAGGGCAGACGAAGAAACAGGAACAGTTATGAGCTTGTTTCTGTGCTTACATTCTATTGACTAGCATTCTGAAAATGTTTTGGACAGTTGAGTGATCTGGAGTTTGCACTATGTGAGCTTATGTTAGTGTGTGCTTGTGTGTGTGTATGTGGGGAGGGGCACCATTTGACAAACAGCTGCTACCAGTTGTCACCATGAGCTTACAGGAGTAAGGAGGAGCACCTGCTGGGGATCAGAGAAATTGGAGAAGGGTGGTAAGATGGTGTTGGAATGACAGAGAAAGTGTGGACTTGCCAAGGACAGAGAGAAATCAGGAATCCACAAGTGCCAAGCTGAGAGAATATAGGTTGTTACCATATTTGTGATGATGTGTTTGGCCCAGGGTCACGCCATCTACCTACACTGGCCCTCAGCTCTCTCTGACTGTACAAACTACCCCTGCTATCTCTGTACCCTGCCCCCCACTCTCCCTCTCTCTCAGTCTCTGTTTGTACTGTCTATCCATCTCTTCCGTCTGTACAAACTACCCCTGCTATCTCTCTCCCCTCTGTCTTACTCTCCCTCTCTGTCTCTCTGTCTACATGAACTGTACCTACCTCTCTCCTTCCCTCTCTGTCTCTGTATCTTTGTCTGTACTGACTGCTTCTGCTGTCTCTGCCTGTAGGTCCCAGCACTCTCCAAGTCACTGTGAGCAGCAATATGCCCAGAGTTGAGGTCCCTGAGAATGCAGGTGAGATATGCCATGTCGTTGTATTATCTCATAACTCGTTTTCATTGGTGAGAGGTTCCATGGTTGACAGGCAGAGGGTGCTGTACAGTGTGAGCTTGGCCTGACCTCTCACAGCTGGTTTGTGACCTCAAGAGGCACCTGTCCATTCTGTCCACATTTTACTCTTGCTTACACATTTTCATCCTTCCCTTTCTCATTTCTTTCTTTTTCACCCCCTCTCTTTTATTTTTGTTTCTCTCCTTATCTCTTCTCTTTCTCTGTCTCCTCCTTCCCTTTTTTCCAATCCCTCCCTCTTCTCTTTCACGCTGTTCGCTGTTTCTGTCTCAGATGCTGTCCTGTCCTGTGTATTTAGGACAGAGAGAGACAACAACCCTCGCATCGAGTGGAAGAAGAAGGATAAGGATGTGTCCTTTGTCTACTTTGATGGAAAGTTTAGAGGTGACACACATACACACACACACAAACCTCCATCCCATATCCTCATACCCTATACTTACTCCCCCCCCTGACTGCTGCCTTTGCTCCATCCCTGATCCCTACTCAAAACTAACTTCTGCAGCATAATCCCCAAGTTATGCCCACACTACCTTAGCTGCCCACAACTATTTTGCTAAGCCATGCTCATCCTCACTTTTGTGTCTAGGTGACTTTCATGGTCGTGCGGAGATCGAAGGGGCAACAGTGACCCTGAAGAAGGTGACCCAGAAAGACACAGGGGAGTACCGCTGTGAGATCAGTGCTCCTCTGGACACAGTCACCCTGGGTGAGACCAATGTCACCCTCAAAGTGCTGGGTATGGCATTTGCCTTTTTTCCCCATCTACATATACTGTATCTGTCTTTTAATCCATGGATGGTGCTCTCATCCCCATTTGCTCTTCTTTGTTTAACTTTCTGAGACAAGTACAGAGGTACAGGGCATTCATAGTAGTTGTTTGTTCTTCTTATCACTTTCCCTTCTGTCCTTGTGATATCGTCCCATACCCCTCCATCCCTAGTGCCCCCCCACACCCCCTCATGTGAGATACCCAGTTCTGCCCTGACGGGAAGTGTCGTGGAACTGCGTTGTAATGATAAACAGAGCGTCCCTCCTGCAAGCTACAGATGGTACAAGGACAACGCACTGCTGACCCTCTCCCACAAGACCAATGTCACTTACTCCCTGAACACCATCACTGGCACACTGGTGAGTAACATCTTGATGCTACATTTGAGAATGCTGTATTGTGATATCATGAAGGGGTATCTGTGCTGTGGAATTATTCAGACAAGGGAGAACAGACAATAGCAATACACTTTTCTAATCGATGGCTTCAACTATAATATTTGTGGAGAAACTTTCATGTCATGTCGTGTTATTTTGTTGCTGTCAATTTGAGCATAATTTTTTGACCAAAGTATTCAATTAAGGCAAAATGCCCTACAGAAGCATAATGAAACAGTGCCCAAGTCAACACAGCATGGACCAAACACTTGAATGTGGCAAGTTAAAGCACAGCACAATATGTCACACAGACTACATCTACCACATCAAACAGCTGCTACACTGTACCATAGCATAAAGATTACACTTGCTACACTGTACTACAGCACTTAGACTATACATGCTACACGATGCTACACTGTTCTACAGCAGACTGCAGCTGCTACACTGTTCTACAGCACAGACTGCAGCTACTACACTGTACTACAAAACACAGACTATAGTTGCCACAACTGCTACATTGTACTACTACTTCAGAGTGCAGCTGTTGCACAGTTCTGTTGTAGTACAGTTGCTCTGGTGTTTCCCAGCACAGCTGACTCATTTGTCTCTACCACCTGCTTATATCTTGAGTAGCGATTTGACACTGTCTCCCGGGCCGACACGGGACAGTACCACTGCGAGGCCTTCAATGGGCTAGGGTCCAAGAGCTGCGTGGGAAAGCACATGCAGATCGGTGAGTGTGTGCACGTTTGTGTGAAGCCCCACTGGATTGAACTGCATAACAGCGTCCCGCCATTGTGTGGACATCACAGACTCTCCACCTGGCTGAGAATTCCAAAAAACTCTCATGCAGAGGCTTGATTCGAAAGACAGAACTTGGAGCGCTCATTGAAAAGCATTCTGCATCAATTCCCCCTCTCTGTCCCCAGCACTGGTGACGCTTGTGTTACACGGGTGTATCAGTATAATCCTCTCCCTCTTTGCAGATGACGTGAACATACCAGCGATCATTGCTGCAGCTGTGGCAGTCATCATCCTCATCTCTGTGTGCTTCCTGGGGGTCTGCTATGCCCATCGTCATGGCTACTTCAGCAGTGAGTCTTGTCTATGTGTTTCTGGCTGTATGACTGTAGTCATACCTGTGCCCATTTCTTTCTGTACTTAAAATGGGCAATTTGGCTGAAAGAATATTCAACAATGAAATTGGAGCCACACTCAGAATTGTTCTCTCTGAGGCTTGTGGAGTTTATGTAACTGGTAGCTGACAAGTGTGACAAGAGTTGTAACATCCACCTAAACAAGTGTTGCTATAGCCTCTTCAGTGCTCAGCGAACACCCAACATATTGTCTTTCTCTCTCTCTCCCTCTCCTCCTCTTTATTCCCCATTTTTTCTCTTTTCAGAAGGACACAGGGGAAGGTAAGGGCCTATTTATGCTGTTTAAAGTTTGACTGATACCAATACATCAACAGAGAAAGTCAAGTGTGGACATTTCAATAATGTTGTGACAGATTTGGGTAACAGATGAGAATTGTGTGTGGGTTAGAAACATTTGCATAATACACTAATAATACACCTTGGAAGTAAATGTGACACAATATGCAATTGTAAGAATACAAATGATAGAAGTGACTGAAATGATACGCAAACAGATAGTATAGATAAGTATAGATAGTATTGACATCCTGACCTAAAGCATGGCCTGTCCACCTATCCTCTTAAGATTCTCTGCTCTGACCAGGACTGGCCTGTATTGTGATTTTGATTGGCTAACACTAACAAAAACCTGCATTGTGATTGGCTAGACCCCTTATCCTGGTATTCTTGTTAATATCCCTGAGCATGGTGTTCAGTGTGTGCCACTGCCGTGTGAGTCTTTCACCTTTACACTGACCTCTGACATGCAACCATTACATGCCCCCCCACCCCACCCTGCAGGTCCTTCTGGATACCACAATGTCATGGCACCGCCCACATCAGCAGCCAGAACCTGCACAGAGCAGACGACATGTGAGTCAGAGACTTACACAGTGACAGACAGAAAGAGAAAGATAATAAATGGTGAGAGGGACAGACCTTCAGGGACAGAGAGAAAAAGAGACATAAAACATGTTGGAAAGGCCAGAATACAGAATAAATGGCCTTTGACTGTGACAGCACAGAACAGTTTTTTTGTGTGACTGTAGGTATGAGTGTGCATGTGTGTGCATGTGTGAAAAGGCTGTGGGGTTCTACAGTTTAATACCTCTCCCCAAATTTGGCTCACATTTAACCCACAACAGGTGACCAAAACACAAAATTTACACATCTTCTTGAATTCAAGCAAAAATTGTAGGGACTGTAAAGAGTGGTTACAGGAGCAAATCACAAATGAGGGAATAACTTTTCTTGAGACATTTCTAAAAAGAAAACTTGGACAATACAAATAACCTTCATACCAAGTATAGTACAATCTGCACCCACAGTTAATGTGATACTTAACTGCTACTTGAATGCTACCTGAACTTTAAAAAAATATGAGTAAGTCTTATTGCAATTTAGAAAAATGTTGTATTATGAAAGAAATACATATGCATGACTTGATATACATGTCTGACAAATACTAATAAGTACCATTTTCTCTATGGTATTCAAATAACCATTCTTGTATTTGAAAGTTGTGTTCCCCATCTTACACAGTGGCACACCAAATAGATACTGCTTTGTTAGCACCCAGAGCTAATGATGGTTGAGGCTGCATTTACAGCAATTCAACTAAAACTGAAAAACAAATAAGCCAAATACAGGAAGGCTGAAGGAAATTATCGGCTGCCCTCTGCCCACCCTGGACGACATATCCAGATCCCGCTGCCTCAGTAAAATTAAGGCCATCACAGGAGACTCCTCACATCCCGCCTACCACCTTCTAGTCCAGCAGGAGGAGGAGTCCATATTACCATCATTTTTACTTCATTGTATTCTCTGAAATATTGCATTATATTGTTTTTTGTGTTATATTTATCTGTTTCTGTTAATATATGTAGTATTTGTAGAAACACATTATATTTGAAGTGACTGCTTGCAGTATCACTGATGTGCTGAAATAAGCTCCCTTGAACTGAATCAACACTGAGTGTAGGGCTCCGTCTACTGGCTGTAGGGCCTTCAGGAATATAGTGTAGTAATGATGCATAATTTTAGTCTTTGGATTACTTGAAATGTTTGAAAAAAACATATGTGCTATATAGTCTCTGAAATGTTTTCCTAAAATATATACCTTGTCTTTGTCTTTCAGCAATAGCTCAAACTACAACACCCCTCTACACGATGTAAGTGTCATCCTCTTCCCCCTTTTATTTGAGTGCTGCTTTTAGGATTTGGATGTTTACTGTCCAATCAATGAACAACAGTCAACCGGTCAGTCAGTCAGGTAAAGGTCAAATGCTGTATTTCTGACAAGTTAGAGCAGTGGTTGACAGCTGTATTGCTGATCAGTCAAAGCAAGAGTTACTGACCTGTTTTACATTTCTGTCAAGAATAAAGGTTGACTGATGTATCACTATCCACTTCTCTCCTCTTCAACCTCAGGACTTCAAACATACCCAGTCCTTCATGTTGTGAGGACGCACCAGACTACTGCCTTGTTAATATCCCAGCAGAAACACTGGACTGCACACAGCCATCCACCATGGGACTGACTTTAATCAAGATTGGGAGATGAGATACAGCAATGTCTGCCAAAGACAGGTGGCAGGGAGAGAGATTTCGCTATAAACCTCCACTTTCCCTGCTCTGCTGTTCAGAAACATTGCACCTCAACACTGCTGCCCATTAACCCCCTCTACTGACCAAATCATGAAATCTGCATTCAGACTGTTCACCAGCTGTTTTCATCAATCCTGGGGGAAGAAAAACCAAACCTACAAGACCAGTGTTCCTTTCAAGCTTGGCTTCCTGCATCTTCACTGAGTTTACAAATGGAGAAGACACCTGATGAAATAATATACAACAAAATGTTTTTGACTCAAAGTGACAAAAAAGAGCCCTGCCCTGCTTCACTTTAGTCTATCCTCTTAACCGATGTTACCACACCCAGATTACCAAGAAGGTAATGAAATTTTGAGATATTTTGTAAACCTCCTTTTGTGAGTGCTTTTATATTTTACATTCTTGCTTTCTCAACTGCTTTAGTCACTATAAGAATGAACTGGAATGGAATTGGTTGTTTCAATTTGAGCCCATGAATTAATTGAAATGGAACAGGTTGTTTTTGCACTGAAGCTTAAATGAAATTAAATCAGCATTAAAACGTCTTTTTTCCTACTTCATTAATTGTGTAAAACAAGGATAGCTTACTGACAGGGCAGCTGATTAAAGCAACATTTAAATATTGATGCATCACTTTCTCTGTGGATAGACAGCCAAATAGAAAATACAGCAGAGTTTCCATGAACGATTTTAGGGGGTAGTCACACTAAGCAATCCGTACCGTGCCCCCGCAAGTTTGACCTCCAAAGTCCAGTTCGTTTGACTAGTGTGATTGCTCCGTACCATGCCCGGGCCCGCTTGAAGAGGTGGGCTCGGGCACGGTACGCATCAGTGTGATCGCTAAGCGTGCCCGAGTACGGAACTCGAACAAGCCAATGATGCGACTGTCCCATTTAACAAATATATCCGTTATAGCTGGATATCTGTTAGTTACACGCCCACTTATAATAATTTCTTTAAACCATCATTTGATTAGCCAGCTGACTTCCTTATAACAAGCTGGCTACCTCCAAAATTCGATTGGTTAGTTCTGTAGATCTATACCTAAAATAACTCTGTGGATCCCCACATTAGCTTGATTACTAGCAAGTGAAATAAAACTAACCATACTTTACGTGGCGATGTAAGCATTGCTGTTCTCAGGGGCTTAATCAGAGTATCACAAAGGAAGCAGCCAACCTGTTTAAGTAGCTAATCTTCAACAATCGTTCAGATAGGTAGCCTGTTAGCTAACTAGCTATGTTTGTCAAATCTATCGCGAGATAGCTAACGTTAGCTCCCCAGCCAGTTAGCATCGATTATGCAACGCAGCGATTTTCAGTTAATCGTGCTGCAAGTATATGAAGATTTTTTTACGGAGGCAGCTGACGTTGAGGGAGGAATTTGGCTTTACTCGCCAACTACGATTCACGTTCATCAGTAAGGTGAGAACGAGACCCGTTATTAACCCAAATGTTCTCGAATGAATTGAAAAGTGTACTATCCAAGCAGTATTAGAAGATGCTTGTTGTTGTAATGATGACAGTAGCGCACAAACAAGTAGTAGCCCTAACTGGTTAACAGTAGCTAACATTGTTGTGATTAGGCTACTGTTATCTGACACAACATATTGGTCTGTCCCTTAGCATGACTGGAACGTCAGTTGCCTCCGTAAAAATCTTATATGTGCAGCACGATTAAATGAAAATCGCTGCGTTGCATAATGATACATCTATAAGGCATGTGAGAGGGCCGTGTGTCACTCCAAATAAGCCACAAAGTAAGTACAATCATGAACTCCATTGTGCTGTCCGAGAGCGCTTTTCTTCAACACAAAAAGTTGCATCGTGATGACATAAGTGTGCTCGGGCCCGGAACGTTAAGCGCAATGTGAGCGCAGGCCAGCAGGGGAGTGGGGACAATCATGTTCGGGCACGGTACAAGGCAACCTGGCCTAGTGTGAGTAATGACCCATGCTATCTATTCTAGGACAGGGCGCACAGTCTGTCCTTAAGAGGATGACCAATGAAACTACGAGATGACAGTGCAGGGAAAGTGCAATATGTTTGTATGCACTATACAGGTTCCCACAAACACAGTACATCGTTCACACCAGTCCCACTGATAAAAACATATCTTACCACACCCAGTGTTTAATACAGTTTCATTTATTAAATAATTAGTAGTCAAAAGAAAGAAGGAGACACACGGACACACACTGACAAGTGTATTTCTCACTTGGGCGATACATTGTCCAACTTGGGTTCTGAAAAAGAGGGGATAATTGTTTTTAAATAATGCTCATGAATTACATGAAATAATGAAGTCCCTGCCATGCATTTTCATTTGCTGTTTCAAGCTATGCCCCCCCCCCCCCCCCCCCCAACTATAAATCCCAACAAAAGCTTTTTCATCAGGACTGACAATACCAGTAAACAGATGCAACTACCATGAGCAGAATTAGTACAGGTAGGGATGCACTCAGTATCAGCTGATAAAAACTTAAGTTAATAATCGGCGTCGGCAGATATGAAAAATTTCTGCCGATGTGCCTGGTGCATTAACTATGCGCACGCGGTGACGCCAAATGTTTATTGTGAGCGCCAGCAACAAGCTGTATGGAAGTATTTCGAAGTATCTGAAAGAGATTTAGACAAAATTGCTATTTGCAATGTTTGTAAAGCACCAGTGATGCGAGGAGGGGTAAAATATATAGCCAAGTTTATCACTCTGGGAGGATGCTAGCTGTATGCTGCTAAGCTTTTCTCTGCTTCTGGAGGGGCACGAGACCATTTTTAAATAACGCGGCTCCGAAAGGAGAGAATGCGATTTGAAATGAAACAAGACAGCCCGCGATCGCCGAGCTTGTGCTTTGGGACTCGAATGGAGGGCCTAATGGCTTCCACCGAGCCCCTAGCTAGGTTTCTCACCCAGGGAGGATACTAGCTGAGTGCTGCTAAGCTTCTATTTGCTTCCGGAAGGGCGTGAGACCATTGTTTGAATATTGCAGCTTGGTAAGTAGAGAATGTGATGAGAAATAAAACATGACAGCCTGATATAGCCCAGCTCGTGCTCTCGGACTCGAACGGAGGTCCTAATGGTTTTGACCAACCCCTAGCTAAGTTTCTCACCCTGGGAGGATGCTAGCTGTGTGCTGCTAAGCTTTTCTCTGCTTCTGGAGGGGGCGTGTGAAAAAATTTAAATAACGTGGCTCAGGAAGCAGAGACGGCAATGGGAGATAAAACAAGACAACCTGTGATCGCCTAGTTCTTGCTCTGGGACTGAACAGAGGGTGTAATTTTTGTGTTTGGACACTTACACAACGACACAGGCCAGCGAATAACATTTTCTGTACATTTTGTGTCTCTGCTCATTCAGAATAAATATTGCAGTTCCATAAAGAGAGAATGTGATGGGAAATAACAGACCATCGGCATCTGTACACATATATATATATATATATATACAATATCGTGCATCCCTAAATATAGGCATGTTCAAAATACACATACTTGCTAATCTTGCACACTGTGATGTACAGGCATAAGAACACTTTACTGTGTACAGCAAAAAGGTGTATGCCACTTGCAGTCTATGAACTGCATAACTTTTGATCAGTAGTATGGCATAGTAGTAAAGGAGCAGGCCTGTTAACAAAAGGTTGGTTCTCCTGTTGGTACACTGCTGTTGTACCTTTGGACAAGGTACTTAGCTGACCATTTCCTTATTAAATATGCAGCTGTATAAATCTATAAAATTGTAACCTAGGTAAGTCTGAAAAAGAATACCTGCTAAATGACAATAATGTAGGAAAGCAGCCCTCAACTCTAAAATTCCTCTGAGTGATTTGTAGTGTGCCAAGATGTGCTTTGAAATAACTAATAAATTCCAAACTTATTCTGCAAACATAGGATATAAGACTATGCTATACACCAGTAATGTTCCAACTCACCTGGGAATTTGAAGGTTGGGAATTTGGTGAGGTCACTGCCACCGTAGAGTCGCTGCAGTTTGGTCATTTCCTCAGACAGGTTCTTCTGATATGCTGGTCCAGCATCCACCACTTCACCTGATGCCCTGTGAGAGCAAAGCACAAATAAGGCACCTGGTACTCTCCCCTAGTAATGGAGGTCCGTGGCATGTGCTGGCCAAATGTTGACAGTACCACGGCTCATGGGTTATACTAACCCTAAAAACACAACCATGGGCTTCTAATGTAGAATGTCTAGGAGTGAGGGAGAAGAGGGTTTTCAACTCACTTGCTCTTGGCGTTATAGTCGTGGATCCTGTCCAAGAACAGTTTCTGAACAGGGTCCAGTTCTTTAGCCCGATTGAAAACAACGGCTGACAGGGCCAAGTTCCTGCGCACGGTAACTGCCATGGCTGAGCGGAGTAGGGCGGAAAACTGGAACAATCGGCGCAACGCCATTCTATCATTCAAACAGAGATGACAGCAGCTGTCGCAAAAAGGCCACTACTTTGTCACAAAAACAAAGCAAAACAAACAAATACATAGATTAAAACAGCAGTGTAGCATAGTGGTTAAGGAGCAGGACTCGTAACCGCAAGGTACTTAACCCACAGTAAATATCCAGCTGTATAAATGGATAACATTGTGAAGAACTGTAACCTATGTAAGTCGCTTTGGATAAAAGCGTCTGCCAAATGAATAAATGTGAAACAAAGTGCTAGAAGCTACCACATAGAATGCACATGTGGGTACGGGCAAATTGGCTTTAGCTGAACTGGTAACGACGCTGGCCAGGAAGCAGTAAGAACTCCGGTTCGAAACTCGTTCGGTAACTGACCCACGTAACATCTATAACACACATCACTGTGTGTGTGTATAATTTTAATTTTTTCTACTGGTGATTCTACTAAGCTTCACAACTAGCAGTTTACTGCGACGGGACACCGATGTTCCAATGCTCAAATATCTAAACATTTCAGTAGTTGGTAACAAAATATGAACTTGCTGTTCACGTATTTCAGACTATATATTCACCTAGACAACTACACAGTAGAGTAAGTTTAATAACAATAATAAAAAAAAATAACACTGACCTTGTAGGTGACGCTCGTCCTCGCACAGCACCTACGGTTGGCTAACGCGACACAAACATGGCTGACCGACACTCGCCGTGCATTATGGGCGAGATGCAAATTAAGGGTGAAATAAAATCAAGCTATCATTTATCTGCCGCCTTATATAAACCCGATAGCACGTTACTTCATTGGTTGTGTGCTCGGCGTATTGAATTAATTAAACTGACATACACTGCACTTTCAGAGTTTCTCTATGTAAACCTGTAAGGGCGTCACGGGAAGAAAACGTATGGACTTTTGGTTATATGTAGTCTAACATCCACTCTAAAGTTGTTTTATAGTGACCGTAACACGTTTTTATTTAATGTCCAAAAGAAAGCTTTGTCGAACACACCTACATTTTCTAGCGCTGCTCAATGTTTGCTTTGATTGTAAAAGAAATGCGCATCTCTTGTGGTTATTTATGTTTACCCCCTCCCCCTCCAGCCCTACGCAGACCAAACGGAGTGGGTGAATTTAGCCTCCGGGGGACTCTACCGTCACTGCTACTGAACTAGCTATTCTTCTGCATCACCTTTGCGGAATAATTTCTCCAAGAGGTACGTTTAAAATGCATGAGGTGGGAAACAGCCAAAATATACATGACTTTGTTTGTTATTCACTTTGGTTTTAGTTTCTTTCAACTCCATGGATGGTAGCCAACGAGATAAGTTTAGCGCTGGAATCCCGCACAAGTTCAGCTTGTTAGCTAGCCACTTAGCTTGTTTGGCGGGACAATCGCTTGCAAACTACCGAGCAACATTTTGTAAAACAACACTATAATGACTCTTTGTTTGACAGAAGTCGCTATGTTTACATTAACACGTGAGCCAGCTATCTAGCAAATAAACCAGCTAAGTTGGCTGGCTAGTCAAATGTGTTGCTAGACTAGATATTGTGAATAAAAGGCCACGGAGCGTAGCAACCTTAGCACATTTTCTAACGTGGTCTACTCTTGGGGTCTCTTCACTTCAAAGAACTAGCTAGCTATTTGCTTACATGTAGGAACAAAGAAACTAACCTTCATCAGTTAAGACCCGAATTACAGTGAGTGTGCCAATGAAAATGTGACTGGCTTCGTTAGTTAGGTTGCTGTGCATCTCATTGCCTAGCTAATGTGTCGCTAGATCACTTGATTTTACCTTGAAGTCTGAAGTTGAAGAAATAGCTAGCGAACGTTGAAGCAGGTGTTTTTCGTGTTTTAATATACGTGGTAAAACAGCAAATTATCTTTAGCCATGGACCTTTCTAAATGCACGTTCGGAAATGCCTCCGGCTTGTTGAAATAAATGTCGCTTGCTAGCTGCCAGCGTTGCCAGGATTTCCGGCCTGCTTTACATTACCCGTCTTTTGTTTTGTTTCCGTTTCTTCCATTTCCGTTTTAACTTTCCACATTTGAAAGAAATGTCCGGCGGACAATGAATTTGAAGACCGCACCGAACGCAAAGCGATAACCTGTTCTGTTATAATCTAACTTTTTTCGTAGTCGATGCAAAATGTGTGACCCTCAGTGCAGGGCGCGGTTCCCTCTCTCGGTCAACAAATCCTGTCTGCTTTCGGCGAATGGCTCCGTCACTTAGCTAGTTTGGTGCGTAGCTAGCTAGTTGTATGAGTCGTCGCAGAAGACAATGATGCGGGTGGTTTTAGAAAGCTGAAATATCTGTATCTTCGTAAATACTGGGTAGCGCAATCATTAATGTGTGTTATATATATATATATATATATATATATATATATATAGCTAACCATTAGGCCTAGCAGACGATGATGAAGCCTCGGGTTTGCGTAGTCGGCGATCCATCATTCCACTAACCCAAACGTATGACCGTTCCAAATTCTAGAGGTGGTAGCGGCTTCCTATGGAGACGGAGACACAGTAACAGTACAAACATTGCTTTGATAATTTATTGTGTTAAAACCTATAGCTCAAATAAATGTCTTAAATAGCTAAAAGACGTATTGGTACATTCCTGTGTTCCATGGCTACTGTTAACACATGAAGTGGTCGAAATGCACTTAATGAGTGCACATAGTTCAGTCATTTAAACATAACATTGTCGTGTTTAGTTACAGTTAGTCGTGCAATGTGCGGTGCACTTGATAAAAAGGGGTCCTTAAAGTGGATTGTGATATTGGCAGGATTAACGTTGAGGATAATGGCAGAAGGGTTTCACTGCCACAGATTGCAGTGTAAACCAGGTTCACATATGTTAGACATTTGAGAGTGTGGCATTTCGCATTGTACCTCAGACTGCGATTATATCTCTCCAAGTCCCACTCAGAACTACACAGTTGATTTTGCAACCCTAGAGCAAACTGTCCCAGTCTCCCTCTACTTTCCCTGCTGCCTGTCTGTGACCCTGGTGTCTCTCTCTCCTTCAGCTGACCAGGCTTGGCATCAGCCATGTCCAAAGGAGAAACGGAGGAACTGATAGAAATTGAGATTGATGGGCAGGAGAAGCAAGAATGCATGGAGGAGGGGTAAGCTGAGTGTGTGTGTGTGTTTTCATGCATGGGTGTACACATGTCTGTGTTTGTAAATGGAAGTCAGTCCAGATAATGTCACACTGGACACACAGCAAAATAACGGATGACCCTTATTGTTGAAGATTTCTTAGAACAATGGGTGCTAATGTTTTCTTGTTTTTCTGGGTGAATCATACCGTTACCTTTCATATACATTATGTGAGAAAGCCACTGTTTGAAGGAGCACACATGCATTTCGACCCATTGTATCCTAACGTGGGTGTATATATGTGTGTGTGTGTGTCTACTCCAGCGTTGAGGAGCAAACCATCACAACCGCCGAGTTTGTTACACAAGCCATCGACATCAATGAACCCATTGGCAATCTGAAGAAGCTGCTGGAGCCCCGCCTCCAGTGCTCATTGGATGGTCATGAAATCTGTCTTCAGGACATCCAGGTGCTCTGCATGTTTTTTTTTTGCCTGCTGGAAAGTTTATACATGTGTTTGTATTTTTACGTATTAACTCTGTTTCCCCCTCCTTCTTTAGCTGGATCCCGACCACAGCCTGTTTGACCAGGGAGTTAAGACAGATGGCACCGTCCAGCTCAGTGTGCAGGTCATCTCCAGACAAGGTATCTCACACACAAGATGTTTTAAACAAACTGGCATCAGTTATTTTGATACAATGACATCTGTGATCGACTGTGCTGTCCCCCTTCAGGCGTGGAGCCCAGGCTGAATATTCTGGAGATCGTGAAGCCGGTGGAGACAGTGGAAGTGGTAATTGATCCTGATGCAGCTGCTGGCGAGGATGGGCAGCTAGTAGAGGAGGGGCAGGTGATCGCCTTGGACCGCTCCGTCATTGCAGACGAAACCTCAGAGCAGGTGACGCGTTGGGCAGCAGCTCTCGAGGGGTACCGTAAGGAGCAGGTCCGATTGGGTATCCCCTATGGTGAGTTGGCGTTCACAAAACTCTGGGTTTCTGGGTGTGATATATGAAAGTAGGGTATCTGTCTGAGTGTGCAGTTCACTTCATCACAGTACCCCTCTTTGTAGGTATGACAGATGATGGTATGTCTCTTTTTTGGGGTGATGCATGGCTAGACCAATCTCTGTGGGTGTCTGATGTGCTGTATTACATTATCTCTTTCTGTTTGTGTGATATGTGACAATATGACATTTCAGACCCGGTACAGTGGAGTGCAGACCAAGTGATCCATTGGGCGGTGTGGGTGATGAAAGAGTTCAGCATGGTGGATGTAGATGTGGGAGGCATCCACATCTCCGGGCGGGAGCTCTGCGGGTTCACCCAAGAGGATTTCTTACAGAGGGTCCCCCATGGAGAGATACTGTGGAGCCACTTGGAGCTGCTGCGCAAGTGTGAGTAACGGTACTACATGTGTGCGTGTGTGTGTGGTGGAGATGCACAGATGTGCAACTTGTGTTGGTGTGACTGTATCTGAGAATTTGGGGGAAGTGTTTGATGATAGTTTGAGACCAACACTGTTGTGATTGTGTGCTGTTTTTCATCTAGCTTACGATTTGATTAAAGTCCTAATTTTCACCTGAATGCCCTTTGCAGATGTGCTGGCCAGTCAGGACCAGTCTGGCCAGATTGCCACAGTGACCATTGACCAACGTGAGTCTCTGTTGGTGCCCTTGGAGAGCTCATCACCTGTATTTGTATGAAATGAGTCACACCTTACTTCCATCTTGCGTGTATGTTCCACGTGTCTCACATGTTTGTGCGGTGTTCCCACCTTCAGCGGTGCAGATCATCCCCGCTTCCGTGCAGCAGGCTCCACCCCCCACCATCAAGGTCCTGGCCACCAAGCAGAGCAAAGTGCAGAGATCACCCCGCATCGCTGGGGGAGAGGACCGCAGTTCACCAGGAAATCGCACTGGTACAGAGAGAGAGAGACAGAGTGTGTTGCATGTGTAATCACATTCACAGTGATAATGACAGTGTGTGTATTGCAATCTCACTGAGTATGTGTGTGTTGGCTCTGTGGTCTCAGCCCATGGTACAGTTGGCTGTGTGAAATGCAAGGTACACTATATGGACAAAAGTATTTGGCCACACCTGTTAATTATTGAATTCAGGTGTTTCAATCAGACACGTTGCCACAGGTGTATAAAATCAATCACCTAGCCATGCAGTCTCCATTTGCAAACATTTGTGATACAAAATGGGTCGTTCTGAAGAGTTCAGTGACTTCAAGCGTGGTACTGTGATAGGATGCCACCTTTGCAATAAGACGGTTGGTGAAATTTCATCCCTGCTGGATATTCCACGGTCAACTGTAAGTGATATTATTAGAAAGTGGAAGCGTTTAGGAACAACAGCAACTCAGCCATGAAGCGGAAGACCACGTAAAATCACAGAGCGGGGTCAACGACTGCCAAGGCTCATGGTGCGTAAAAGTCGCCAACGCTCTGCTGATTCCATAGCTGAAGAGTTCCGAACTTCCACTGGCATTAATGTAAGCACAAAAACTGTGCAGCGGGAACTTCATGGAATGGTTTCCATGGCCGAGCAGCTGCATGCAAGCCTCACATCAAGTCCAATGCCAAGCGTTGGATGGAGTGGTGTAAAGCACACAGACACTGGACTGTGGAGCAGTGGATACGTGTTCTGTGGAGTGACGAATCACGCTTCTCTGTTTGGCAGTCTGGGTTTGGCGGATGCCGGGAGAACGTTACCTGCCTGACTGCATTGTGCCAACTGTGAAGTTTGGTGGAGGAGGAATAATGGTATGGCGCTGTTTTTCAGGGTTTGGGCTTGGCCCCTTATCTCCAGTGAAGGGAAATCTTAATGCTTCAGTATACCAAGACATTTTGGACAATGCTATGCTTCCAACTTTGTGGCAACAGTTTGGGGAAGGCCCTTTTCTATTCCAACACGACTGTGCCCCAGTGCACAAAGCAAGGACTATAAAGACATGGTTTGATGAGTTCGGTGTGGAAGAACTTGACTGGCCCACACAGAGCCCTGACCTCAACCCCATCAAGCACCTTTGGGGTGAACTGGAATGGAGATTACGAGCCAGGCCTTCTCGTCCAACATCAGTGCCTGACCTCATAAATGCTCTACAGAATGAATGGGCACAAATTCCCACAGAAACACTCCAAAATCTTGTGGAAAGCCTTTCAAGAAGAGTGGAAGCTGTTATAGCTGCAAAAGGGGGACCAACTCCATATTAAAGTAAATATGTATTTGAATACAATGTCATTACAGTCCCTGTTGGTATAATGGTCAGGCGTCTGAATACTTTTTTCTATATAGTGTATGTCAGTGCTTTCCTTTTAATTTCTAAATTATATGCTTCCTCACCATGTTGTTCCTTCTGTCAGGCAATAATGGTCAGATCCAGCTGTGGCAGTTCCTGCTGGAGCTGCTTACAGACAAGGATGCTCGAGACTGCATCTCCTGGGTGGGCGATGATGGCGAATTCAAACTGAACCAGCCTGAGCTGGTGGCTCACAAGTGGGGCCAGCGCAAGAACAAGCCCACCATGAACTACGAGAAGCTCAGTCGTGCTCTCAGGTTTTCCCATCTCTACTGTCTGTCTTTCTGCCCATTTGTTTGTAAGCACAGATGAACGCTCAGGTTTTTCCAGCCATCTGCTTATAAATGCAGACATGTGAATAGGTCTACAGAAATGTCTGTTGTTAGGATTGAGCAATGTGTTAGACGCTTGTTAAGAAAGTTATCTTAGTAGGGCTGTTTTGGTGACCTAAGGCAGAAACCCATTTTTGTATTCCATTATTTTCAGTTTCTCACACTGTGTCCCAGACACTTTGTATGGCATTTAACACTTCTAAGTTTGTCATATCTTGTATTATTTCAGCCTCTTATAATGTGTCAGTTAATATCCACTGATGGTGTCTGTGGTCCCTTCCAGTGCCTGCGCGCTCTGACTGTGCCTTTCTGTCTGACTCTGTAGATACTACTATGATGGGGACATGATCTGCAAGGTGCAAGGCAAGCGCTTTGTCTACAAGTTTGTGTGTGATCTGAAGACCCTGATTGGCTACAGTGCGGCAGAGCTGAACCACCTGGTGACGGAGTGTGAGCAGAAGAAGCTGGCCAGGATGCAGCTGCATGGGCTGGGCCAGCCCGTCACTACAGTGACGCTTGCCACTACTGCCCTGGACAAGGACAGCTGAGACGGGGTGACAATTAGCAGGGAGGGAGGGTGGCTGGCCAGCCACACCCCCATGAACAATGAGCCGCCTTCTCTCTGCGCACAAATGCACTTGTCTTTGATTGGCCGAGACACCCTGTGTACCATGTCTGGCTCTGGCCCCATCACACAAATGTGTGTTGTGCACAGAGAGACAGCTGCAAGCCCTTGATGAGGGGAGGGATCTTTTGGGAAGGTGCAGTGTAGTAAGAGGTCAGAATCGAGTGTGTGTGTGTGTGTGTGTGTGTGTGTGTGTGGTGATGAATCCTGTTATGTGCAGGCATTCAGAGTAAATGGGATTTGAACTTGACTCTGAGTGAGAGGAACCAGTTGTAGCATTTCCATTGTATATACTCCATGTTTTTGATAACCACAAGGGCAGTGTATCCTCAATTTAAATTCTTTGTTTTGAAGCTTTACCCCAGAGTGTGAACCCTTTCCTGTTCACCAGAGAGGGAATAAAGAGGCATCTTTTCTTATCTCTGCGTTAGTGTGAATGATCTGTTCTTATCTCACGCGCAAACACAGGGATCCACTCACCCTATAAGTAGACAGCCAGGCTGGAGAGGAGTATCTTAAGAATAAACCAACCACAAAATACACTACTAGTGCAACTTTTTGTCAGTCATAACAATCCTGAGACTCGCAGCGAAGTTGTAAAAGCAAATTTTAAACTTTTCAGTTAGGTGTGATTACACGGGGAGTTGTGAAGTTTTGAATGTACAGTGAAAGGTTTCTCATATTTGGCCGCAGGGTGTGCACGTTGAGCCCTTCAGCGTCACATAGTCTACCAAACAGGAATAGTGCAATGAGGATTAAATGTACAAATCAGTACGCTTCTAGACCTTTGAGAGGTTGTTATTCAATGCCCCTTGGTTGACCTAGCATTTGTAATGCTTTCTTTTTGTATGCTTAGTCATTTTTTTCTATTGCCAACTGTGTCGTCACTATTTATACTACCAGATGAATATCTGCTCAGGTAGGCCTAAATGATACATGACCATGATAACCTTATCTGATTGGCACAAAATTAAAATGCACAAGTCTCACACGTATCCTGCATTGGTATTACCTAGATAATGAATGCATATTTAATGTATTTGCCATAGATTACAATGAGTAACAGCTGAAATTTATGTTTCTCAGAATACAAAGTCCATTTATTGCACGTCTATTAATTTAGTTGCTCCAAGTTGCTTTAATGAAAGTTTCTAAAAGATCAGAAGTGAACTGCTGTCATAAAATGCATACAGTATCTGCAAATGGTTTGTTCTTGCTTAAATTCCAGGAGAAAGTAAAAACACCAGGCTGGAATCTTGGCCAATTAAACACAAAATCTGAGGCTTGGAGTCCTCCAGGGATCAGTACTTGTTCCCCATCTGATTTCTCTTCACATAAAATATCATGGTTATATTATTTTATCTTTCATGGCTTTTTATTGCTTTTCTTATGATATCCAAGTCTTTCCCTTCCTCTCAAACATTTTTCCTGACAAACATCTCAAATTGGATGACTAATTGTCATCTAAAACCTGATCTTTCTAAAACAGATGCTCTGTATTCCAGCCAAATCCTCATCCATTCAAGATGTTCAGTGCCCTTGATAGCACAGCAGTATCTGCAACTCAAACTGCCAAGGGCAAAAAGCTATTCTCAACTGAGAATGTGTGTCAGGGTGCTGTAGATACTTTTTCAACATGCGAAGAACTTGACAATATGGCAATATCGGGCCTATGTTCCCTGTGCCATTGTTTTATATAATGGCACTTTTGATTCACAGTATCAGTACTGTTCATATGGCCTTACTATTTGCATTAACCCTGACATCACAAATGGATAAGAGCATCTACTAACAAATACATAGGTGTGAAGATGGTATAATCTATAATGTATAATTCAGAGCTCTTGTCACTGGGAAGGAATATCTTTGCACTGGTGAGTATCCCCACCTCAACTCTCTGACCGTTCATTATGTTGTCTCCTTGCTCCAGTTCTCAAAAGGGTCTGTCCCATGTGTTAGCACAATGACGGTCATGTTTTGACAAAATGTCAAAAAAACTGTCTCCCATAACTTACTCAGTTAAGGCGATTTCCTCCCTTCCAGCTGAGAAGGCATCTTCTCAACTAAATGTGGACCCTACGACATCCTCATTGCTGTCTGTTATGTTCTAAAATCTATGACTTACCATATCCACTTTCCTTCAGGCCTCCAAAGGCATCCTCCTATGGTTGACTGACATGGGTAAACTGGGTTCTACTAAGCAGAAATGGGAAAAGGCCAGGCCTGCTCACTGACTTGGCAGAATATCACCTCTCAGCATTTTCCTCTGCTGTCTACCTAGTGCCAAGGCGTTTTACTTTCCATCTAAAATTCAAGCTGCTTCCAATGACCAACAGAAGCTATTTTCTATGCTCACTCAGCATTCTCAGCTCTTTCAAATGCCTTGTCACCCATTCACCAAAGGGATGCTCAGCTCAATTGTGCCTTTTCGTTACCAAAGTGGCAGAATGAGTTTCCCACAAGTCAGGGCAGCAGCCCCAGGTCAGCTTCAATTTTCAGTACATAATAAAAACCCACTTGTTCAGACTACATCTTAGCCCTAGGTACCACTTCAGTCTCTATCACTGTACTGCTCTGTGTCTTAACAAGACTGAACTCATTTCCAAGACACAGACATGTTGCTAGGTTGTATTTTGATAATTGCCTGCTATTCCAATAAATAAGCTGCACAAGTATGTGATAAGCAGTGCATCACCACTAGGTGGTTCTGTAGGCATTATTTCTTGTGAAAA
Organism: Megalops cyprinoides; assembly: GCF_013368585.1. Lineage (NCBI taxonomy): Eukaryota > Metazoa > Chordata > Actinopteri > Elopiformes > Megalopidae > Megalops > Megalops cyprinoides. The sequence continues at coordinate 698,475 of NC_050593.1, forward strand.
CTGTAAGGAGACCTTACAGAGGTGTCACTCACACAAACTCACAACCAACACCCAGGAGACTGAATGTACATTTTATATTTTATTTATGTAATACAGTGTAGAAAGCTTTCTCTGTAAAATCAAATGGCTTTTTTACAGTTGCACAGAAAAAAAAACAAAACAAAACAAAAAAACCCTTTACTGCCCTATACTGGCCACTGCAGGCACTCCATCACAACAAAGAAACAACTTCACAATACTAGTCACTCAATCACTACATTCCTCACCCCCCTTCCTTTGTTTGGGAACCCCTGCTATCTGTACCTCAACCACAGAAGATCCTTCTCATAACTTTCCAAAAGGCATTCTTAAGACACAGCCATCCTAGTTAAGAACACTAAACCTACCTGAAGACCTTTGGTTTGTGAGTGTAGTGTAGTGCTATGGACGGGGGAGATGAGAATTAAATAAAAAAAGAATATTACATGAATCACATTCAATGATACTGGAGGCTCCTCCTTGGATCAAACTGAAAAGGGCTGAATACAATGCTCTACTAATCATCCATTCATGTGCTGCCCCTCTCTCCAAGTGTCTGACAGCATTCCAAACAACTTTCTAACTCCCTGCTCTATTCCCAAGCAGTGATCTCTGAACAGAGAGCCTCTACAATGCCCCTTAAAAGAGATGAGTATAGCTTAGACATGAAGTGAACACAAGTCAAGACTCCTTTGGCCTTCATTCTGTGTCTGGGTGGCACAGGATAGAAGTGGGGGATTGTGGTCCTAGAGGAAGGAGTTAAACACTGGAAAATGGAGTTAGGGGCTCCAAGAGCAGGGTGAGCTCCTTCTTGCATTGGCCCAGGCACTCAGTTTGGCCTAGACTCTCCCCCCAAACCCCTTCATGTCATGTTCACTTCTAAGCAAACAAACACAATTCAGATATTTAAGAACAAATTTGAGGTAACACCACTTTTTGGCGTACACATTCTTAAAAATGCTTGCAGCTAAAAAAACATGTACATCATGCCAAAAAACACATCCTTCAGTGATTTAAGATTTCTACACTGTGCTTGGACTGAAATCAGCCACTGTCCTGAAGGAACAACAAACAATCTGCCCTACATAGCCCCATCTACCATCTATTCACAACTAATGGTATAAATAGACAATGACACAATTTTTAGTAAACTGGCTGTTTCCAGACTGATGGCCCCCTCTGGGGAAAGGAATTGAGGATACATCTGAGACATGGGGCTGGACACAGGTACTCCCATGGGAATGTGCCATGAATCGATACATTCTGTACAGTTCTGTACAAACATGATAAACTGGGGTGGGGTGACATGCGACAGACGTTCAACACAGGGGGACTGTCAGTAATGAGACATGGGCAAGGCTCTAATTATGTGCAGCTATAATCCTGATGGACTGTGCTACTGATTACTGAGGCAGAAGGAAGAAGAGAGACAAATACAGAGAGACAGACAGGTCATAGATACAGACTGACAGATTGGTAGAGTTGGATTGAGAGTTAGTTTTACTCCTCCCTCCCCCAAACCCATGAATATTACAAACACAGGAAAAGAAAAACAGAAGGTACATCCACTGTTTTTCCTGTTTTTTTTTCCTTCACATGAAATTTGCAAGGACACAGAAACAAGAATGGAGAACACACCGACATAAGCCTACACCAACCCCCTAAACCACAAATCAACCCCACTCCTAATCCCAGAGAATCAACACATTAAAAAGCAAAAAAACTGAAAAAGATCCTAGTCTAAATAATATACTCTGAGAATGCATCGTAAGTCAAAAAAATAAAACTTCCACACGTACAGCTAGTCAACTCATTGGAAACCTTTTTGCATTCCCATCTTTAACCATAAGAGGGGGCATGGCATGATTAAAAACAAAAGCATCAATTTCTCTTTAAGCATGTCTCCATGATAATAGCAGACCACATTCTGAATTCAATTTTTCCAAATCACGTGATCACAATGCACTAAATTTACAATGCTAAATTACACAAGCTCTACTTGAGAAAAGACCAGTCCAAATAGAACAAAATCTATTTTTCTCTGTAGTCATTATCGTCATGCACTATATAGGTACAGCTAGTGTCTGCCACTAATTCAATACATTTCACACAAATAAAAAAAAAACTTTTTTTTTACATTTCCTTTTAGTTTTTCACTTGTTTTTTTCTATTTTCATTGTTTTTTGAAAAAAATTAAAAACAACAGCATAATGCTAAAATAAAAAGCTTGAAAAAATGAAAGAGAACTTTATCATTATTACTTTCAAATTAAGAATCTGGTGTGGTCACACACAGCACAGCTGTCATCCAAGTACACAGAAAACACACACACACAGCCCTGGTTTATGCAAATACAGTAGTGTGAGGTGAAGCGGGACAGTGTGGGGGACAAACACACATGGTGGGGTGTCACTGCCACATTTTTAATGACCCACCGAAGAAGCTCCATCTCTACTGTGATGATGGAGGGAGGCCGGATTCATCACAACTGATATGAAATTAGACAACCACGCAGAAACCATACATCTACTGTCACTGGAGGCTGCTGCCAGAGACTGTGCTCACCGGTATGGTGATGAAGTGAGTGACAGGGCATTTGGTGTGTTGGTCCTGCCCACACTGTCTGGTACACAGCACTCACACTGAGGAAGTGAGAATAAGAGGGGACTGGTGGGAGGAGCTGAGTGGGGGTGGGAGGCGTAGGTGTGGAGCAGGTGGGGTACAGGTTGGCGTAGATTGGCAGGCCGTCAGTTCTGCATCTGCTCAAAGAACTTGTAGGTGGGGTTCTCATAGCCATTCTGCTGCATCTTGGAAAGGTGACGCTCCTCTGGGGTCACTGCTGCGTCCACCTGTTTTAAGATGAAAACGTTAAACAGATCTCCCCCATCACCCCCCCCCCCCCCGTTACTCTGCCTTCTCTCCCCTCTATTACTCCTCTCTCACCTCTATCACTCCATGATGAATGGACGTGTTCTGTTTCTTCCTCAGCATAACCAGGGTAATGACGATGACAGTCGCTATGACGACCCCGCCCACCATCAGCCCAATAATGGCGCCCTTGTTGGAGCCCACATCCTCGGCAAAGAACACCTAAAGAGAAATGTGTCATTTGCCTGGATGCATGCCCTGCCAACAACATGATAACCGGTAAGAGAGACGCAGGAACTGCAGATAGCTACAACTGCAAGAGCACCACTGCCACTATCTGTTCTTTGGTGATGTGCTATCATGGCATTTAAATGGTGCCATCTATCAGAACAGCTCCCTATAGGACAGATGAAGACCTCTGAGGTGACGCATGCTCTCTACAAGGGAGTGAGATGCAGTGTTTGTATGACACACACTCTGTGAGAGGAAGAGATGGAGACAGAACAATGTTCTGCCAGACTCACATCTCATAAGGCCATGGTCACCAGGACAACACCACCTTTAAAGTTAGCAACCAGGGGAGTCTAGAACGCTCCTGGCCTGTGCTCATTCAAATGGATATATGTGTGTGTGTGTGTGTGTGTTTGCGTGTGTGCATGCCAGTTTTTGATGATGTCATGTCATAATTTATAATCACCTCTGTGTGTATGTTTGTGTGGTACAATACAATGTGTATACCTGCTTCTGGAGATGGACTTCATATCTAGCACTGTGTATCTACATAGGTGTATAATGTAATGTACAAGTACCTTTGTTAAAGAAGCAGATGTGTTCTGTAAAAACACTTCATTTATCAATAATTTCAGAGACACATTACAATCCATGCATATGTAGCGGGTGGTCTCTTGCGTTGTGTTTTAATGTGATGTTACGTGGGTCGGCGAGCGAGCGAGTTTCGAACTGAGGTTCTTACTGCTCGCTGCCAACCCCTTAAAGCCAGCGTCGTTGCCAGTTGAGCTAAAGGCAAATTGCCGTTAGCCTGTCGGCGACAACGCTACTTAACCAGGTCTCAGGGGGAGTGACGTAGCCGCTGCAACCACTCGGCTACCTGCTATCCGCTACCTAAGGCTTTACGCAGGACTCACACGAGCTAATCACTTCAGCTCCGCTACACTCACCCCCCTTTGACCTCCTCTGACTCCTCAGCGACCACTGGCGGCCAAGCTGTGCTTTAGCCAGTGATCCGGGTCACGGCACCAATGTAACGGGTGGTCTCTTGCGTTGTGTTTTAATGTGATGTTACGTGGGTCGGCGAGCGAGCGAGTTTCGAACTGAGGTTCTTAGTGCTCGCTGCCAACCCCTTAAAGCCAGCGTCGTTGCCAGTTGAGCTAAAGGCAAATTGCCGTTAGCCTGTCGGCGACAACGCTACTTAACCAGGTCTCAGGGGGAGTGACGTAGCCGCTGCAACCACTCGGCTACCTGCTACCCGCTACCTAAGGCTTTACGCAGGACTCACACGAGCTAATCACTTCAGCTCTGCTACACATAGGGATGGATTCCAGGGATTTAGATATCTGGGGTACTTAGCAAAATATTGTTAAATACTACAGAACATCCAATGCACCTTAAATATGAGACACACTTCATTTAATGAGCATAAATAAGTAAAAAATTTAAGATGCATAACAGCCACATTTCTTTCAGAGCCAACAGTGTAGGCACCACACACTTTGCTGCTGATGCTTGTGCCACTAGGATGTGTCTTCACCTTTTCTGCTTCACTTAAAATGGTTTTCAACGTCAGTTGACCTGAAGAAACACCCCACTTCACTCTTCACTTGCACAGTTCCTTATGACCTTGAATTTCATCTCCTGCCCAGGAGGGCCATGGTAGTGTCAGACAGCAATTTAAACACTAGTTACCTGACCACCACCACTCATGAGGAATGGGAAAGGAAGGGAAAACTCAAAGATGGAGCATTTATACAGAAGCAGTGCCCACAGACCTCTTCACTGTTTGACTTTTGGTAAGGGAAACCAACAGCAGTCTTTTACTTTAAGGCAGGCATATTTTCACTGTTTTGGACTGATTACTGTAATTTCTGGAGAGGTTTAAACTAATATATGTATGTAAGTAAAAACAGTGTTGAGTTTTTCATAAATGAGCTTCATTCTCACAGGCTTCATTAAGTGATGTATATCTGCGTGTGTATATGTGCTGATGGTGAATATTAAATAAAGGGCTGTGTGTGCACGTACAGTACATGTAGCATGTACTGTGTTTGTTTGTGTATGCGTATGTGTGTGTGTACCAGTTTCTGATGGTGTACTTCATAGCCAGCACTGTGCCTCTCTTCTGCATCCATCCTCAGCTCAGGAACCCCTTCAGGCTTCAGACCAGAACCTATACAGAGAAATAGGGAATGTAATAAGAATCAGACAGACAGACAGACAGACAGACAGACACCTATGCAAGCAGGCACACACTCCCGATCATCGCATACCTGGTCGTGTTGGAAGTCCTCTGTCATGGGCAGGGCGCACATCTACCGGTTCAACTTCAGGGGGCGATGGAGTCAGAGAAAGAAAGAGAGAGTGTAGGTACAGTGCCGTCCACAGATAGATTTGTTCATTTTATTTGTTCAACTTTTACGGACAGTAACACATAAACCGCTTTTTAATCTCACGGGAAGTGATGTTGCAGTTTCACAACCTCTCACCCAACCAAGGACAGCTACAGTAAACAGGAAATCCACCTCAACATGTCTCCCAGAAAGAAACCCTCAACCGATCCAGACCGAACCAGACCAGCCCTGGCTCACCAATGATGGAACCGCCAGCGAAACCACCCTTGGAACTGCAAGATTTGGACCTCATTTCATGAGCTACAGTAGGCTGTTAACCCTGGGCATAGGACTTTGCATAGCTAAACACCCGAATGTTAACTACATTGATGAATGTTGCATATCTGTGTGTTCCAGATCATTACGAGTAATGTAACTAGACATGTTTCGTTGTTCCTAACTGATTTGTCACACACTATTCACCGCACAGTGTTAGTTACTATACCACACAGAGACGTAGGGTCTTTGCATGTGTATCGTTTTACTAACCCCTCGGTACATCCTTTTAATCCGCACAGAATATCCCCACGGTTATCAGCCGTCCGTACATATCCTGTTCCAGACAGACGTTATGTTCGCTCACACATGCACGTAGGCAACTGAAACTCGCCACCACATGCATGTTCCTTTGTTGTCTTTGAACACGTGTGTTCAGCAAGCACATGCAGCACACATGCACACGCAGCACACGCATGGCCCAGAACAAAGGAACACACACCCTATGACATGCTCACATATTTGCACAAGACATTCACTCATACCGACATACATGTGTAAATACACACAAATGCCTTACTCATATTGTATATAAATGTACTGCATTACTACTTCAGTTTTATATTTCAATAAATGCATTATTTTTCCAAGATTGTCATGTTGTAATATTACACGTGGAATGAATATCGCCAACCTCTGCTGATCAGAATTCTAAAGACCTTCACCTTAGTTGAATCAAGTGTTATTTGTTTAGTTAGCTAAATAGATAATATTGTGATTTGATTGATTAACTATTGATGTGGTAATTTTAAATATGATTATTAATTTAATTATTTACATTTACATTTATTTATTTAGCAGACGCTTTTTATTCCAAATTAATAGGTTAATAGGTTAATATATTTTATGAGACTGATATACGAAACTGAGACTGATATTTTATTTTAACCACTATGGTAGACGCCATATTCTGTATGGTGCCTCCATGTGTTTAATTTAATTATCACCAACATAACTGGTACCTCATGTAAGGATATTCCTTACACGTAAGTGGCACCCCTCTCTAATCGTGGGCATTGTCCCTACATAATTTGCATTGCCCCTGTGAGGAAGACTAACTTCCCCCTATAAGAGACAGAGAAAATATCTATTTTGACATATTATGGGTAGAAATTATTGTTAACATTACCAATGATGGATATGATGTCTTTCTCCATTGTCATGGTGATGCCAATAAATGCCCTCTAGCAGATATGTGCTTGGTGCTTCTCTACTGAAACTGCCCTAATTGCTGTAACTAATGCACTTCACGCTACAAAAGCTGCCTCTCTCTTCTGTCCTTATCTTCCTAGATCTATCAGCAGCCTTTGACATGGTCATTACATCATTTAGCAGATACTCTTACCCAGAGCGACTTACAAATAAGTGCATCAGTATGCTAAGACTAGACACTAAAGTATTACAAGAGGTCAGTAAGATACAAAGTTAAGGGCTAGGCTAGTGTGGAGTCTTTTTTTAACATAAAAATAGATAAACATAATACATAAACATAAACATAAACATAACAATCGATATGATGGAAAGACATACATGGGAGGAAGGTAGGCTACAGATACAGCTTGACCAGATGAGTTTTAACTTTTTTCTTGAAGGTGTTCAGGAAGTCTGTTGCCCGAATCTCTAGATCACCACCAGACCCTCCTGTCTGAGCTGCCAGCCCTTGGAATCACTGGAATGGCCCTGGAATGGTTCTCCTCCTACCTCAGAGGTCACTCCTGTCAGGTCTCCTGGCAGGGCTCCACCTCCTCCCCCTGGTTCCAGAAGACAGGCATTCCAACAGGGATTCCACAGCACATGGCCTGTCGTATCATTCATATGCAGATGATACACAGCTGTTCATTTCCTTCCCTCCCAAGATGGACATCACTCCTCAAATGAGACAGTCTATGTCCCAGCATGTGTCCTCCGAGGAACCTCTCGACTTGCACTGACAATGCAAATGCATTGGACAGCAATCTGTCTTTCACGGAGCATATTGCAGCCACAGCCAGGATCTGCAGAGTCCTTTTATTCAGCATTAGGAAAATCAGACCATACCCCTCCAAATACACGTGCCCAAGCTGTGATCCAGGATCTTATCCCGTCACGTCTGGACTACTGCAATTCGCTGCTTGCCGGCCTCCCGGCATATACCATCCAACTGCTGCAGCTTATCCAGAATGCAGCAGCCCAACTGACGTTCAACCAAGCAGGCCTATGTGACATCTCTCTTCGAGCCCCTCCACTGGCTACTGGTGGCATCATGGATCAAGTTCAAGACTTTGTTACTAACCTTTAAGGGACTTAATAGATCAGCCCCCAATACATACAGGACAGGCCTACAAGCCAGTAAGAGAACTGTGCTCTGCTACCTCGGGTTGCCTCTGTGTCCCGAAATACAAGAGCAGCATCTCTCAGACTCGCGTCTTCTCAGTACTTGCTCCACACTGGTGGAATGAGCTTCCTGCTGACATTCGTACAACAGACTCCCTGGGTGCCCTCAGGAGAAAGCTGAAAACTCATTTTTTCAAGTTATATTTCTAGTCTACCTTCCTCTCTATCTCTATTTTCTATAAAAAAACACTCAACCCATCCCTTATTGACCTCCTGTAATGCTCCTTGACTCCTTAATGACTCTTAGCATAGTGATGCACTTATTTGGAAGTCTCTGGGTAAGAGCATCTGCTAAACGACTTAATGTAATGTAATGCAATGCTGTCTGGCTCTGCCACAGCAGGCTGGCAGTACAAGCTTACCGTGGTTCTGTGTGTTGGCCTGCCTGAAACTCTCGGGGTGGATGAATCCCAGTCCGTTCATTCCCAGTTCTGCCTCCTCGGGGGGCAGCAGGTCCAGCACAGCAGTGCTGTCGGGCAGGTCTGGCATCAGGGCATCATTTCCGTAGCTGATCCTCCCCTCGCTCTGCAGAGAGGAGATCTGCTGGGACATCTCTGCTTGCTCCTTCTGTAGCAGCTCCTCTGGGAGGGCAAACAAATTTATTGGTCAAACCACTGTACACAAATCACACACAAACAGACATGAGGCAGACGTAAGAATTCGGAAGAAGAATAATTCAGGCCTCTGTTTCACACTGGCATGCTAAAGGTGACGGTCATCTGTAAATATTATTATGTTTCACCCCCTCCAGTGTACACTGCTTTCAAAATAGACCGTATTTTCGCTGATCTCTTAAAGTGATTTGTTGAACTGTAAAACATGAAACAAGAGAAACATGTATTCACAATGAACGTGATGTTATTGGTCATATCTGAAATAATAAACAAAGAAATGAGAACTCAAACCTGCACACTTCAGTTACAACAGAACCAACAGAATGGCAGTTACATATTTTGGGGGTGGGGGATTTAAAATACCTTCCTGGTGGGACATACTGTTGCTGGTGGCTTGCAGCAGGCTATATTGGAGCAGTGTAAATATGAATATACCAGACGAGTGTGAGAAAAATGGGCTCTGACTGAAGCAGACGGACAGAGAGAGCTTCAGATGGCCAAGTAACAAAGAACACACTAATAAACTGACGGAGCTGAATGGAGCGATGGCAGGGGGGAGCAGATGCTCACCCACATTATCCTGGATCTGGTCGGCGAGGCTGGGGACCTTGTAGAGCAGCCTGAGAGACTGGTTCATCCTCTCCTCGATCACTCGCAGGTGGGTCAGTACCTGGGATCAGAGGTCATCCACACCACTCATTCTCATTCGCATAAGCTGCCACAGGGCTACATGTCTTAATCAAATGCAAAAGGGGTGCTGCCCACTCTTCTCATTTCAAAGTCTAAAAAACACCTTTACCAAATAACCATAACCAAATGTAAATAACCCAATCTCTCGAATAACAAAGCCATTCATGTCAATGAGGGAATATATGTTTTTTCACTCTCTGGAACCGAGAACAGTGGTTCCAGAATAGAGCTAAGTGCTGTATAGACAGCATATCTGTCTATAACTGCGGCTCTGGCTATTTATGTGGCAGTTTAATTTTAGCTTCAGTTGTGCCATTGTGAGGAGCCAGATCATACATACATTTCCAGAAAGGGGTGGTCTGCAATGAGTTTGAAATAATATGTGGAGAAAAAGAATTCCAAAGAATTTAAATTAGAAAAAAAATCAATTCCATTTCAAGTCAGCATACGCAAGAGATGGATGGAAATTCACCTGGGGCCGGATCTGGGCTGCCTTCTTGGGGTCCACCATGCGGACGTGCTCAAAGTGTTTGAGCGTGTGCTGTCTGTCCTTTTGCTCCGCACGAACATACTTCCTCAGTAGGCTGAACACATGACGGGGCTAGAGTAAAGTGGGTGAGAAATACAAGGAGAGAGAAAGAGATTAGAGATTAAAAATAAAACCTTGAAAATGTGAGCAAAATCTGCCCATCCAGGTAGGCCAGACATCGCCATGTAGATACGGAGGTGAAACCAGACCAATGACCAAATTAAACCTTACAAAAATAGCCCATAGCTCAAGAAGACATGTTAGAGTCTGTGCAGAACCTGTGCCTGTATGAGCACAAACAGTTTAAGGGTCAAGAGCAGAGCCTTTCCCATTATTACTGGTCACCCTCTGTGCGCAAAGACAGGCTGTTTCCAGCCATCTAAACACCACAGACATGGTGAACATAACATGGAACTGAGGCTGAGACAGAAAGAGGGAATAGGAGCGAGAGCAGTTGTATATGCTCAGATTTAAGGGCTGTGGCATATGCTCAGAGTTGAGGGCAGTGGTATACGCTCAGAGTTGACAGCTGTGGTCTACATTCAGAGTTAAGGGTTGTGGTCCATGTTAACAGACAGTGCAGCAGTGGTATTCAGTACCCTGGTGGAGTCCGCCTGCAGGGCAGTCAGGTAATTCTCCAGTGCCAGGCGGCGGCGGTCATTCATCAGGGCCTCCACCCGTGCCATGTGCGTCTCCACCAGCTGCTGTCTCTCGTTTGCAGCCTCCTGCTCCAGGGCCTCCACCTTTTCCTGGAAATGCTGCAGATGCCAAATTCAATTTATGAATGCTATCAATCAGCCTTGCTGTCACCAGTGCATAATGGTTCAACAACTAATACTAAAACAGTGAAAATAAAAGGGACTATTGTTAACTTACACATTAGCATATTAATTCAGTCTTTCTTACCAGCCATGCATGTTTGACTTGTTTGAAAAATAGCAGGTTAGCTATGATTCAATTTAATAGCAACTCTGTTCCCAGAATGTGGGCCATACCTGAATAATTATGTTGGTAATGTAGCATATGCATGAAAAACAATTGATATGAACTGAAATGAGATTGAATTATTTTTCATATCAATATAAGTCTGAGCCTGTTTGAGTTAGTGAGGGGTGGGGGAAGGAGAAACAGGGAAGGATGTGAGGTGGGGAGAGGAAGGAGAGGAGAAAGAAGGAGGGATGGAGGGAAAGAAAGAAGACATGGAGGGAAAGGGAATGGAAAGAAATGAGGAGACAGGAAGAAAAAGACTTTCAGACTGAATGCAGCTCTTCAAACTCAATCATCATCCCCTGTATTGTCAGAGCATGAACATGGGAAATGTCCAGTTCTGCCCCGAAGAGCTGAAGGGTGTGTACTCCTGGAATGAGAGGGAAGGGGGGAGCGACAGGGAGCAAGTCTTACATCTTTTCCCCATACAGTGACATTACGCCACAGCGACAGTAGGAGCAGTAGAAGCACATGCCTACAGCATGTGAGAGATATGGTGAAAGCACTAGAAGCGCATGGCTATCGTGTGGGAGATACAGTGACTGTACAGACTGACTTTGTGTGTTCATGAGCAACAGTGGCACCAGGTGCACAAGTCCAAAACTGTGCAGATGTGAACATTAACACTGTTCACAGCGGTGCATCTCACCTGGATGACGGCTTTCTTGTCGGCACGGGGCAGGCTCTTAGCCAGTCTTTCTGCCTCCTCCCACTGCCGCATGACCTTGGGGGGGGGATAGAGTACAATGTTGCAGAATGACTAGCAATGATCCATATTCAGGGTTTTTTAAGCAGTGGTAGGCAGTCTAGATCAGTGTTTCTCAATCCTGCTCCTGAAGGCCCACTGTCCTGCACATTTTCCATCTTTCCCTGCTCTACCTACCTGACTGAACTCATCAGTGGCACTTTTGATTAGCTGAGCACACCTGATTTATTCAAGAGCATGTTAATCACACTAATCAGGTGTTTGGAGCAAGGACAGATAGAAGATATGCAGGACAGTGGACTTCCAGGAGTAGGATTGAGAAACACTGGTCTAGATGACCTTGCAACAGCGTCAACTAGTCATTCTGACCACGTTGTCTACTGATGTGACACTTATGTCAGGTTGTAGGAGTGCTGCTTCAACAAAATTCTAGAGAGGCATTACAGTTTAAGATGCAATCACAACAGTACCAATTTTATTCAAGGCACAAATTACAATTAGTACAATTAGCATCCTTGAGAATGAAAGGGACAGAATGATGAAAATAAAGACCTTGGCATTATCATACCATTTTTTAATTAGCTAATGCATTTTGCCAGCATAGTCATTTTCACACCTGTGTTTACTAAAAAGCACTGGCATTGCGTTTGAACCAACCACCTGCCAAAAAAAAAACAGGGCCTTTGAAATTGACAGTTTATAAGAACTTCTCTGCATGAAATTATTCTAATCCCCTTTCTGCACCCCCTCTGCCTGGCCTGGCCATCCTGTCTCACCTGTGACATCCGCTCCCTGTGCTTGGCCTCCAGGCTCTCCTTGGCCTTCTGGAAGTAGGTGTGCTCCTTCTCTTCCCCAGGAGTCTCCAAGTAGCAATCCACTGCATCCGGTGGACTGGGAGTGGTCATGGGCACTAGGGTTGGGGAGATGGGAAAGGGGAGGCGGGGCCAAGGGGCAGTGGTGGGAACAGGAGAAGAAGGAGGAGCCACAAAGAAAAACACCATTATGCAATAGTCTTCAAGAATCTAACACATCTGGCCCTCAGTTTAAAGATCTCCCTACTCTGAACCTTCCTAAACCTCATCTACAGGGTCCTTCATATTTATTCATACCCCTGACTACAAACAAAAAACATGCTGAAAAAGGAAAAGAAATGTTGATATTTAAAAAATTTTTAGCTTAATGATTATGTTTTCTGGCGTAATTTTATTTTTATGTAACTTTTTACGTTACACTTTACTCTTAATAGCCCTACATACAAGAAAATCATATTGTTAAAAAATACAATACTTTATAACAGAAAACCAAAGGGTCCCATTTATTCAAATCAGCTTTTTGTAAATCCTCTTACAGCTTTGATTACACTGACAGGATGCTTGTTGCAGTGTTCTGTGAAGTTCTGGCACTTCTGAGTGGGGTTTTTCACCAATCCCTCTGGCAGAGTTGCTCTATGTGCTTCAGATCTTCTGGTTTTGTTTGTGAGCTGCTTTCTTGAGTCTGAATCACAAATATTTGATTGGATTGATGTCTGGAGATTGAGATGATCAGTTGAACATTTATTTTGTGCCCAATAAGCCATTTCTTTGCAGATTGGATGAATTCTTTGGATCACTGTCATGCTGCATTGTCCATTTTCAGCCAGATTTGTCATAACCCCCTCTAGCCTAACAAAGGCAAATCCTAACAAGGGTTTGAACATAATAATCCTCCATCATATTTCACAGGGAGCATGGCCTAATGGAAGCTTCAACTTTTCATGCCAAATAAAAGGCTGATGAGCTTGTCCATCTGACCATGCTTCCAAATGTCATTCAGGGTAATCTGACAAATACATGCCTTGTCATCAAAAGAAGCTTTTGCCTTGCAACTTGTCCATGAATGCAACAGTCACGCGTCAGGTCCAGAATAGCTCTTTCTGACACGTTGTGATCTGTAGATGCAATCTTGTTTAGCAGATCTCCTGAATTTGAAATAATCAGAATTTTGATATAGAATTGTTTGTTGATTTTGTTTCAAAGATTACTTGGAGGTTTTAATAAATATTTATGAACAATGTGAATTTATTCTGTACAATGCACTTAAGATTAATATATTTTAAAACATTTTAAGCAAAATTATATTAAAATGATCCAATGTTTTAATTTTTTATTTTATAGCATGTTTTTGTTCCTATTTTGGGAGGGATATGAATAAATATGGAGGCACTGTATCTTAACGACTCTGGGTCTTCTTCCTGGACTGTCTGTCCTACCCAACACTCCTCTCACCACAAACTCTCAGCTCTCTCTCATTTAACATCTCAAGCTTATAACTCAACCTCCTGTCTCATCGCACACTCTTACCCTTACGTCATTTATCGGTGCAAACTTCACATCCCCAACTACATCAACTCTCTTTTTCCCCTCACACTCCATCCCTCCACTGTGCCCCCCAATTCCCCCTCCCCCTGCTCTGTGTTCTAGATCATGGGTCATTTCTCACTCCATCTCATTAGCTCAGGGCTTCCCCCGAGCTCCCTGCCTCATACACTTACACACAGAGCAATGTCACACAGCACAGCAGGTGGGTTAGTGAGAGTAAGAGAGAGTAACAGAGTGATGGGGGGAAGCGTGTGTCTGACAACCCCCCCCCCCCCCCCCCAGAATTATTATTAAGTACAGAATTATTCCTGTGCGATTTCATGACACATAATTCATTCCGTAAACTGCTGACTCACGCAATATATTGGACCAAAACCCATTCATGCACATCATACCTTCAGTAATATAGCCTATGAACATAATTAATTTTGTACTTAAGCAAAACACTGATGTCTACGAAAGTTCAAGCAGCCTTTGCTTTCATGGACGGAATGCCTTCTGTAACTGCGCAGTCATGGAATATATTGTGCTAAATCCCTTTTGTGCACATCATACTTTCAGTAATAGGCTATAGCAAAACAGTTAAGTGCACAAAATGTACATTTGATGGCACGGAATGATGATAGTATAGCGCATTATGCATTTTGTGCCACAGAAGCATAAATGCTGGCCTAGGTCATCTATTACGGACAGAATTACTTTTGTCCACAAAATGAAAAGCACAACAGTCAATTCAGTGCACGTCAGGAATCATCCATTTTGTTTTCTGTGCACGAAAGTATGTGCTCTCTTCAATATTTCATGGACACAATGCTAACGCGTTTGTGTTTTTCGTGGACAAAGCGCGTTACGGTGTTACATGGTTTCGTAATGAACTTATGCGTTTCGTAGCACAGAAGGCATTCCGTCTACGAAAAAAGGTCTGTTACACTTGGTGCCCCACAGTTTGGCAAAATTAAGTAGGCCGCTTTAACACCTAAATTTCTTGTATTACAGTAGCAATAACCTTAAAACTGCAACTGAGCACCCATCCTAATAATCGAATGCTTAATTTCACAATCGAATGCCAATTCAATGAACTTCGAAGCTTCGAATTTTTCAGTACAGCCTTACTGAATTCCCTGTGAAATGCAGCTCTGAAAGCACAATGTAATGCAGGTAAACCGGCCAAGCCGGATGAGGACAGATCAGATTAAGAGTTTGTGCCGTGTCAGAATAGGGGCTGCTGGTGTGGGCTGGCATCTCTTTTCTCACACAGCAGCACTTTCACACAGCTGATGTGCTTAATGGAGCAGAAACTGCAAGAGGCCTGGCGGCCCCCATGCTGCTATATTGCTTTATATACCTCCTCAAGAGCTGGAGACAGCAGAGAAGGGTTAGAGAGAGAGAGAGAGAGAGAGAGAGAGAGACACACACACTACACTACACTCAATTACACACAAAGGCATTCATTAGCCAGGTCCTGTCCCCACCTGACATCTGACACACCCTGAAATAGTCATGTGGCAAAACGCATAATGCACACACATATACACATGCACGCACATCCTTGGCCTGTCACTCTATGGCACCAGCCAACAGGTCAGAGAGGAGTGTTGAACACATTCAGATTTACAAAGAGGAGCAGAGAAGGTGTGAGCTGGAGTCACCGGCACAGTGTGCTGTGCAGACAGAAGGTACTGGGTGAGTGGGAGTTACTTAGACACACAGTAGTGTGAGTGAGAGGTAAGGTGTGAGAGAGATGGACTGGGACACCGGAGCGGGACAGAGAGGACGAAGGAGGAGGAAGGGGGGGCAGTCCGTCCTTTGACTTACGCACACTGCTGCAGACTGACAAGCAGTACTCCTCAGACTCAAAGTTATTGTGGTTGCCCCCGCAGCCGCCGTAGATGAAGGGGGCACAGCGGCCCTCCCGGTGGTTAAAGTACCAGCGCGGCAGCATGGCGCGGCATGGCCCAGTCTCCGCGCTCTCCCAACACACCTCTGACAAGGGGGGAGAGACACACCCTCTCAAATCTCACAGCAAAACAATGCTTTTCGCAACAGCTGCAATCCAGTGTCGCCCTGCCAACCAGCTCCTGTTGAGGACTTGAGCCTTCAGGCCTTCTCGCAGGTGAGTCATGATCCCTTTCTGTATGCTGTGATCATTATTGAAAACCTAGAGGTCGGGGGGTGGGTGGGTGATGAAGAGTGACAACCGCAGTGATACCTGACTCACCTCTGACCACCTCCTCCACGGATTCAGTGGTTGTGGTGGTGGTAGTCGTCATGGCGACATTGGTGGTGCGCTCCCCAGCCTCGTGTTCGTCAGTTGCATCATCGTCCTCTTCATCGTCATCCTCTCCGTCGCCATCTTCATCATTGTCCAGGGTGTCCTCCTCTACATCCTTGTCATCTTCTCCCACGGCAGGGCCCAACTCCTCCTTCTCTGCAGGCCCAGAATCTGGTGGCATGCTTCAGTACAGAGGAGGAAGAAGAGAGAGGTAAGGGTAATGCTGGGTAACAATAGTCACATTACTACTTACAGTGGATATAAAAAGTCTACACACCCTTATGAAACTGCAGGTTTTTGAAATGTCAAGACAAATAACAACAATGTAAATTGTCAGATTTTTTCCATCTGTAATGTGATCTTCCAACAAACAAAAATCCAGAGAAAAAAACAAATAGTTAATTATTAGGAACATTTTAAATGAAAAAAAACTACAAACACCCTGATTGCATAAGTCTGCACACACCGCCCAACTAATACTTTGTGTAAGCACCTTTTGCACTTCTTACAGCAGCAAGTCTTTGTGAATAAGTCTCTATTAACTTTGCACATCTAGACTTTGAAATTTTATCCCACTCTTCCTTGCAAAAATGTTCAAGTTCCTTCAGATTGCGAGGGGATCTCCTCTGTACAGCTCTCTTTAGGTCATTCCACAGGTTTTCGATGGGATTGAGGTCTGGGCTCTGACTGGGCCATTCCAAGACTTTGATTTTCCTTTTCTGAATGTGTGCTTTGGGTCATTGTCATGTTGGAATGTGAAATTCCTCTTCATCTTCAGCTTTCTGACAGAGGCCAGCAGGTTTTGTGCCAAAATATCTTGATATTTGGAGCTATTCATTATCCCATCTATCTTGACATGAGCCCCTGACCCACCTGAAGAGAAGCAGCCCCAAAACATGATGCTACCACAACCATACTTCAGAGTCAGTATGGTGTTCCTTGGATAATGGGCTTTATTGGCTTTGCACCAAACATATCTTTTACAATTAGGCCCGAAAGTTCAACCAGACCATAGCACATTTTCCCACATGGTTTGGGGTGACTGAATGAATCTTTTGGCATAACTTAGTCGGGCTTGGATGTTCCTTTTTGTCAGAAATGGTTTCCATCTTGCTTCCCTACCCCATAGCCCAGACATGCAGAATATGAAAGATGGTGCTCACATGCAAGGAGTGACCAGTACCTGCCAGAAATTCCTGTAGCTCCTTCAGTGTTGCTGTTGGCCTCTTGGTAGCCTCCCTGATAAGTTTTCTCCTTGTCCTCACATCAACTTTGGAGGGTCGTCCTGATCTTTGCAATGTCTCTGTGGTGCCACATTTTCTCCACTTATTGATGATGGTGTTGACAGTGCTCCATGGCACATCCAGTGGCTACGATATTCTTTTATATCCCTCTCCTGATTAGTACTTTTCAACAATTAGCTCTCGCAGATTCTTTGGCAACTCTTTGCAGACCATGGCTCTCCCAGTAGGATGCAACCATTCAAGCAAATCCTACAGCAACAGCTGACTTTAATCTGGGTTTAATCAGAATCACTTTAATTGATGGTAGGTGTATGCCATTTACCTACAGGCATGATTTTGAATGTAATTGGTTTACTCTGAACACAGCTAGAGCTGCCATTATGGGCATTAAGGGCATGCAGACTTATGCAATCAGGGTTTTGTAGTTTTTTTTTTCTTTAATTTAAAACGTTCCTAATAATTAACTATTTGTTTTTTCTCTGGATTTTTGTTTGTTGGAAGATCACATTACAGATGTAAAAAGTCTGACATTTACATTGTTGTTATTCCTGTCTTTACATTTCAAAAACCTGCAATTTCATAAGGGTGTGTAGACTTTTTATATCCACTGTAACTTCTGATTTCATACATGGCCTGATTTTGTTTCTAAATTTTGTTTCTTGTATGCTGCTGAGGTGTGTGTAGTACCTGTTGTCGGTGTCGTCAGTCTCAGGGCCGCCCCACCACACATCAGAGTCATCTTCCTCAAGCTCTGTGCTGTCGGACTCTCGCTCCATCTCTGCAGGGCAGCACACAAACTCTACACCCCGGAAACGGTCAATGCCACAGGGCAACAGCATCCCATAGTCATGGAGATTCATGGAGTGGTCTCCGCAGGACTGGAGAGTGAGCAAGGGAGAAGAGAGAAGAGAGAAGTGAGGATTCACAGTTACAAGGAACACACACTGTATGTGGGAATATGTGGCATGATACTAAGGCTGAATCAGTTTTTGGCTAAGGAAATGATGGAAGTCTGTGCTACACTGCTCTGACAGGTGTTAGTGTACTTATGCTTGTTTGTGTGTGTACAGTGTGAGTGTATCTATGTGTGTGCATACATGTGTGTGTGTGTCTGAGTGTGTATGGACACTCACCTCTTTGGCCACTGTGTGCCAGTGCAGGTGGCTCTCACACATGTCCATGCGCTCCTGGTGCAGGAACTTGCACTTATCAGGGACGAGCAGAGCATCACTCACAAACTCCCCTACTGCAATACACAGACATGCACAATGCTGTTAAGATCACACACAAGTACAGGCACAGATACACACACTCACACACTCATACACATACCCAGGCAGCGGTAGGGCACGACTATGTGCATGTGACTGAGGCACTGCTTGCGGCCCTTCTTGCACCAATTTTGGATGCTGACTGGCTGGTTGGCCTCCACTACATTGGTGATCTGCAGCTCAGGGTAGACCTGGAGACAAGAGGCAGGGAGAAGACAGGTTACCATCCTTCACTATATAACAGTCCCTTCAATATGCTGCTCCATCCTCCATTCCCTCAGTGACCACCCTCCACCTTCTCCAATTAATCCCACCCTTCCCTCCCCTCCTTCACCTCCTGGCAGTACTGCAGGATTCCCTCCTTGGAGCTGATGCAACTCTTGGTGCTGGTGGGATCAGACTCCCATTTGCCGCTCTGCACGTTGATGTGCATGTTGAGTTTGCCACAGAACATGGCAACCTGAGGCTCTGCCAGGAAGCCCACCGAGCCATCTGTCGGTACCTGTAGAAAGAACATGGAAGAAGAAGGGGAAGGGATTTTGGGGGGTGGGGGGAGTTGGAGAAAGAGAGAGGAAAAAAGGCAAATCATCATTAAAGGGTTTAGCTTGGTTTACAGGGTAGTCAACACCAAAGACACCATGTCAAGCATGAAGAAATGTGTCTGCTTCCCAGAGTGAGACCATGGGACCCTGAACCACACTGCTTCAGTCATTGAGACCATGCAACGCAGTCTGTGTACTGCTCTGTGTCTTTCGCACATCTCAGGCTACGGGCCACAGAGGGCTTGATGTTATGTGATATGTGATACAGTTGCATTTTTTATGGTTTTGTTTTTCCTGCTTCTTTCAATATCCTGAGTCTCCTGAAAGGGGCCATAAATAAATAAATTAAAATAAAGGTACAATAAATCAAATGTATTCATGACTAAATGGATGAATTAATGAATTACAGTTGGCTGATCTGACAGCACGCAGACAATCGGGGCTCTCCCCATTCTCTATCCTTGTCTGGGGTAGGGAGATGAGCACAATATAGAGCAGCAGTAGGATGTTAAACCACCATTGTTGTGAGTCAAGAAGTGAACATTTTTACTGCATTTATTCCATTAGGGAACGACAGCCCACTGTTGTCACATTTTAGCACATCTGCTTCCTGATCTCAATGGACAAAAAAGCACGGACAGTTGAAAATACTTTTTTTTTTGTTTTAAACTGCTGTATCTCCATGAATTCTGGGCCTACATGCATCAAAGGCACACTGGTGCAGATTCTCACAATGTCTTCAACTGAGCACTGTGATGAACGGTTTTTGAATTATGAGCCAAAATAGACACCAAGTTCAGCCTCTGCCCTAAGTCACATGTACACATTCCTCTGTCAAAAGGAGCTCGCAGCGTCAGACATGAAGAGAGGAGGGAAACGGCACATGGTAACTCGAACAGCACATATGCTCAATAATGCACACAGGCAACCACACATTGCATTTTCTTCAGAAAATGCACACAAATCTAGTTATTATTTTTTATTCTTCTAGCTTTTACACAGTAAAGTGTGCTTGTGCTTGTACTTTTATACCTTTATAGTTTAACGATATTAAAAAAAATTTTTTTAAAATAACACTAATTTTGCCTCCATTCAAAAGTATAGGTGTGAACAGTGGGAGAACTTCACTTCCGCGTTTCAACTATATATATATATAAAATAGTTTTTTAAACTGCCGTACCTCTGTGAATTCTCCTCTACATGCATAAATTATGCATCAAAATGGGGGAAAACTAGTGCAGATTCTCAATGTTTTTGGCTCAGCACTGTGATAAATGGTTTTTGAGATACAAGCCTTTGTTCAGTCTTTGGTATCCCCTCACTCTGACCAGTTTAACAGTTGATATTTAATTGTTGCAACGGAGCCAATCAGAGACAGCTGGTGTGAAGGTACTGCTCTGTCTCAGCTTGCAGCACCAGACACAGAGGGAGACGGCAAAACCAATGCACACAAATTCGCACTGAAGTTCAATAATGCAAACAGGGAACCACACATAGGTTTTTCTTCAGACAATGTACACCAATCTAGTTATCTATGTAAGGTAACAGTAAATGTCTGACAGGTATTCAAAGTAGCTAACCACTCTTGGCTTGCCATCTCTCTTACTTCCCGCAAGCTAATCAATCAGTGCAAGCACTTGGACACAGTGTGGTATAATGGTAGAGACCAGGGCATGTAACCCAAAATGCGCTTGTAAATATCCATCTGTATACATGATTAACGTGTATAAATTGTAAGCTATTCAAGTCTTTCTGGATAAGAGCCTCTGCTAAACAAGAGTAACATCATGTAAGGTAATGTATCCGAGATGCTCCAAGTTCAACCAAGCTAAACTGGCTCAGATCCTGCAGTGCACCGCCCTGATGCGAAGGGTATCGGATCTGTCCCCAGGCGGGCGAGTATTGCTGAGGTCAGGTCCCCACATGTCAGCACTGTCACTGCCTCACCCCTCAGACTCCCCACTACAGCGAAGTCACAGAGCTGACCACAACCAAGATTCCACACTACAGTAGAGTCACAGAGCTGACTGCACCTGAGATTCCACACTGTGGTCAAGTCACAGAGACGAATGCAGCTGAAATTCCACACTTTCTTTGCTATACCACTTAGGTGCCAGCATAAAATGACCACAAGCAATTGAAGATCAGATGCAATCTTCAGTGCCTACAGCCCATCTGAATTTCCCCAGTACCTAACACAAAATTTCACACATACATCTCCCCCATACTCTGAAATCCCCTATTATTTAACAAACACATTTAAATTCTGATGGATTCCATGGTTCCTGTTCTTTAATTCCTCAGTAGTTGTTTACATAAGATCACCCACACATCAGCTGTGAACTGTCCTACTCGTGGTGTACATTTCAGAAGCATCGTTATTCTCCATACATGAGCATTCAGCAATCTGGAGATTCATCATCATCATCCCACAGTGAACACAGGGATCTGTCCTTGTCACCACCACCCCTTTCCAGCACATTTACCATCTATGAGTATCTGGAGCATTGCACCAGATAATAAAGTGCGTCAGCAACCTTTGCCCGCACAGTTGGAGATGGTGGGAGACACACCATCGCCTACTTGTCTGTTGAAGGTCATCATATATCCCACAATGTGTTGTAGGCTGCCCCTCAAATTTTCTACTCTGTTTACTCCCAGCACAAACTCAACAGTCAGTCAGATCCAGCGTCAGTCCCCCATCCAATTCCTCCATGTCCCAAACGCACACGCACACACACGCACTCAGTCGTCACTGAACTAAATTAATCATCCCCCCGCCTACACACACTGGGACACTTCCTAAGGGAGAGAAAAGAACTATAATTGGAGGCCATTACTCTGCCTGAACTCCAGTGTGAGCAGAAGGAGGAAGGGGTGTCAGGCTTTCAGAGCTTGTGGACTTCATACTCGTGTCGCCATAGCGGCACATTTTGAAGTGGGCAGAAAGAGGAAGAGGCCTGCATTTAGTGGCCTCAATCATGAGATTAGGGAGAGTGAAGCTGCAGGGTGTGTGCCTCCAACATGCAAAAGAGAAAGGATGGAAGGACTTGCAGGTGGAGCGGCATGTAGGCCATGTCTTTTGCACCACCACATTACACTGCACCAGCGCAGCTCAGACATAACAACCCGGCTCATGCTGACCGACACCGACGTGCAAAAAGGTGACATGCAGATGCTTGAACATTCACAGTGCCAGGTTGCACTTGCTCAAAACAGTGATGTAATCAAAAAGCAGAACCATTCCATTCAGCCTTATGCAATGTGTCAAATTATGCTGGTTTATGGTCACCACAAACAGGTGGCAGCACTGAGCTTGCTGTCACCGTACAAGCAGCAGAGAAAACTGCCCTCCCCCAACACTGTTTGTGTGTGTTTGTGTGTGTGTTCCTCTGGCCTGGTGTCCAGGTGCAGATTTTCTTCGATAGTAAAATCATAACGATAACAGACAATACAAAAATTTTCATCCACTTCTGCCTCCTGCCTGGCCAGTCCCATCCCAGACAACATAGACACGGCTATTAGGCCTGCCTTGTGTTTTGACTCTTTTATACCCATTGAACTTAGCGAGTTTCTTTCTTTTATCAATTCATCTAAAAACTCTACCAGCCAACTAGACCCATTACCAACCAGCTTCCTAAAACAGCTGCTACCTGCAATTGGCACACCGTTATTAAATCTTATCAACGCCTCCCTTACATCTGGACACATACCTCAGTCTTTCAAAGTAGCAGTTATCAAGCCTATTCTATAGAAGCCCAATCTAGATCCCAATGACCTGTCAAACTATAGGCCCATCTCAAATCTTCCATTCCTCTCAAAAATTCTGGAAAAAACAGTATCAAAGCAACTCTGTGCATTTTTACACACTAACAACATTTTGGAAGTCTTTCAATCCTGGTTTAGACCCCATCATAGTATGGAAACCGCTCTCCTAAAAGTATTCAACGATCTTCTACTCTCCTGCGGCAATGGCTGTATCTCTCTTCTTGTGCTACTAGACCTGAGTGCTGCCTTGATCATCATACCATTGATCATCGTATCCTCCTTGACCGCCTCGAAAATCTGGTTGGTATAAGCGGACAGGCTCTATCCTGGTTTAGGTCCTAACTATCAGAACAATATCAGTTTGTCTCCATTAACAATTAATCTTCTGCTCGTTCCAGAGTAAGATATGGTATAGTTCAAGGATCTGTGCTTGGGCCTCTGCTCTTCTCGTTATACATGTTGCCTCTCGGCGATATCATCCGTAAACATGACATTAGCTTCCACTGTTATGCGGATGACACTCAGTTATACATATCAGTCAAACCTGATGTCCCTCTGAAGGCCTGCCTAACAGATGTAAAGAATTGGATGGCCCAAAATTTTCTCCTCCTTAACTCAGACAAAACTGAAATATTTGTTGTTGGCCAAAATTCAGTCAGGAGCAAATTCACTCATTTTACACTGGACACTGGACCTTGAATGACTTTGTTGCTCTCAACGAATCAACTCCTCCCAGTTATTGTAATCACCAGGTCCCTCGACCTACTGGTAGAGGTGGCGGCGTTGCTGCTGTACACAGCTCCAAACTCTGTGCCACCCTTAAACCTGGCTATAACTTCCATTCATTTGAACTATTAGTACTTAGCTTTGCACATCCTGACAAGACTGCATTTCAGCTATTTACCCTTGTTATAATTTACAGGCCACCTGGCCCTTACAGTGTTTTCTTATCGGAATTTGCCAATTTTCTATCTGACCTGGTTGTCAATATAGAAAAAGCTGTAATAGTAGGCGACTTTAATGTCCATATGGATAATGAACATGACCCGTTCAGAACAGCATTTTTGTCCATCATCGAATCCATTGGACTCTATCAAGCTGTGGACAAACCCACACATTACTGCAACCATACTCTTGATTTGGTCCTCACATATGGAGCAGACATTAACCAGGTGGAAATCATGCCACACAATCCTGTGTTATCCGACCACTATCTCATCTCTTTCAATTTACTACTAACGTGCTTCACATACTCGGAGCCTAGATTTTCTTCCAGGCGCACGTTTTGCTCTCTTACAGCAAATGCCTTTATTGACGAGCTCCCTACATCATACTACCTGCACAACGAAATCTCCTCTAGTTTATGTTCAAACCCTAGCTCAACTGAAATTAATCTACTCGCGGACAGAATCAACTCTACTTTGCGTAAAACTCTAGATGCCGTTGCTCCCCTCAAAAGGAAGAAAATCACAGACAAGAAGCTAGCACCTTGGTATAACGACCATACTCGTGCTCATAAAACAAGCTACGCGAAAACTCGAAAGAAAATGGCGCTCCACCAAATTACAGGTTTTTCTCCTGGCGTGGAAGGAAAGTCTCCTAAATTACAAGCATGCCCTCACAGCTACCAGATCCAAATATTTCTCTACTCTTATTGAGAGAAACAAGGACAATCCTAGGTACCTGTTTAGCACTATCGCCAGATTAACCAAGAGTCCTGCATCAGTTAACCCTACCATACCAGCAATTTATAGTAGCAGTGACTTCATGAACTTCTTTGATAGTAAAATCGTAAAGATAAGAGACACAATACAAAAATTCTCATCAACTTCTGGTTCCTGCCTGGCCAGTCCCATTCCAGATTATGTAGGCATGTCTATTAGGCCCGCCTCGCGCTTTGACTCTTTTATACCCATTGAATTTGGCGACTTTTCTTCTCTTCTCAATTCATCTAATAACTCTACCAGCCAACTTGACCCCATACCAACTGGCTTCCTAAAACAGCTATTGCCTGCAATTGGAACACTGCTATTAAATCTTATCAATGCCTCTCTTATGTCTGGACACGTACCTCAACCCTTCAAAGTATCAGTTATCAAGCCTATTCTGAAAAAGCCTAATCTTGATCCCAATGACCTGTCGAACTATAGGCCCATCTCGAACCTTCCATTCCTCTCGAAAATTCTGGAAAAAGCAGTATCAAAGCAACTCTGTGCATTTTTACACTCTAACAACATTTTGGAAGTTTTCCAGTCCGGATTTAGACCTCACCACAGTACGGAAACCGCTCTCCTGAAAGTGCTCAACGACCTTCTACTCTCCTGTGACAATGGCTGTATCTCTCTTCTTGTGCTACTAGACCTAAGTGCAGCCTTTGATACCATTGATCATTGTATCCTCCTTGACCGCCTCGAAAACCTGGTTGGCATAAGTGGACAGGCCCTATCTTGGTTTAGGTCTTATCTATCAGAACGATATCAGTTTGTCTCCATCAACAACGAATCCTCCGCTCGTTCCAGAGTAAAATATGGTATACCTCAAGGATCTGTGCTTGGACCTCTGCTCTTCTCGTTATACGTGTTGCCTCTTGGCAATATCATCCGTAAACATGACATTAATTTCCACTGTTACGCGGATGACACTCAGTTATACATATCAGTCAAACCCGATGTCCCTCTGAATATTTCAAACATGGAGGCCTGCCTAACAGATGTAAAGAATTGGATGGCCCGAAACTTTCTCCTCCTCAACCCGGACAAAACCGAAATATTGGTCATAGGCCAAAATTCAATCAGGAGCAAACTCACTCATTTTACACTGGACCTTGATGGTGTCTCCCTTGCCCCGAGTGCAGCCATCAAAGACCTTGGTGTTATTGATCCCGAGCTCTCCTTTGAAACTCACATAACTAACACCTCTAAGACTGCCTTCTTCCATCTGAGAAATATTGCTAAAATCAGGAAAATCGTATCAATTAACGATGCTGAAAAACTAATCCATGCCTTTGTAACATCCAGATTAGACTACTGTAATGCCCTCTTGTCAGGGTGTGCAAATGTCTCATTAAAACCCCTTCAGCTGGTGCAAAATGCAGCTGCTCGAATCTTAACTAAAACTAAACGCTTTGAGCACATTACCCAAATTCTAGCTTCTCTCCATTGGTTACCCATTAAATACCGGATTGATTTTAAAATTCTCTTACTGACATTTAAGGCCTTAAATGGGCTTGCCCCTCCCTATCTTAAGGACCTTCTTCACCCATACCTTCCACAAAGAGCCCTTCGTTCTCAAAATGCCGGGCTTCTCATCATTCCAAGAGTGGGGAAAACTACTATAGGGGGTAGAGCCTTTTCCTATCGAGCCCCTCTCCTGTGGAACAGCTTACCTACGGAGGTTCAGGGAGCAGACTCTCTCTCCACCTTTAAGTCTAGGCTAAAAACATATCTATACAGTAAATCCTTTAGCTGAGGGACATGGCCTGGTGCTGGCATGGATCATAGGGTCTCTGGTGGACTAAGTGGTCATTGCTGTCATGAACTGGTGTTGACTGCCTTAGGGCCACCCTCATGACTATGCCGGTTCCTTGCCTCCCGTCCCCTAGTTATGCTGCCATAATGTTAGTCTGCCTGGGTTTTTTCCTTGTTGCACACTGGCACCTTTTTCCCCTGCCCCTCCTCTCCTGCCTCTCTGCTGTACATTCATGTCATTCTTACCATCCACTAATCATTGTTCTCTATTTTTTTCCTGTCCTTGCTCCGGGCTCCTGTCTGGAGCCGTAGTCCACGCATCACACCCCGATCTCCAGTCCTGCTACTTCGCTGCCCTGCCTATCAAGCCAGCTGCGTGCCAAGAACCGGACATTCTATGTAATTCTATCTGCCCAGTGCCGGCTAGAAGAAAATGGGCTCCCCCTCTGAGCCGGGCTCTGCTCAAGGTTTCTTCCTGTAAATAAAGGGAGTTTTTCCTTGCCACTGTTGCCTTAAGCTTGCTCTCAGGGGGTCTCAGGCCTGGGAACAATGTAAAGCTGCTTTGTGACAACTTGTGTTGTAAAAAGCGCTATACAAATAAAATTGAATTGAATTTTTTGGGCTGTGTCAGCATGTGTAACATTTGCATGTTTGTGCGCTTACATGTCCATATGCATATATATTTCAATGTGTCAGAGGCCTTTTTGTTCAGAGCTCATGCAGGAAGTGTGAGGGGAGAAGAGACAAGGTCAAAGACTGTTGTGTGCTGGGGAATGAGGGAAAACAAAGACTAGGGGGGTTGAGGGGGGTTGGGTTTGGTGGTGGTCACACTGGATCTTATACTCAGAAAGATCAGTGTCATAATAGTACAGTCATTCAGTAACTTGCTATTGTATTTCTTTTCCCCACTCACACTGTAATTACACTACTCCATCAAATCCTCATTATAAGTACAATTATATTACTCCACGTTACCCTCAATAATATTATTGTTCTACTCCATTTTACCCTCAATAACAGCATTATTATATTACACCACATCATCCCCACTAACAGAATAAGTGCATTCCATTGTCTTATCCATCAGTAACAGTATGAATACCAGAGATTTCAGCATGTCCTGTGTAATTCTCTGCTGAGCTGTTCCTCGCCTGGGCCCTGACAGCAGCGATGCCATTTTAAATTAGACAGCTAAGACACCTATCTTGCATGAACTCGAGAGCCTTGTCCTGAGCAGAGCCTCCCTTGAACCCTGACTCAGCCTTGACTTATGTACAAAAAGCGGTAGGATCACATCCACGCAGCGCCAATGCATGCACACAAACACACAATCAGTTTAAGTCAGACACATAGGAGCAAACAGCTGGAAAAATAGCCATGCCATGCCCTCTGAATACACAGTCATCCATGGGTTCCCTTCCAATGACAGTGCTGAGGAAAGACTTCCTGGGGCCATCAAAACAAATTAACCTTGTATCTCCCTCATCAAAAACACAGGCTGATTCTCAAATACTACCAGGGGGCAGCGGTATGGTGTAGTGGTGAAGAGCAGGGCTCAGACTTTGCTGGTTCGATACCCTGCTTAACCCACAATTGTCTCAGTAAACATCTACATCTCAACAGCTGGTAACATGTACAAAATCGTAACCTATGCAAGCTGCTCTTCAAAAGAGCAAATGATAATAATGTAATATAATGTGATGTAGGTCCCAGCTATACTGCTCCACAGCTTTGGCTCTTGGCTGGGTAGTGCCAGTAAAAGCAGGCGGTGGAGTGTGAGGCAGGCCAGTAACTCTGGACACTGGGTAAGTGCCCTCTCCAGTAGGCCTGGATGCCAACAGCAGCACAGAGAGCTTTCTCACAGGGGGGGGGGGGGATCATGTCACCCTGACCACATGATAGAAGGGTGGGGGTGACTGCATCCAGCAGCCTGTCTGTGTGCACGAAACCCTTCCATAGTTTGGCCTGTTCTTTCATACAGATTCTCTGGAAAATATCATGGAAAGGAAGCAGCAGCCTGCACAGGAACTCAAAAACAATCAATGGGCATTCTGCATGGGGAAGAGTCCCACACCTCTGTAGAAGTCCTACCCACCCCTGAAAGGGCAGCTATTTCCCAGTGTCCCAGTCCTACCCACCCCTGAAAGGGCAGGTATTTCCCACTCTCCTGGTCTTACCCAGCCCTGCAGGGGCAGACATTCCCCTATACTGTAGTGGCATGCAGCTTTGTACAGTGTGCTCTGTGCCTGTGCCCCTGAACAGAAACACCTACATAGCAATGGGACTGACAACAGCTGTACTTTTGTGATGAAATGAAAATGTTCTCAGGCGCACACACATGCGCACACACACATCACAAGTATCATAAAAGAGCCACGGTGGCTTATTTGTATCCAATTGTGTTGTAAGAATTTTTTACAGATTTTTGTCAAACACTGAGCAATGAAGCCATTGTGAGGATAAACACTTCTGAACATGCAACTGCCTGCTGCTCCTCACCTGTTGCTCGTTCCCCGCACTTCCTGTTGCTCGTTCCCCAAACGCCAGACGCAAGACGCCGATCGGTTAGGACCCAGCCAGGACCCAAACCCGGAGTACTCGCCGACACTACTTTTCGACACCCTCGCAAAAACTACGTAAGTAGCCACTAGTTACATACGATGGCTTCTCGCAGCTCTGTTTCTCCAATCCTTAGCTCTCCTACCTCTCGCTGTCTCCCCTGCTCTGTGTGTAACATGTTTAGTTATTCCTTCTCCGCCATTACGACCAACTTCACCTGTGTTAAATGCGAGCTTAACGCTAGGTTGACGGAGAAGGTAGCAGAATTAGAAGCACGCATCCGCACCTTATATGAGATTAAAGCTAGTGAAAAGTTTATCGAATCCTTTTCAGTACCGGATGCGTCAATTAGCCTTTCCCCTAGCTCAACCCCGGCAGAGCCTTCGCAGCAAGGCGAGTGGGTTACGGTTCGGGAAAATAGACGCAAGCGCAAGCCCCCGGTGCACCACCAACCCTCGGTTCACGTTTCCAACAGGTTCTCCCCCCTCAGTAACACACCTGCTGAGAAGGCTGTTAAAAGAGCCCTGATTATTGGCGATTCAATTCTTAGAAACGTGAACGTAGAGACACCAACGACCATAGTCAATTGCATTCCTGGAGCCAGAGCTTCCGACATTGAAGCCAATTTGAAAGTGCTGGCTAAAGCTAAAGGTAAAAGTAAAGCGAAATACTCAAAAATTGTTATTCACGTCGGCGCTAACGATGTTCGCATGAGGCAATCGGAAGTAACAAAGTTAACTATTAAGTCGGTGTGCAGGATTGCCAAACAAATGTCGGATTCAGTAATTTTCTCTGGCCCCATCCCCATGCGGCGCGGTGACGAGATCTATAGCAGATTAACGTCACTTAATCGTTGGTTGTCTGAATGGTGCCCCTCTAATAACGTGGGTTTTATAGATAATTGGCACAAGTTTTGGGGGAGGCCTGGTCTTTTAAAACGAGATGGCATCCACCCCTCGAGGGAGGGTGCAGCTATCATCTCTAGTAACATAGATCATAGTCTGAATTCCACTAAACCTTGACTAATCAGGGCCAAGGCCAGGCAGCAGACTCCCTGTCCTACACAGTTGTCTGCTTTTTCCCTGGAACCACCACTTAAAAATCCCATAGAGATAGTGTCTGTTCCACGACCCTCCGTCCCAAACTTCTTAAAAACATCCAGTAGGGGCATTTGTGCTGATAATTTAATAAAAATTAAGTCTGCCAAACCTGAAAGTACTACCTGTAGACAAATGGTCCTTAAGATTGGGTTAATAAATATCAGATCGCTACAACCTAAAGCTTTATTAACAAACGAATTGATTACTGATCACCATTTTGATATCTTATGCCTGACTGAAACATGGCTTAAACCTAATGACTTTGTTGCTCTCAACGAATCAACTCCTCCCAGTTATTGTAATCACCAGGTCCCTCGACCTACTGGTAGAGGTGGCGGCGTTGCTGCTGTACACAGCTCCAAACTCTGTGCCACCCTTAAACCTGGCTATAACTTCCATTCATTTGAACTATTAGTACTTAGCTTTGCACATCCTGACAAGACTGCATTTCAGCTATTTACCCTTGTTATAATTTACAGGCCACCTGGCCCTTACAGTGTTTTCTTATCGGAATTTGCCAATTTTCTATCTGACCTGGTTGTCAATATAGAAAAAGCTGTAATAGTAGGCGACTTTAATGTCCATATGGATAATGAACATGACCCGTTCAGAACAGCATTTTTGTCCATCATCGAATCCATTGGACTCTATCAAGCTGTGGACAAACCCACACATTACTGCAACCATACTCTTGATTTGGTCCTCACATATGGAGCAGACATTAACCAGGTGGAAATCATGCCACACAATCCTGTGTTATCCGACCACTATCTCATCTCTTTCAATTTACTACTAACGTGCTTCACATACTCGGAGCCTAGATTTTCTTCCAGGCGCACGTTTTGCTCTCTTACAGCAAATGCCTTTATTGACGAGCTCCCTACATCATACTACCTGCACAACGAAATCTCCTCTAGTTTATGTTCAAACCCTAGCTCAACTGAAATTAATCTACTCGCGGACAGAATCAACTCTACTTTGCGTAAAACTCTAGATGCCGTTGCTCCCCTCAAAAGGAAGAAAATCACAGACAAGAAGCTAGCACCTTGGTATAACGACCATACTCGTGCTCGTAAAACAAGCTACGCGAAAACTCGAAAGAAAATGGCGCTCCACCAAATTACAGGTTTTTCTCCTGGCGTGGAAGGAAAGTCTCCTAAATTACAAGCATGCCCTCACAGCTACCAGATCCAAATATTTCTCTACTCTTATTGAGAGAAACAAGGACAATCCTAGGTACCTGTTTAGCACTATCGCCAGATTAACCAAGAGTCCTGCATCAGTTAACCCTACCATACCAGCAATTTATAGTAGCAGTGACTTCATGAACTTCTTTGATAGTAAAATCGTAAAGATAAGAGACACAATACAAAAATTCTCATCAACTTCTGGTTCCTGCCTGGCCAGTCCCATTCCAGATTATGTAGGCATGTCTATTAGGCCCGCCTCGCGCTTTGACTCTTTTATACCCATTGAATTTGGCGACTTTTCTTCTCTTCTCAATTCATCTAATAACTCTACCAGCTAACT
Organism: Megalops cyprinoides; assembly: GCF_013368585.1. NCBI lineage: Eukaryota > Metazoa > Chordata > Actinopteri > Elopiformes > Megalopidae > Megalops > Megalops cyprinoides. The sequence continues at coordinate 730,270 of NC_050593.1, forward strand.
TGACCCCATACCAACTGGCTTCCTAAAACAGCTATTGCCTGCAATTGGCACACTGCTATTAAATCTTATCAATGCCTCTCTTATGTCTGGACACGTACCTCAACCCTTCAAAGTATCAGTTATCAAGCCTATTCTGAAAAAGCCTAATCTTGATCCCAATGACCTGTCGAACTATAGGCCCATCTCGAACCTTCCATTCCTCTCGAAAATTCTGGAAAAAGCAGTATCAAAGCAACTCTGTGCATTTTTACACTCTAACAACATTTTGGAAGTTTTCCAGTCCGGATTTAGACCTCACCACAGTACGGAAACCGCTCTCCTGAAAGTGCTCAACGACCTTCTACTCTCCTGTGACAATGGCTGTATCTCTCTTCTTGTGCTACTAGACCTAAGTGCAGCCTTTGATACCATTGATCATTGTATCCTCCTTGACCGCCTCGAAAACCTGGTTGGCATAAGTGGACAGGCCCTATCTTGGTTTAGGTCTTATCTATCAGAACGATATCAGTTTGTCTCCATCAACAACGAATCCTCCGCTCGTTCCAGAGTAAAATATGGTATACCTCAAGGATCTGTGCTTGGACCTCTGCTCTTCTCGTTGTACGTGTTGCCTCTTGGCAATATCATCCGTAAACATGACATTAATTTCCACTGTTACGCGGATGACACTCAGTTATACATATCAGTCAAACCCGATGTCCCTCTGAATATTTCAAACATGGAGGCCTGCCTAACAGATGTAAAGAATTGGATGGCCCGAAACTTTCTCCTCCTCAACCCGGACAAAACCGAAATATTGGTCATAGGCCAAAATTCAATCAGGAGCAAACTCACTCATTTTACACTGGACCTTGATGGTGTCTCCCTTGCCCCGAGTGCAGCCATCAAAGACCTTGGTGTTATTGATCCCGAGCTCTCCTTTGAAACTCACATAACTAACACCTCTAAGACTGCCTTCTTCCATCTGAGAAATATTGCTAAAATCAGGAAAATCGTATCAATTAACGATGCTGAAAAACTAATCCATGCCTTTGTAACATCCAGATTAGACTACTGTAATGCCCTCTTGTCAGGATGTGCAAATGTCTCATTAAAACCCCTTCAGCTGGTGCAAAATGCAGCTGCTCGAATCATAACTAAAACTAAACGCTTTGAGCACATTACCCAAATTCTAGCTTCTCTCCATTGGTTACCCATTAAATACCGGATTGATTTTAAAATTCTCTTACTGACATTTAAGGCCTTAAATGGGCTTGCCCCTCCCTATCTTAAGGACCTTCTTCACCCATACCTTCCACAAAGAGCCCTTCGTTCTCAAAATGCCGGGCTTCTCATCATTCCAAGAGTGGGGAAAACTACTATAGGGGGTAGAGCCTTTTCCTATCGAGCCCCTCTCCTGTGGAACAGCTTACCTACGGAGGTTCAGGGAGCAGACTCTCTCTCCACCTTTAAGTCTAGGCTAAAAACATATCTATACAGTAAATCCTTTAGCTGAGGGACATGGCCTGGTGCTGGTGTGGATCATAGAGTCTCTGGTGGACTAAGTGGTCATTGCTTTCATGGACCCTGTGCCGTGATCTGGTGTTGACTGTCTTAGGGTCGCCCTCATGACTATGCCGGTCCCTTGCCTCCCGTCCCCTAGGTATGCTGCCATAATGTTAGCCTGCCGGGGTCTTTCCTTGTTGCACACCTTTTTCTCTGCCCCTCCTCTCCTGCCTCTCTGTTCTACATCCCTGCCATTCTTATCATCCACTAACCACTGTTTTCTGTTTGCTTCCTATCCCTGCTCCGGGCTCCTGTGCGGAGCTGTAGCCCAAGCGTTTCATCCCGTTTTCCAGTCCTGCTACCTCGCTGCCCTGCCCATCAAAGCCAACTGCATTCCAAGACCCGGACATCCTAGGAGACACTCTTATAATTACTCTACTGTTAACTACTATTGTTCTATCTGCCCAGTGCCGGCCAGAAGCAGATGGGCCCCCCCCATGAGCCCAGTTCTGCTCAAGGTTTCTTCCTGATAGGGAGTTTTTCCTTGCCACTGTTGCCTTAGGCTTGCTCTCAGGGGGTCTCAGGCCTGGGAACAATGTAAAGCTGCTTTGTGACAACTTGTGTTGTAAAAAGCGCTATACAAATAAAAATGAATTGAACTGAACTGAGTGTGTGTGCCTTCCATCCCCCTGCCTACTGCTAAAGCCACCTCACCACACCGTCCTGCATTCAGATTCACTCCACTCCAAAGACAGCAAGCCCACAAAGACTAATCAAGACCTGTACCATAAAGGGTACCGGGCAGTCTGGGGGAAGGGAGCCAAAAGAGAGAGAAGGCTGACGTGAGGACTGGGAAAGACATGCCCCCCCAGTCTCATAGCAACACCCTTTCCCACCCCTGGCCCTGTTCACTGAGTTATTTGAATCAACCCCACAGTCCACCCCCCTCCCCATCCCCGTCCCCATCCCCATCCCCGTGACAAACCATTTAACTCATGCCAGCTCTGCTGTTCTACACACAGTCTGTCAGGACAAAAAAAATATCACCACCCCATGGTGGTGGGCAACTCTTTTTGAACAATCTTAGTGGGTCCTGACTGCATCACTGCAATTTTCCATTAACCACCGGGAAACCTACAGAACCTGAAATGGGCTTAGAGCAAACAGAGGAGAATGGGGAGGACTATGGAGCATTCCCATGAACAGCACAGCCCCTTGACAAGAGGGTTGTGCCGCGATGCCTGACTAATCCTAAAACAATAAGAAAGAGGTAAAATTGGGTTTATGAAACACAGGAGATTCAGTGCATAATGATGCACATATGCTTACTTGTTATGTTTGCTCGACACTTATTCATGTGATTCACATAAAACTCTGATGCGATTAGCCTGTGCCTGGTGACAAAATTAAACAAATGACAGATTGGCATGCCAAACAATCACTTCTTGAATGAAATACAACACCTGTTTCCAGGCAGTGTCAATTTCATGCTGTGCAACAGTTTGTCACAGTAAACATGCTTTTGTTTCATTCTCATCCCTGGCCCCTCTGCACCAAAGCTCCACACCACTGCCACACCAGAGGAGTCACTCATCACCTTCCATCACCCTCTAGAGGAATCAGCTCATTATGCTGTTCCTATGCTCCACAGCATGGGTCCATCAGCTGAAACATCAAGACCATTTAAAAAAAAAAACAAAAGTCAGTGCTGTTCTGTGATTGGCTGGAGATGTGTATTTAGTACCAGGAGTCTCCAGCCTCAAATCCTACATGAGCGGTCTCGTTGGAAGGGACTTTGGTAAATATCCAGCTGCATAAATGTACGGCACATAAAAGGAGATTGAAAGCTGGCCTGCATAAGCTCATCTGCTAAGCAAATTGATCCCAGTGCATAAAACAGTAATTTGCCATTCACAGTTTTACCACATTACATAATTTGCACTCAACACAAATAAACATTTTGGAGCTGCATGTCACTCTAAACAAAGGGTGTTTGCCTGATAAAAAGAGTACACATCCTACTACAATGTTAGAGTGGCAGTGGAAGTCAGAGCAAATGCCCATGACATGAAAAAGAAATATCTAACATGCACTGTTCTCTTGTTTCTTGCAGACATTTTTCTGTTGTCATAGACCTGGTTAATACTTCAGACACAATGTCTCTTACCATTGCCTCTGATCAGGGTGTTCTTGTCAAAAACCCTGTGTGACGGAAACATCACCCAATCTTCTGACAGTCAAAGGAAGACAATTCATGCAAGATACCCATATGAAAAATGTACGATAGTAAAGACCTGCTACATTAGAACAATGATTTAAACACAGACGCTGAGTTTCATCAGTCAGCATTACTCAGTTTCCAGCAACTTTTTAGCATGTTTATAAATAAGCACTATATTATAAATTACTATTATAAATAGCACTACATTTCAATAATTACTTTACCACACCACATTTACCATATTTCACAAAGACACTCTGGTCTCTGCTGAGAATCTGGTAATATGATGTGGCCCCACTTTGTGCATTTTTCATCAGATATTTAAGACATGGTTGGAAGTGTTCCAGCAGGTGTCCTATTATTACCACATACTCTAAACATATATGAAAGTCCTTGCGCCAAAATCCCCTTCTGACATTCTTGGCCTATAAAAGCCTGAGATGCATGAAAAGTTCTGGAAGAGCACTTTTTCATGGCCCTGCTGGCTGACTCCTTACATGTGTGTATTAGCCACTGCTTACACCTCGGTCTAGTTCTGTCTGCTCTATGACCACATGTGTCTCTTGATATAAGAAATAAGACATAACAAACCGTTTTGTGCAGACTGTTAGCGCTAATAAGCATGACTCTTGCCCTATTTCCCACTGTCATGCTGGAACTCAGCTTTCTGGCCCAGTTATGGCTCCACATGAATTCACACAGCATTTTATTGCTGACAACTAATTTGCCATTACCCATCTGTTACTACCTCATTACAAGCAGGCTCAGTGAACAGTGGAATGCAATTTGGAAGAAGGAAATGTTACAGTAGAGGTGGTGATATAATGTGGAGTAGTTGGGATACAGTCATCAAATAATTTTTGCCTTTGTTTTGCCTTGCAACACTGCTTTTAAATGTACTTGCCTCTGCTTTCTAACAATATAGGTGTGTTGTCATTAGCTATACTAATTTTACATTTATGATGGACAGCATTAATTAATACAAAACACAGCCAATGTTGGTAGTTTGGGTTAGAATAGAATAGAATAGAATAGAATAGACTTTATTGTCATTGCACGGTGGGGGTGCAACGAAATTGTGGGTGGTCTACAACATCAGTGCACTGATGAACATTTATGTATACACAGTACAAATAAGGCACGCGACATAGGAGAAAAAATATACAATAAAATACAATAAATGCAGTAAAATACAGATTTACAAATTTAAAAAAAGAAGACACATTGTAAATGAAAAGAAATATAAAGAAAGACTTGTGCATTGACATGGCCTTTTTTTAAAAAAACTACTTAAAGTGCACAGTGGAATTGCACAGTTGTATTGAGGTAGAGGGTTGGGGGGGGGGGGGGGGGGGTCAGTGTTTGTTTGCAGTCCGTATGGCCCAGGGGAAGAAGCTATTTGTTAGTCTGGTGGTGTGAGACTTGACTGACCTGAAGCGCCGTCCGGAGGGCAACAGGTCAAACAGGTGATAGGCGGGATGTGAGGAGTCTCCTGTGATGGCCTTAAGTGCAGCCGCTGCTGAGCCTTCTTCACTAAGGCCTTGGTGTTGGGTGTCCAGGAGAGATCTGCAGAGATGTGGGTGCCCAGAAACCTGAAGGTGGTGACAGTTTCCACACGTTCTCCGTTGATGAGGAGAGGGGCGTGGACTTGTCTGTGTTTCCTGAAGTCCATGATGAGTTCTTTTGTTTTAAGGACGTTCAGTGACAGGTTATTTTCTGAGCACCACATGGACAGTTTCTCTATCTCAGCCCTGTATGCCGTCTCATCCCCATCGGAGATGAGCCCAACCACGGTGGTGTCGTCCGCAAACTTAACGATGGTGTTGGCTGGGTGGGACGGAGCGCAGTTGTGAGTGTACAGGGCGTACAGTAGGGGGCTCAGCACACAGCCCTGAGGAGAACCAGTGCTGAGTGTGAGCGTGGAGGAGAGGTGGGGGCCAAGTCTGACAGATTGTGGGCGGTTTGTGAGAAAATGTTTGATCCAGGTGCAGGTGGGGAGGGGGATCCGCAGTTTGAACTGTTTTGTAACTAATATGTCCGGGATGATTGTGTTAAACGCTGAGCTGTAATCCACAAAGAGCATCCTCACATAGCTCTTCCGGTTCTCCAGATGACTCAGCGCTCTGTGAAGTGTTATGGCGATTGTGTCCTCTGTAGATCGGTTCGCTCTATAAGCGAACTGGTGGGGGTCGAAGGCGGGAGGGAGGTAGTCTCTGATGTGCTGAGAGACTAGCCGCTCAAAACACTTCATGACTACAGACGTGAGGGCTATGGGTCTGTAGTCACTGAGACGGTCTATAGCAGGTCTTTTGGGAATGGGGATGATGGTGGCGGCCTTCAGACATGAAGGGACGGTGGCATGCGTCAGGGAGAGGTTGAACAGCTTGGTGAGGATCCCTGCCAGCTGGTCTGCACATGCCTTGACCACAGTCCCCGGGATGCCGTCAGGTCCAGCAGCTTTCCTGGGGTTCACTGCTCTCAGTGTCCTTCTCACCTCATGCTCCTGGAGAGAGAGAGGGGGGGTGCTGGAGTTGTGGGGAGGCAGTGAGTGCAGGTGTGTGGTGGTCTCAAAGCGGGCAAAGAAGCTGTTCAGCTCCTCTGCCAGCATGCTGCTGCTGCCGGTGGTCGTTGGGCTCTGGCCTTTGTAGTTGGTTATGGCCTGGATGCCCCTCCACATCTGCCGAGGGTTGTTGTCCGTGAGGTAGCCCTCCATCTTCCTCCTGTAGGCCTCCTTGGCATGTTGGATGCCTCTTCTCAGGTTGGCTCTGGTAAAGCTGTACAGTGAGCTGTCTCCTGTCCTGAAGGCAGAGTTACGAGCTCTGATCAGAGTCTGGACTTCATTCGTCATCCAGGGTTTCCTGTTTGGAAAAACCCAGATGCGTTTGTCCACTGTGACATTTTCTACGCAGCTCTTTATGTAGAAAAGCACAGTCTCTGTGTATGCCTCTAGGTCCTGCTGTTCAAAGATGCTCCATTCTATACAAGCAAAACAGTCCTGTAGCTGAGAGAGAGCATTTTCAGGCCAGGTTCTGATGGTTTGTGTGCTCGGTTTTGTTTGTTTTCGGAGGGGGGTGTAGGCCGGAATGAGGAGCAGAGAGAGATGGTCGGATTGTCCTAGGTGGGGGAGGGGCATCGCTCTGTAAGCATGCTTAACGTTGGTGTAGACACGATCAAGTGTATTTTCTCCCCTAGTAGAACACTTGACATGCTGGTGGAGTTTGGGGAGCACAGTCTTTAAGCATACTTGGTTGAAATCCCCGGCGATTATGTGGACGCCGTCGGGATGAGTCCTCTGTTGTTTGTTGACGATGTGTTGAAGGTGTCCAAGCGCCGTGCTAACGTTAGCATCCGGCGGGATATAGACAGCGGTAATGATGACTACAGTTAGCTCCCACGGCAGATAGAAAGGTCTGCACTGGACAGACATGGCCTCTAGGTCCGGTGAGCAGTGGCTGTCTATTATTTTGCTGTTAGAACACCAGCCCTCAAGTACGTAAACACAGAGTCCCCCCCCTTTGCTCTTACCGGAGGCTTTGTTCCGGTCGTGGCGATGGATGGTCCGTCCTGCTAGCTCCACCGTAGCATTGGGGATTTGCGAGTGCAGCCAGGATTCCGTCACAATCAACAGACAACACTCAGGGATGAGGCCGTTGTAGGCTATCTGTGACTGTAACTCATCCATTTTGTTTGCAAGGGATCTGGCGTTTGTAAGGAAAATAGATGGTAGCGGAGGTTTGTGCGGTTGCTTCCTTAGTCGAGCTAGCAGTCCAGCTCTGCATCCCCACTTCTGCTTCCTCTCTCTGCGCCACCTCCGTCGCCTGCTGGGTCTGGCAACGATCCATGGAGCTCGCGGCGGTCTCGCTAACTCCAGTGGGATGTTATAAGTCCGTGTGAAGGCACTTGTGACTTCAGTGTTAAGCTGAAGTCCAATGCCTATCAATTCCTGGTGACTGTAGGTTAAGTTTCTGTGGCAAAACAAGACAAGCAACGAGTAAAAACAAGAGTGCGCCGAAGTAGAGAGCCTTGAGCCGCTGCGTCCGTACGCGCCGCCATCTTAGCAGCTCATAATGTTATGGGTTAGCTGGCTACATAAAATATTGAGAATCAAAAGCACGAGAACGCTATAAGAATATAATTTTCCACAGCTGTTTGGGTATCTACCATGATAGTCAATACCTCTCATTTGATTCATGTGTTCACTCTCTATTTCACCTCTGGTGCTGCAACATGAAAGCTGTCCAAGCCTTCCCAGCCAGGCCTGGCTAGGTTCTGGCAGTGCGTGGCTCAACACATTTCCTCCAGTGATAAAGAATTCCATATTATTTCCCTTAATAATGTGCCTTATATGTCTACCACAACTTCATGTTGACATGGCATGGCATAACCAGAAGCACCCCAGAGAGCTTCTCTTTGTCTCTGCAGTTAATGCTTGCCTAGGCGATACAGGAAAGGACAAGGTGCTGAGGTCATGGTTTGAGAATTAAACACCAGGCTGTGGGAAATGAAAGTGCAGCTGGAAATATCTGATGTCTGCAGGAGATAAGGCACTAACTCCTATATGTGAGAGACAGGGAATGACTCCAGGTGCAAGGGAGATGGAGGGAGAGAGAAGGACTGTTTCTGGAGAGTGGGAAGAGGGGGGCTCTGCACTGTTTACATCCACAACCAACTGTCCCAGGAGACACACCTGACCACCTGGCTCATATGCACACATGAACCTTGGACAGTGATGTTGCTCCCCTGAGACTAGATAAGAATGCAGCTGGTTAAAGGTGCAAGGCACTTGCAACTTTGGCGCAGCAAGCTACTCACGCTCCTTTGTGGGAGAGCTGTGGCCATTCTGTAGGCCAAGCAGGCCACCAGCAGGCCAATGGATACCCAGCACAGGTTTACAGCACACCCTTCCTGAACTGCTCACTTTGATCTGGCCAGCTCAGAGGGTGTCCTGTGGCCTCCGTAACATTTCTGACCCTTAACCTAATCCTTGCTCTTGAGGCATAATAACGACACATCTCTATAATGAAGCTCCTTTTCCTGCAGGCTGAGTGTGTAATTAATCAGAGCTGTGGCTCCTGCCTCTGATGGCGCTAGACTTGAGAATTTCATAGAACTCAACCACAAAATGTGGACTGTCACTGTGATAAGCAGTGTCTTCTGTTCCTGCTTAACTCTGCCTGCCTGCCCGCCTGAAATCTCATTTCTCAGAACTGGAGGCATCACCCTGACCTGGCCCTGACCCCCATAGTTACAATAAGGTAGGGCTGGGCGATATAGCCATCGCGATACATTGAATAGCTATTTTTAGTGCAATACTATCCCCGGTATGTGGCGTTAGGTTTTTTCCTGTATTTTTTTCACCGTTAGTCATACACTATCGGTCAAGTTTTAGAACACCCCCAATTTCTGTAAAGGAAAGACCTACACTTTTAAGGGTTATAACGTTCTGTCTGTCTTCCTTTGTTAATTGTCTTTTTCTCACCTTTATGATTAGCAATATACTACTTCCTGTAGTGCAATATTGTCCAAACAATGCTTCAGAGGGCGTAGTAACACAGTCTGTTTGAACACTGCTTTTATACAGACAGAGGGTTTGTAAGTAATCAACAAAAGTAGGGACACCTGTAGGAATTGTTTGCCTCAACTTTCAAGGGTTAATTTACTTCCACTGCTGCAGAAAAGCTGTAAGTTGTTAACCCATTTCTTGTTCCCTCAAAAGGCCTTTTTTTATAACTCTAAAATTTGCTTTTTTTCCAGTTTTTGGTAACCTAAACTTTTTTTAACCTCTGGCAGTTTACTGCTTCCTTCTGTTCCATTTCAGATCATTCTCTGGACTTGAACTGCTTAAATTTCAATAAAACTGGAAAATGGAGGTGTTCTAAAACTTTTGACCGGTAGTGTACCTGATGCGGGAGCACACCACCAAAGTTCAGTGAAATGCTTCCGGGGCAGAAAAATGTCACTTGTATCTATATGTTGGCTAACTTACTTATTAGCTTTGAAAACACATATGTTTTCACTAGGGTTGTCACAATAACGCGTTAATTTCGATTAATTAATTATAGAAAAAATAATGTGTAAAAAAAAATGAACGCAAATTAATCGCACTCTATGCCGGTTGACCCCATACATCACTGTGCATTTAATCATTTATCATACCCAACTCCAGGCTAGCTAGGTTCTTTTATATCATACACGAAATGTATCCACATTTGCGCTGCCGGTAAATGCGATTTAATTTCGCATTGGTGTAATAAATGATTGCATCGGAACATCTGTAAAGCAGAGTGATGCATGTACAGTTGAAAGTGTCAGTGCTGTTATACTGAATATCAGCACTCATGGAATGCCTCTTGACAGCCCTAGTTTTCACTCTTTCTCTTTGTAGCCATGTGTTTCTATGTGTTGGAGGCAGCATAGTGCTGTTGCTGTGATATCAACATTGAATAGACACGAGTGGCGTTTTTTTTCCACCAGAAGCATTTCACATGGCCTCGGAAAACTGGAGGTGTGCTCCCGCATCAGGTATGACTAACAGGAAAAAAAAAAACCTAATGCCACATACCGGGGATAGCGGTTATCGTGCTAAAAATAGCTATTCGCTATATCACGACGGCTATATCATCCAGCCCTACAATAAGGACAATGAAAGCAGCCATGCCATGCCATTTCATGTCATGCCTCTCCTCAGCTGAATGCAAAGGACTGTGGGATTAGGGGCTTTTTTTCCCTCTCTGTCACATAAACATTGGAACAAGTATGCATCACAAAGGAGTGCACAGCACAGCAATGCTGCAGATGTGGATTTTAGACAACAGGGTGATGGAGACACACACACACACACACACACACACACACACACACACACACACACATACACACACAACACCAGTAAAGCAGCCAAGGAGGGGGAGGGGTTAACATGTTATCCTGCAGCTGATTTGCCCTAAAACGAAGAAATAAAAGTGGAGACAGGAATATCCTTCCACCCCAAGTCACCCATCACACACAACTCTAATTATTGTGTAGGTGCCAGGGGAACAGCGGCACTGTGCTCCAGGACAGGGATGAGTGCTGGAAGAAGGGCTGAGACCAGAATACAGCCTCCTGCTCAGGGCTGGCCCTAAACCTTTCCCTCAGCCACACAAATTTCTGAAGACACTAATGAGGAGCAAAGATCAAGGTACCATTCATGAGACCACAATTTGCACACCTGCCTGGACATTCATTTCTGTACACATGTGTGTTTCAAAACCTCACTCTCAGATTCTGAATATCCTTCTCAAGCAGGCAGTACTTCTTGCTCGTATAGAGGCTTCAGAGCATTTGCAGATATGACAATGTCCCATTATGAATATCCTTCTAAAACACGAAACATTTCCTGTTTACATTAAGTTTTTACAGATAAACGTGCATCTATAAGAACATTAAAGACATCAATTAAATGGTCAAATGGATATAGTGGTGAAATGGTAGCAACTACAGGTCAGTTTGGGCAGGGGAACAGAGTGGATTCCTCTCCTCCTTCATCGACTTACAGACCACAGTATACCTACAATACCCTCCTCCCTCACCTATCTACAGACCAGAAGACACCATGCTCTCCTCCCTAACCTATCTACAGACCAGACTCTACCACACCCACCTCCCTCATATACCTGCAGACTGGATTTACATTTACATTTATTCATTTGGCAGATGCTTTTATCCAAAGCGACTTACAAGTGAGGTTGAGTATGACACAATCAAAAAACCTTGTCACCACACCCTCCTCCCTCATCCATAAACAGACCAGACTATGCCACACCCTCCTGCCTCACCTACCAGATGAATACAGACTCTACTGCACCATGCTCCCACACCTGTGGTTATGGTTTGGAAGTTAAAATGACTCCTATGCCCCAGGAAAAACAATTATTAATTCTTTCTTTTCAGCTGTGTGTTTTAACAGATCAGCTATAAATTCCTGTCATTCCATTAAAGGCAGCATGACCTTTTTCAGAGGCAGTGCTCTGTTAAAGGGGAGGACCACTTTGTTTGTGGGGAAGACAATAGAGAGCAAGGCTTCAATGCCTGCATGTCTCTTAATGGGGGAAAAAAGCTGCTTTTCATTTAGGTAAACTTCTAAGCAACATGTAAGTAACAATATGTAACACAACTAAGACTCAGTGACTCACCAAACCTGGGCCTGGGCCAACTCGATTGAAAAACAGATACTGCCTCACAGCGCTGTACAATTTTTTACATTTATAAATGCCTTCATAATTACTTTTGTAAATGGAACCAAAGCCTTCAGGTTATGTTTAAAAATAGTGATTCTGTATACTATTTTTTCCTTCATATCCTGCATATTCCTATGATAACCCTCACCACTACCTAGGGATTCACAGTCACAATATGTATTTCAATTAAATTTATATTCAATTCAATTTTGTTTGCATTGCGCTTTTTACAACACAAGTTGTCACAAAGCAGCTTTACAATGTTCCCAGGCCTGAGACCCCCTGAGAGCAAGCCTAAGGCAACAGTGGCAAGGAAAAACTCTGTAATTAACAGGAAGAAACCTTGAGCAGAACCCGGCTCGGGGGGGGGGGGCATTTACTTCTTGTACAATGTACTTTAAGACATTTGAGTTTGATAGACAGTAGTAATTAACAACAGAGTAATTATAAAATGTATCCTAGAATGTCCGGTTCTTGGCACACAGTTGCCTTGATACCAGGGCAGCGAGGTAGCTGGACTGGAAATCGGGATGTGATGCTTGAGCTACAGCTCCAGGCAGGAGCCCAGAGCAGGGACAGGAAACAAATAGAGAACAGCGATTAGTAAATGTTAATTGCAGGAATGAAAACATAACGGCATAAAGGCAAGTGAGGAGCAGAGGGGGGGAAGAGGGATGCATGTGTATAATAAGGAAAAATCCTAGCAGATAAGGACTATGGCAGCATACCTAGGGGACGAGAGGCAAGGGGCCAGCACAATCACGAGGGTGACAATAAGGTAGTCAACACCAGCCGGTGATCAGCCGGATCAGCTGAACACAGAATAACCAGGCCATGATGTACTGACAGCAATGACCACTTTGTCCACCAGAGAGTCTATGATCAATGCCAGCACTGTGGCATGTCCCTCAACTAAAAGATTTGAAATAAAAATAAGTTTTTAACCTAGACTTAAAGGCAGAGAGAGGGAGAGTCTGTTCCCCGAACTTCAGTGGTTAAATTGTTCCACAAAAGAGGGGCTCGGTACGAAAAGGCTCTACCGCCTATAGTACTTTTACCCACTCCTGAAACAATGACAAGTCCCATGCGTTGGGAATGTAGAGTTTGTGTTGGAGAATATGGGCAAAGAAGGTCCTTAAGGTAGGGAGGAGCAAGCCCATTTAAAGCTTTAAATGTAAGGAGAAGTGAGTTGAAATCAATGCAATATTTGATAGGTAGCCAATGGAGAGAGGCTAATACTGGGGTGATGTGCTCAAAGCACCTTGTTCTGGTTAGAATAGGAGCAACTGCATTTTGAACCAACTGAAGGGGCTTTAGGGAGGCATATGCACATCCTGACAAGAGGGCATTGCAGTAGTCCAATCTGGGTGTAACAAAAGCGTGGATTAGCTTTTCAGCATTGTGTATTGATAGAATTTTCCTGATTTTGGCAATATTCCTCAAATGAAAGAAAGCAGTCCTGGAGGTGTTTCTTATCTGCATTTCAAAACAGAGCTCAGGATCAATCGTGACACCAAGGTCTTTGAGGTTGCACTTGAGGCCAGTGAGACACCATCAAGATTTAATGTAATATTGGTGACAAGCACAGATCCTTGTGGTATTCCGTGTATAACTGGGTGATATATTTGAATGATGTTTGAATGTATATTTGAATGTTGGTGTGGGGAAGTGATTTTAAGTATCAAATACTGTCACATGCTGTCACACCCTGATGCAGTTAAGCATCCATCTGAATTTTGAACTCTTGCAAAAATACTAGTCTTACAATACCACTATCCGCCTGTTACCTGGAAAAGACAGCGGCACACCTTTCTCGGGAATAAAAGAAATATAAACCAGCTGAAGATGGACGTGATTAAGCCCTGTGGTTGCAGACAGGTTCAGACGAAATAATTTGAGGAATAATTGATAACCCAAAATAACTTCTTCAAAGGCGTTTTGGCAGAATCTGGCCTGTCAAATTAATACAGACGATCCTCTTCAACTTAAAATTCGCCGTACAGGTGCATATATAATTATAATATATAACATATATATTATAACATAGACCACTGCTGCTACAATCAGAGGACATGCTGTGACAAGGTGTACCCTTGTCTGCCTCAAACCGAAACTAACACATACGCAACCTTATCATCATGGGATTGTTGTCGGCTGCGTCCTCTATTGTGCGCATCTCACTGAAGCCGGCGTTTGTCTCAAGACCTGTGGCAAAACGCATGATAGGTGGATAAAAACGCTACAGCGATTGTGTTGACGCCTCCTGCCTTCACGATAACGCGGGGCAAAATCGCAACCTCATCCTTAAACGAACAACTTCAGAGGGTGTGATTGCATATTCTCTGGACAGAGATGCAAAAGCAAATAGGATACAGACGCATTCACGAGTGGGAAGCTGCCCTCATTCGTTTCGCTGTCTTGTGTTAGTCGAATGCTGCAGTGCACCGCCGCCATTTTACTTATGTCTCATTCCATCCTTCTCCTTCTACTCAAGATGCAACAGCCCGACGGGCAAAAACCCCATTTCATTCACAAAGAATGAAGACGCAATACCTTTGAACGCACCCCCCTCAGCTACCATAGAAACTACTACCCACTACTTAAGAGGAAAATACACCCATACGTGCATAAAACAATCAAAATGCTATATGTCCGTTTTCACACACGCTCGCAAGGTTACAAACATCGATAAAATGAGAAAACACGAATGGCTACTTAAAGGCTTGGGTATTCATTTGGGGACAATAATCATGTCTCTATACGTTTCCTTGAACAATCAACGTGAACATGCATTCTAGTGATGCATCTAGCAGGGCAGAAAAATCACGCATATTTGCACAGCAACTCCATTTGTGTTGACGCGACAATATTAAGCCTCCCCTTGTACCTATAATTGTTTTAAGTACCATACAAACTGTTACAGTGTTTGGGGTAGCTTTATAAAATATATTCTATGCACGGCTTTAAAATCCGTTCTAATCGAGATGGAAATCTGTTCAGTGTTCTAGAAAACACGCACACCCGTATAAAACCCATATCAGCAATTTCGCGAATCGCCTGCGAAATTCGCTCACGAATGCATTCAACGTTATGAGCCAGTTTTTTTTTATACCACTGTGCTTCGAACGGGGTTTAAACAACACACAAAACATGCCATGCCTACAACATCATAGTACATCGACAACCCCTTCCAGTTAGAATATTGTCGTTAGTTTAAAACAAACTATTCTGGGATCTTTAAATTCCCTGTCCGCCTTTCTCTAATTAAGACTGCATCCCATTTTCCTGTTTTAGGTCAGAAAAACTGTAATAATAACAGTGATACTCTGATCGCAGTCTACAAGAAAACATCGGAAAGGCCAGATGGATCCATGCTCACTGAATTAAAATGAACAGGACTGTTGCAACTATTTCTACACGTCAGTATATATTCTAATTTCACATTAGAATACATGGATATCCAGCAGTCCAGCAGATACGCGCACTCTTGGCTGTCATCTTACATCTTTTTTCGGTTCATGGATAATTATATCTGGGTTTGGATCTCCCGACAGAACGCTCTCACAATAGTAGCGGAAGAAAAACAAAAAATAGCATAGTTGGGGGCTAAGCACCGAACTCTACAGGTACCGTTTTTCTCCTTTTTTCTTACCTCAACGGTCAGAGTCGAGGTCACCACCATGAACAGCAGTAAAGCCTTACGGTCCCCCATGCCGTACTCTGCGGTTGCGCGTACAATACGCAGTTTGTCGGTTATATTCCCAATATCCTCCGTGTCTACCAACCTCTCCGGGTGCTCAGGGTGCTTGAGATGGAATAAAGAGACTCCACAGCTGCGCGAGCATCAGTCACCTGACCGGACAGCGAGAGAAGGGGGGGGGGGGCTTGAAGCGATGGGAAACACTGGGAGGCACCGTCAGTGGTCCTCGCCTACGCCTCAGCCGAACTGCACTCTTACATGTATGTTGACTTTCAACAGGCTGACTTTTAATTCTTTAAATACTCTTGGATAATAACGAGCTTAAAGCGAATGATGTTGCAAGAGGGTGTTTTAAGTTAGCATTAAGTACCGTAGAGCTGTTGATTATAAAAATGTATACAAATGGAAATATATACACTTTAAATTATGTTAAACTACATTTTAATAAGAACTGCCGATAATGACGGTCTGAAATAAATGAGAATTGTAAAGCGTGCATGTGTGTACGTGTGCTTTCACCTAGTCAATGACAGTATGCAACGATCGGCTTCAACTGACGAATAATCATATTCCTTGGGTACAGGTGGCAACTGATATGACAGAGGCACTTTCCTTCAGCTAGCAAATGCAGTACTGTAGAAATAAAATGCGATTGCACTTCGTTTTACTAGTGATGTGAAAAGGAATTTTATAAACCTATTTTCGATACACATGTCAAATACACCAGTTCCAACAAAGTAAAATCCTGAGATGCTTCCCAACACCAGATTTACTTAAGTTTTACTTGCGTAAACAAAATTCAGAATTCATTTTAGTGTAAAGCCCAGCTCAAATGAGCAGATGGAGTTTTATTGCTGCGGAGGTGTATTCTCATTACAGAAGCTGTAATGAGCTCATTTTCAGGAGTCCTTCCTCTGAAGAGTGGTAGATTTTTAAAAAATGAAATCCTTTATTGCACTTCAAAGTGGCTGTATTATTTTCAAAAGGATCACCCAGCCATTCATGAAGCACTGGCTCATATAGTTTGATTCTCTGTCATCACACCATAGTTCTGGTGTTCAGACAATTTACATCACACTGTCCACCACACACACACTTTGTATCTAACACAGACATTCTACAGTGCACAAAAAACACAGCAGCAATCAGATGTTACAGAAGACTGTTCACAGATACTTTATTTCACATGAGTATCAGGACAAACATGATTCATTTAAATATGCAATCGGAGCACATCTCAAACTGGAGAATTACATGGAAGAAATGGTAGAAAATGCAAAACTGACAGATGATTTAGGTTCTCATTCCTTCCTTCCTTCCTTCCTCATGGACACAGAGGTCCAACCAGGGCAGTATAAGCCAAGGACAACACCTGAACCTCCTCATCACAGCGCATCACAGCCAGTGAATTATAATGGGCTCATTTTATTGGATCAAGGCTGTGCAAATTCTGCACAAAATGACTGACATTTGCAGAATGTAGACAAGCTAATGCGGTAACCCCAGTAAAAAGGATGAGCTATTGAGATTTTACAAAGACCAGAGAACTGATCCAAAGAACACACCCTTAGCTAAATCCACCCATCACCTGTTATGGCAGAGGGAAATTCCTTCAGGTACAGCATGTTACAGCTAGTGAAACACAGCATCATCTCTCACTTGAGAACCTATAATACCACAGTTTTCCCCAAGCGGGAAACAACATCAAAGTGCAAGATTGTCACAGAGGATGATGAGCTGGGCTTTCTCCATGGACATTCTGTGCACCCCTGCCCTCCAATTAGTTGAGTAACTCATTTTGGCTCCAGGTGTGACTGACAGCAGCCCACATCCATTCCCTTCCATCATTTCCGGAACTTGCATCATTGATGGGCATTATCATCTTCATTATCTAGCCTCTCCATCTAGCACTGACCCTCTCTAGCAGGGAGGAATAAATAAATACATAAATAAATAAATACTCCAGGCTTCGCTTAGGAGGCCAGGCCCCGGATGGGAATATCTGGGCCAGCAGGGCGGTGACACACGGGAACACATGGCATGGGCAGACAGACACTGCTCTTCCTGCGAGATGCATCTGCTACACCCCCCTCCCCCCGCCCTGCGCCCCCCCCCCCCCCCCGGGTCCTCCACCTGGGCAAGGTCAAGGGAGAGAGCTGCCTTTTATGAGGGAAACTAGCAGGGAAAGCCAGCTATCTTCTCAGGCTCTCCTCTCCTCTGCTTTCTGGGAGGTCATTTCCCCACCCCTTGATTCCCTCCCTTCTCTTCTCCTCCCCATAGATGTGCAGAGGTCATTGGTCAGTCATATTTGGTCTCCTGGTAGCTCCTCAGGCTCACTCTATAAATGCTTGCATCCGCGTGCTTTGACTTCCGTGTCCCAGCATGCTTGAACTCAGTCAGGGCTACTTGCGGGTGTGGCCAGGGTAAGGAGGGGGTGGAGAGTAGTTGGCAGTCCTGGGTGGGGTAGGGGTATATGGAGGTGGAAGGATATCATGGGAATTCATCTCGTAGTCATAGTTATAAGGTGGGGGAGGTCCTAGAATGATGGACAGAGAGATCAATTAAAACCATCATTTAAACCACTGAACTATGAAGGAAATAAGTGGAATTAAATTACAGCCATGCAAAGGTAATGCTTTACCTGTCCCCAATACATTACACAATGCATTCCATTTATTAGGTCCTGCATACAGTGATCAAAAACACTGGGAAAGAATCATTCATATAATAATACCATTTAAATTCTCTTCTTCTAAGAATCAAGGAGTTCACTTACAGGAATCATTTTGGTTTCAATAACATAATGCAATACTGAAGAGCACAAAATAACTTAAAGAAGCTACTTTCAAATGATTTAAAATGTTAAAATTATATTTGATATTAATCACTGTAGCAACTCAACTACCATGTAAAATATTTCAAGCACCTGGTTAATGGTCTACATAGCAGAAATAAGAAAATGTTGCCTCCTGTCAAAGGAAAAAAAAATCAAGCATCTTGAGTCTTAGGACAGGGAGAGCAGGAAGAGTTACTACACTTATAGCATTGCAGACTAAACGGAGTCAAATATCATGGACACACAACAAAAGTAATATAAGTCAAACTGTTATTTTATGTTTCCAAGAATTTATTTAAGGAAACTGGCTCTGGTATGGCATCATAGCCAATATGTAAACCTAGCAATTGCACCATGACTTTCATAATTAAGGAGAGGCATATATTTCTTAGGGCTGTATCGAATGCCATTCGAATTTTAGCCAACCTTTTTCAAACAAAGCTTCGAATGTCTGTGATGTGACGTCATCGTTTTGACGTGTTGTCTCTGCATTTCGTAAGTGAACAAATGAATGTAACAAACAGTTCTGTCTACAAAAGTTCAACCAGCATTTGCTTTAGTGTACGGAATTATTCCTGTGCGATTTCATGACACATAACTCATTCTGTAAACTGCTGACTCACGCAATATATTGGACCAAAGCCCTTTCATGCACATCATACCTTCAGTAATATAGCCTATGAACACAATTAATTTTGTTCTTAAGCAAAACACTGATGTCTACGAAAGTTCAAGCAGCCTTTGCTTTCATGGACGGAATGCCTTCTGTAACTGCGCAGTCACGGAATATATTGTGCTAAATCCCTTTTGTGCACATCAAACCTTCTGTAATATAGCAAAACAGTTAAGTGGACAAAATTTCGATGGCACGTAATGATGATAGTATAGCGCATTCTGCATTCCGTGCCACAAAAGCATAAATGCTGGCCTAGGACATGTATTACATGGACAGAATTACTTTTGTCGACAAAATGAAAAGCACAACGGTCAATTCAGTGCACGTCTGCACTGAATTGTGCACGAAAGTATGTGCTCTCTTCAATATTTCGTGGACACAATGCTAACGTGTTTGTGTTTTTTCATGGACAAAACGCGTTACGGTGTTACATGGTTTCGTAATGAATTTATGCGTTTCGTAGCACAGAAGGCATTCTGTCTACGAAAAAAGGTCTGTTACACTTGGTGCCCCACAGTTTATTGGCAAAATTAAGTAGGCCGCTTTAACATCTAAATTTCTTGTATTACAGTAGCAATAACCTTAAACCCTAAACTGCAACTGAGCACCCATCCTAATAATCGAATGCTTAATTTCACAATCGAATGCTGATTCAATGAATGAAGCTTCGAAGCTTTGAATTTTTCAGTACAGGCCGAATATTTACTTTATTCAATTAAGGGGTTTATACAAACTCTTGTAAGGAAAAGTAGTAGATGGGCCCAAATGTTCTGGGATGATGATTTGAATACAGACACACAGACACTGTAGGAGGATTATGCATACAAGGGGAGTAACAACAATGGGCTTTCGAGACGGCACCACTAAGGTCAGATGGACATGACTGAGTTATTATATGGAGGGGAAACTGATCAGCTTCTTTCACACCTAGGACTAGGACATCTTGTTAGTCCCATCCTCCCAGGCCAACTCCAGGAAATTACCCATTTTGAACGCAAATTCACATACACACCTTCACATAAAGGTTCTTTGATGGGGAGGGTCTTGTAAAGTATAATGAGAGGTCATGATTTCTGTGCTCTTGGTATTTGATCTGCCTTGTGATACCCAGTATATGCCTACACTGTGAGCTATACTACTTTTGCTCTGCAATGTGCTCTTGGTATTTGATCCGCCTTGCGATACCCAGTATATGCCTACACTGTGAGCTATATTACTTTTGCTTTGCAATAAAACAATGATTTGCCAGAACACTTTTTTCTGTCTTGCAAGTTAATATTCTTACACACTGTACATGGAAATAAGTTTTTTTTCCACGTTTGTTAGCCAAGGACATTTATCAGTTAAAAAGGAGGAAAAACCTTGCATTAAAGATAAATTCGCATTTTATGCATCCATTTCTTGTTCTGCTTAAGAATCAACCCCTCATATGAATCAAATCTAAAGGGTTAAACAGCCATCTAACTAGCTGATGTGTATCTAGCTTGTTATCTACTTATTTTCTCATTCACATAGCTAATTAGCCACCAGTATAAGTGTTTAACTTATGTTTGTCACTGAGTTTACTCATGAAATTATGTTTCAATACCCCGCAGCTTGAGCTAGTCAGCAAGCAATAACTGCTAAATAAACTTTTGCTAATGCAGGATTGTTAATGTATTACATACCATTACAACTATTAAACTCAAAGTGTTGAGAAAATCCTGTCACATGCAGCCTAACTAATTTTCAGAACATTTCTGTTTAAATGTTATATCTGTACTTTGATAATATTTAAGCTGAAAAATTGCAATTCAGGCCAAACTGAGACTCTGAAAGCTACAAAAGAAACACACTGAAGTACTGTGCAGTGCAAGCAGACTTTTTTCTACAATATTGAGTTCAGAAGATGAAGAGTGTCACATAGTGGTCATGCTGACACACTGCAGGTGCTCCTCATTTCTGCAGCACAACCTCTAACATTACAGCAACTGAGTCAACCGATGTCACAACCATTAGTGACCAGGATTCTGTTGTCTTTTTTACCTAACATTTGGGTGGAGCACTCAAAGAGTGGGAGGGTCCATACCTGGGTATCCATGGGAAATGGTGTTAATGTGGGAGGCTCTGAAGACCCCCACCCGTGCACCCTGCCCGTTCTTCACACACATGCAGACGCACAGGAAAATGGCGGCCATGGCCCCCATTAGGAATACCACGCCAAAGACTATCCCTGAAATCGCTGTGCCCCTGGGAAAGAAACACATCAATCTCAAAATTAAAAATAAGCACAAATATAAATGTTCTCACAAGCACACATCCACACAATTCCAGATCCCAGAGTTGAACCCTCCACACTTGCAGGCATGCCAAAATTTATTTTGTGCCACCTCCAATTCCACACATGGATGTATTGTTTTTAAGAAACTGGGAATAAATGTAGTGCATTTCCTGTACTCGTCAGTCACCCCTCCCAGCCATTTTCTCAGAGTGACAAACATACACTATATGGACAAAAGTATTCGGACGCCTGACCATTACACCAACAGGGACTGTAATAACATTGTATTCAAATACATATACTTTAATATGGAGTTGGTCCCCCTTTTGCAGCTATAACAGCTTCCACTCTTCTTGGAAGGCTTTCCACAAGATTTTGGAGTGTTTCTGTGGGAATTTGTGCCCATTCATTCTGTAGAGCATTGGCCTGGCTCGCAATCTCCGTTCCAGTTCATCCCAAAGGTGCTCGATGGGGTTGAGGTCAGGGCTCTGTGCGGGCCAGTCAAGTTCTTCCACACCGAACTCAACAAACTATGTCTTTATAGTCCTTGCTTTGTGCACTGGGGCACAGTCATGTTTGAATAGAAAAGGGCCTTCCCCAAACTGTTGCCACAAAGTTGGAAGACATTGTCCAAAATGTCTTGGTATGCTGAATCATTAAGATTGCCCTTCATTGGAGATAAGGGGCCAAGCCCAAACCCTGAAAAACAGCGCCATACCATTATCCCTCCTCCACCAAACTTCACAGTTGGCACAATGCAGTCAGGCAGATAACGTTCTCCCAGCATCCGCCAAACCCAGACTGCCAAACAGAGAAGCGTGATTCGTCACTCCACAGAACACGTATCCACTGCTCCACAGTCCAGTGTCGGTGTGCTTTACACCACTCCATCCAATGCTTGGCATTGGACTTGGTGATGTGAGGCTTGCATGCAGCTGCTCGGCCATGGAAACCCATTCCATGAAGCTCCCGCCGCACAGTTTTTGTGCTTACATTAATGCCAGTGGAAGTTCGGAACTCTTCAGCTATGGAATCAGCAGAGCGTTGGCGACTTTTACACACCATGTGCCTTAGCAGTCGTTGACCTCGCTCTGTGATTTTACATGGTCTTCTGCTTCGTGGCTGAATTGCTGTTGTTCCTAAATGCTTCCACTTTCTAATAATATCACTTACAGTTGACCGTGGAATATCCAGCAGGGATGAAATTTCACCAACCGTCTTATTGCAAAGGTGGCATCCTATCACAGTACCACGCTTGATGTCACTGAACTCTTCAGAACGACCCATTTTGTATCACAAATGTTTGCAAATGGAGACTGCATGGCTAGGTGCTTGATTTTATACACCTGTGGCAACGGGTCTGACTGAAACACCTGAATTCAATAATTAACAGGTGTAGCCAAATACTTTTGTCCATATAGTGTAGTTAATGCATTAATGTGGGAGATATGCCATTACTTACATAGATATGCAATTACTAGATCAGTCAAAATATCCCACATTAATGTCCTTGATAGATAAATACAGGGAATCTGATGTTCTAGAACCACAAATCAATTCAATTTATATCACAAATTTTGTTCCTGAAGATTGTTCCTGTCCAAAATGGCTGCCCAGTTCCCATAACCATGCATTTCAGCAGAGCATCCAACATAGTAATTCTGTATCTATGGAGAAGTACACAGCAGCTGAGTCAACATAGCCCTTTCCCTCTAGAACAGGGACAGCCTGCAGGGAGGGTCGCGCTCTGACACTGGGAACTCCAGAGGTTCCCGGGGATGGGAACAGCTGGTGTTTACAGACACCTGATCAAACACAGCGCATGTCTCCACAACACCCACAGAGATCTGTCCAAATATTCATCTTTCTAATGCAGGGCACTGTGTGCATGTGAGAGAGAACCGTGTTTGTGTATGTATGTATGTGCCCTCTGCCCCTAAAAGACAGAGAGGAGCACACACAGGTCCATTTGCAGGATCAGACACATCCATTAGCACCCATACCCTGGTCCTATGGTGGGCACAGCGTGAGAATGCCACCACTGATGGCATTTTCTGCCCACTGCTGTGCTTTCCCATGTATGCCAGTGTAAACCTGTGTGGGCTGAACTGGAAACAGGCACAGGCACATCGCAAATCACCACACAAATCCTGAAAAGAGACAATGCTTAGCTTGGTGAGGTCTCGAACAGAGAGACAACTGTACTCTCGGTCAAACTAGGGGGAAGACTTCACCTTCCACAACGGAGTCACACGCTCTCCAGGCCTCTGCTAAATCGCCAGTCCTGTTCTGTTCTGTTTTTGAGTCAGCGCTGCCCTTGTCTGTTTGGGCTGAACCTTCTGAAAATATTTTGGCAATCTCTCTACTGGGACTCCTTGCCCATGTTTTTGGACCTCATTGTAGTGAGATAGGAAAGCTGGAGGACAGCTATCTCTGGGAGAGGGACAAAGGTCAAGTGCCCACAGGAAAATGTCACAGAGCGGAGCGAAGGGGGTTTAGGGGTACTCACGAGAGAACGTCCCCGACATAGGCGTAGTAGGAACAGCAGAAAGGGGGCTCCCCATCACAGCAGTACTCTATACAATCATCACAGTCGGCTGAGCCATGCCCTACAAAAGAGACAACATTTAAAAAGGACACAAGTGCAATATGCAACACATACCCTGCTAAAAAGATTTCCCACAATCACTCACAACAGCAAATTGGACCTCTTTGGGGAGGGGGGGGGGGGTCTAGTCCACAATAAGTAATATGGGGACTATTCCTGTGAAGCCCAGCTGAGGACTTGCAGCGGGGAGCAACAAACTCCATATCATCCTGGTTTTACTCCATCACCACACTCTCAGCTGTCTGTGTGTGGTGTATGTGTGTGTGTTCTGCTCCATAGGTGTTCTGTGTTTTGTATCCAAAACCTAATTTTCTCTTATGGGGAAAAAAACATTTAGCAGAGTCAGGGGAAAAAAGACACTCGTTACTGATCAGCTCACAGCTCATATGTATTTCACATTTTGTAGATCACTCCTAAAGGCAGACATGCACTCAATTCTCCAGGATGAAGTCTTTCTTTCTGTCTGTTTCACTCCCTCTCTCCCTCTCTCTCTCTCTCTCACACACACACACACACACACACACAGTCCTATGGTTCCCCCTTCTTTTTTGGAGAAATAGAGGTTTCAAACACTGATCTCCACTCCAGAGTAAAGACACTAAGGAGCCAGCGATTACCCTGTTGTGGCGCCTGCTTTCCTGTTGCGAGTGCGTGCGTTTGATTGTGTTTTTCCCCAGCACTCTGTCGCTCCCTCTCCTCTCTCTGGGTGGTCTCGACAGTTTACGCATTACAAGCTCCTCTCACCTCCGGCTCATGGGAGAACGACAAAGCAGTGAAAACCCCCAACACCAGCGTCATTCCGATATCACTGCCTAGTGGATTTAGACGCTTCGTTTTTTTTTGTTTGATTAAAACAATAATACGTGCGTTTAGTAAGGAACCATGTGAATCATCAACGAACTACGAATTCACTTCACGGACACGTTCTCTGGGTTACTTTGTCTCTGGACATTAACAGCCTCCTGTGACGGGGGTATACTGCTTTTCTAGTTTGATGAGTTTACACAATAGAGCATTTGTGAATGGGAAGCAGATGGATCAGCTTTAAAAGCTAGATAAAAGATAGTTCCAATTCTCTTTGTAACACGTTTCAAATAATGCGTTCTTGGCCACTGTGTCAGCGATGTGGGAGGAATTTTAAAAAATTAAATTAAAATGGCAACGCTTACAATCGAAATACACCAGTATCTAATAGCTAAACTTTTATACTGTGAGGGTGGAATGAAATATACTTGCCCACATTGTTTTGCCAGCAATCTACAATACATCGTGCCGGGTTACAGAACCTACACTAAATAAATTATGAACATATGGTCGTATTCATAATGCGTATTAACCGTATGTCAAATATGTGGGAAAACGCCAGCAATACGATGTTTATAAGTACAGTTATAGATGACATATAGGGTAACAAAACTGGATCGTCTTCTAAAGGATTTCTTACCAGCAAAGAGGCAAATTAGCAGCGAGTCGACCAAGAACGCCCGCCCGGGTTTAGAGCTCCTTGTCCCCGGTCTCCCTGAATCGCCTCCTCGCATTTTCTCACTGCGTTTTCTACTTCACCAAGACTCCCAACTCCCGGAATTCCACCAGTATTTACTGCTTAGGGAAACGCATTCGACATTCCCGTTCATCAGTTATTCGGGAAACGAAGTTACATAACTTTTTAAATTAAAACAAAACAAAAACGTTCTTTCGTAATAAAAGACCAGACCGTCACCAATAAATGTCAGCTTTGCATTCAAAATAATTTAACTCTCCAGCTTCAGAGTCACCCTCGTCTGTCTCCACGTGTTCCAGACTCCGAAAAGTGTTTCTCTCAATCCCTCCTCTTTGTTTTCCGCTCTTCCTTTTTCTTAATTTTCTTCCAGCTCATCTCCTCCTCCCCCTACTGCTATTTTCTCAAATTACCCTGACAGCCGCAATGGGAGGCGAGGACGTTACTGCGCGGAGGGCGCTCGTTCCACCGGTAAGCGCAGACACCGCCTCCGCCGTCACGACTCTCTAGTATCTGGTTCAAAGAACGTTTAGGTGTCATTATTGAAGTTACAGTGAGTTAGTTCACGATTGGCATGGGCTTGGGTAAATAATTTAACGATGGCCATTATGATATTTAGTTTAGATTATTTTGTTTTTGACTTGGTATTTCATCCTTGTATTTTGTGATCATGTTCCCGAGGGTTCTATTTTTAGTCTGCTGGACCCTCAAAGCGCACGAAGCGCTCTGGGATCTGAAAACACAAAGAGCGCTCAATTCGTCTGTGGATACCATCAACCATCAGATTTAACCAGGGAAAAAAGAAAACAATGAGAGTGGTAATGGTGTTTTGGTCGAGCCACATAGCTGGAGAGTGGTGTTGGTTTTCTTTGGTTTCAATATTTCAATATATATCTGTCGATCCCATTATAGAAATGTCCGTTCTATAAAAAGCCCAGAATATTACAAAAAGGTGGCCGGAGCTTGGAATAATATGACGTGCCTTTGTGAGGAGATAATTTTTCTTTTTTTCTTGAGTTGGAATACGGACTTTGAAGACTACGTTTTTTGGTTAAAGAAGAATTCGAGGTGGTCCCAATGTTTGTGACGAGACATGTGACACCCTGCCCCCAAAGCTAGAGCGATCTTTCGAACCTTAGGCCCATACGTACTCTGGTCTGACCCTCTAAAACTGAAAACCAAGATAGGAATCAGTTGGTTATGTTTTAAGATCCTTGATTTGCATGTGTGGACTGTATATATGCTGTAAGTTGTTGACTTGCATGTTTGGTTGCTCAGATTTGGTGTGGAAAATTTGTACCCAGGTAGCGAATTTGCTATACCCTTCTTAGGTTTCTATTCATCCTTAAAATGTGTAATGCATAAGGTGAAAGTTATGTATGTTGCACTTGGAAAGGAGGTCTTCTGTGCTAATAAATGTGTAGGTTGGGATGTAAACCAGCAACCCCCTGGTGTTGTGGCAGGAGGCCTAAGCTCAAAGTTGAGACATGACACTGTCAATTACCATGTGTGTGCTAATGTAGGGCACAAGCATGAATCATTGCAGCAGTGCAATGCAGCAGCATGTTTTTAAGTATACCAAAAAACAAGAGTTTAACACAACTTGAGTCTTACACAAGTTGTTACAGGAATCCAAGAATGTTGCATTGCCATGTGCCATGTGTCCAGAATCTGGACAGAAATTGTCCCTATTGCAGCTGGACTATGCATTTACACTGAATTGCTATTACCAAACCATTTTTTTACCTCATGCTTAAACTGGCAGTAATGTCACTGGCAGTAGTACACACATATATATGCAATGCATCTGATAAGGAAATCAATTAATGATTATATTTGCGCAAATCTGCCAAAATTATATATAAACTACACCGTTTCATTGCCGTAATATATACACTGCAGTGATTCACCCTGGTTTTATTTATACCTCACAGATTCAGCCCAGTTATATTTACACTGCACCAAAACAGACAAATTATATATACACTGCATCAATTAATCCCATCTGGACTCTTACTGTGTATTTACACTTCACTGTTGAGCGCTGTCCCTTTGAGGCGGTGGGATGGCTCATATTATTTTAACCAATTCATGCCCTGCCCACAGCATGTTGTGAGTGGATTTCCACAAGAGATCAGACACCTTGAGTATTGAGAAACACAAGGTTATTCTTGGCTTCTCCTTTGAGTAATGTTCTCTGAGCATTCTGAACCTGACAATGTAGTGACACTAAACTGGTAACAAAAGCTGGGGCAAGAAAAGAGTTAGTCCAGACAGAGCAAATTTGTTAAATTTATCAATATTTAAGTTGATAATAGAAGTAGCAATGGAGCAATTATGTTTTTATGCTTTAATATTTTAATTCTGCTTCTTTGCTTAAAAGAAGACTCACAAATGTGAATGCAGGCTGCCTCCAACAGTAAAAATGCATATTACAGCCCATCAAAAGCAGCACGCATAATCTCAGGCGGCAGACCTAACTAGAGGTAGAATTTGTCTATAAATTCTGATCTAGGACCAAATTCTCCAACCACATTTCTAACCTTAACTGTTATAGGCTAAACAACAAAATTGTCTCTAGATTAGCACTTACAGGCAACTTCCCTGATCGAGGAAAGGTTGTCCATGGTTGTTTGTGCATATGAGGATATGTGTTCATGTTTGGGTTGATACCATAAGAGAAGCCCTAATTTATAGAATTATATGTCATGAACTCCTTGTTCTTTCATCTACATCTGAGGTGAAGCGTATGTGAATAGGTTTCATTCTAGATCAGAAAATGTGTGTTTGTGCACTGCAAGAAGACGCATTTCTCCAAGCAACAGAGTTCACAATTCAGTGTGAGTTTATTTATAACCCTAGAACCATATATAATAATGTATAAATACTCTATACAATCTACATCCTTCTGTTATTTCAATAATAATATCAATAATAATAATATAAGTGATAAGATTATATTTAACAGGCTGTACAAAAATAAATAATGTTTGGATATTCTGTACAAAAAAAGCTTTCCAAAAACATACCTTCTTAGAAGGCAATAAACACCTACTTATGAAGTAGTAGCAGGAGAATCTCTGACCAGATCTCCATTGCACACATATGCACACGCACATACATGCACACACATATGAATACAGGACATAGAGGAGCACTCCTCCCATTCAAAAGCTGCTCTGAAAAGGCATGGCTCCAAAAGACACTACAGGTAACAGATCTTGAGTGGGAGTTTTAGATAGCTGTGTGTGTGGGCTAGGAGGGAAACAGGGAGAAACGGGCATGCCAGGAAGGAGATGGACGTAGAGGGAAGTGGAGAGGTGTGGCAGGAAGAGCATGGGTGTGGGTGCGTCCTGCCCGATTGGCTGAACCCCTCCCACTCCAAAAGGACGTGGGGTGAGATGGGGTGACGACCCAGCTGGGGAGAGGGAGCTTTCAGAGTGGCAAGACTAATGGATCTTTGGCATACACCTATCCCCTACTGTATATCCACACTTATACTGTCACACACACACACACACACACACACACACACACACACACACACACACACCGACACACACACACACACACACAGACAAGACTAATGGTACTTTAATATTCCTCTATCCAAAAACATATTACAACCTCCTCGAATTCTGTCTGTCCAGTCCAGCTCAGACAGACTACATATACATATGTACTCTCTCTCTCTCATTCTCACACACACACACACACAAACGAGCAGGATGTTGGCACCCAAAGCAGTCTGCTTTAATACAGAGAGAGTTCGTGTCCTTCTTCATCTCAGCTCTGCCACAGGGAGCAGACTGCCAGCTTTGTACCCAGCTAACAGCGCTGATGGGTGGGCAGATTCCCTCTGTGTCCTACATTTGTGTGGGAAAGGGGTGGCAGTGCTGCTGTGGGGGACCCCTTTGTTTGAGCCCTGCGCGGCTTTCAGGCTGTGTTGCTACACGAGTCTCTGACACAGATGATGTTGCGGGGGTGGCCCTGGAACAGAGAAGTTCACTGGTCCTGGCAGCATTCGAAATGCTGTGCAAACATCCTCCTTAGAGGCGTGTTCCTCTCCTCTCCTACTGATGGAATGCACAGACAACCGAGTCATTCATAATAAGAAAAATAATTTTTTTAATGGTTGTGGAAATGTCTAAGGTGGAATAAAAGGGGCAAAATAAGTCTTTTTTGGAGAAGATGGAGACGCCACGCGCCAGGCCTCTTTCTCTCAGCCGGCAAGACAGGGCCTGTGCTTTGAGTCTTCCTGCCTGCGGGGGGTATCTCCTCTGGGACCAGGGGGCTCTAACAGCTTCCCAAGCTGCAGAGGTCCAGGAGGGGCCTGGGTCGGTTATTGGGGTCGCAGCTCTCGTGGACAAGGGTGTGCCCGTCATGCCCCACACAGCTCAGCAGGCGCTTGCGGAAACCCCGGCCGCAGGTCTTGGAGCAGGGCGACCAGTCCCCAAGCAGCCACACTGGGCAGGGGTGGGAGGCACAGGGCTGGGACGATGGTGGGCGCAGCTCGCTGGGGCACTCGGAAGATGGCAGTCCCTGGAAGTCCAGGCAGTTGACAGAGCGCTGCTGGATGCCACCACCGCAGGTCCGCGAGCAGGCCCCCCACTCTTGCAGCACCCACTCAGCGCCACCGGCCTCCTGGATAGCATTGATGGAGGCGCGGCGGGGGGCGAGCCGAGGGGCAAAGTAGCTGTACTTAACACGGGGGCGGGGTGCATCGCCGACGGACAGCACCTGGATGGTCAGGGGCTCAGGGAGGGGCGCAAAGCTGCGGATACGTTCCAGGGAGGCAGCTGAGCCACTGTAGCGCAGCAGCGCCCCCCGCAGGGAGATGTCCGTCTCCAGGGTGGTCAGCCGGTACTCGCCATTCAGCAGGTAGCTGCCGTCCTGGCACTGGATGGCCAGGTAGCTGTTGTCCTGACGGGAGCCGCCCGCTGCTCGCTGTTTCACGTCAAGGTGTGTGGCGCCGGCTGGGATGGTCACCACGTCTTGGTAGCCGGGCCTGAGGAAGACCGGGAGGGGGTCAGTGCACTGTACAGACACTCCATATTAGAAAGCATGAACAGACATGCAGTTGGACTCACTTGGCTCGGTCCAGGGATCCGGATACCTTCTTGCAAGTGGAGCCATTACCACCACAGACTCCGCACTTATCAAAGCGCCGGTTGGAGCCGATGATGCGGTCGCAGCCGGCCTTCACGCACTGGCCCTGAACACACACAGATGTGGAGTCTGGGCTGCAGGGGGTACCATCTGCCACCTGTGGGCAGCAGAGAGACACGGAGCCGTTACACTCAACATAACAGTGGCTTGATGCTCACTGACAGTCAGTCTCACAAGATTGTTTCAGGTACAGGTCCATTCTTAATATCTGCTTGGCCCCTTCTGCCATGGAGCCCACTGACAATTCAGAGACAGACTCTGAATTGGTGTTGCTTGGCACTGTTGTCTTCATTTTGAACAGTCTTCATTTACCTCATGTGTTGTTCCCCTAGGAGAAGCAAGTTGTACAGACTAGCTCTAGTTTTCCTCAACGCATCTCACCTTGGGTTTCAGGATGAAGAAATATCCAGTCCCCTTGGCTCGGCACACCAGCTTGCAGCGGTCCTTGGGCGAGACACCGGCATACTTGGGGACCCACTCCACGCTGTCTCCAGTGCCAAATGACATATGAGAGGAGATGTGATTGTGGGCTAGACACTGCTCCTCACGGAAGGATAGACCTGCAAAAGGATAGAGAGAGAAAGGTTAGACATCCACCTCAGAAGCTGCAGTGCTATGCCTCTGTCTCAACTATTATACCAGTTACCACAGGAAGCTCAATGCAGCAGCCCTGGTTTTAGCAGCCCATTACTGGAAACCACACTGTTACTGCCAACTATTATTGGGCCTTCTATGAGGAAGGCCAGCCTGGATGCATGCCCTGCCTGATGCCATGGAAATGGCTACAGTAAATTCTGCCAAAGTGCTCAGTCACATGCAGCTACTGTAACATCAGCTGGCAACAGTGGAGCCCAGAGCTGCTAACACTTTGTGTCAGGGTAGGTGTGGGTTGAGCCTGCATGGTTAGCTGGAAGTCCCTTACCGTTACTGTCGAGGCAGGCCTGGGTGTTGCAGGAGCGGTACTGGATCCTCTTGCCCTCGCAGTATTTGCCTCCATTCTTGGGCACAGGGTTGTCGCAGTCCCGGAAGGAATACTGCACGCCTCCACCGCAGGTGCGTGAGCAGTCTCCCCAGGGTCCCCATGCCCCCCATCCGCCATTCACAGGAGTCTGCAACACAAGAGGGTATTGCTGTCAATCTCAGGCCACAGTCAAATCGCAGCCTGACAAATGAAGGCCAGTCTACAGTCCTTCAGCTTAGGCTGTGTCCCAATACGAAGTCAGCTGCCTTAGAAGGCAGCATTTGAAGGGAGCATTTTCACTATTTTGCACACTGGCCCTTCGTAGGCATGTCCCAAACCGAAGTCATCATAAAATGCGCCCTTCTAAGGTGCCTTATTTCAGTTAAATCTGAAGGCAGCATCCGATGTACCCTTCACCAGGTAGGGTATCCCATAAGTCTTTGCGATTACCTCAAGCTTCTTAACTTCCATTAAATTAATGGCGGCTGAAAACTGTGGTGGTAGCAGAGAAGCTCATTATAAATGTCCATATACAGTGAACTCAATAATTTATTGCAGTTATATCTAAAAAAATACATTGTAATTATTTAATACACTGGAATAATGTACTTAATGTTTTTAAGCCTCAGTGAGCTTTCTATGAACTAGCTAGCTAGCTTGCTAGTAATCCGTTACTTTCCAATAGAACAAACTAGCTATGTAGCTAACGTAGTGGTAATTTGGTTGCCCATCAAAGTCTTTTAGGTGAAGTCTTCTACAGATATTGAAATACTTAACATGATAATCTGATTTCATTGCCTTTTGAGGTCCCTTTTCCGTTAGGATGCTACCTTATAAGGGAGTTCACTTCTAAGGATGCAGGCAGCAGGCAGCTGACTTAGTGTTGGGACACAGCCATAGTCTTCTGGACAGATCATCACCTAATCACTGCTGATTAAAATTGGTCCCATATTATTTTGCCAGTTCACTACATTGCATTCCCCAACTGGCCACAGGACTGAGGTACTGTGACTGACCTGGTAGTGGGCAGCTTCAGTCTTGGTCAGGCACTGCCCGGCAAGGCACCAGCTGTCAGGGGCGCAAGGTGTGCCGTCGGCCCAAGGGAAGTTCTTGGTCTGGCAGACGAGCAGGCCTCCAGAGGTGGTGACAGTGCACCAGAGTGCAGCACAGGTGGTGCTGAGGTCTGGGCAGTGCTGGGACTCCTCGCCAAAGGTCAGCTGGCACTGCCGGTTGGCATCATACACAGAGCCTGGCAGGGCCTTGGGCAGAGGTTGGGGCTTCTGGGGCTTGTCCAGCAGACACTGGCCTGTGGATAGTTGGGGGGGGTGGGAGGTGGGAGAGTCAGAGGTCAATGACTGCCAAAAATGAGTTGAACAAGTCTTAACAAGGGAGAAGACAGAAGGGAGTCTTACCATGGCCATTATCCAGGAAGGACGTGACCATCAGGGCACTGCAGGGGGACCAGGGCTGCAGCTGGTTGAGGTTGGACAGGGTAGACGCCATCATATGGGAGCCCCAGTGGGCACCGTTTATGCTGGCACACTGCTTGGCATCGTCGTGGGGCATGTTGAACACGTGACCTGCAGGGGTAAAAGGTCGAGGTTAGAGGGAGGGGGAAATATGTGGTTGTGTGCCCTCGCAAATATATTGAGTAGCGCTGGCGGGCACCTACTCTTTGCAACTGATACTGTGGGGGCTTTAACAATGACTGACTCTGCTCACCTAGCTCATGGGCCACAGTGAAGGAGGCTTGGAGCCCGTCATCCTCGATGATGGAGCAGCTCCTCTCAGGGTCACACACAGTGCCCACGTCTGCCATGCCCAACGTGTCACAGGAGTGGGCGCCACACAGGTCCTGCAGGGGGGACAGACAGGACACAAAATATCAGCTATGTCCAATCC
The DNA here is from genome assembly GCF_013368585.1 of Megalops cyprinoides. Lineage (NCBI taxonomy): Eukaryota > Metazoa > Chordata > Actinopteri > Elopiformes > Megalopidae > Megalops > Megalops cyprinoides. The sequence goes on from NC_050593.1 coordinate 763,805, forward strand.
AACTCACACATCAGATGACAGACCCAGACATGCTGGCATTAAACCTTTCTGAGCATACATGAGAGCACATATGTGTGCTGTACCTGTCGGGTGAACAGCACAGCGGTGTCGTAGTGCTCCGGGTTGCGGTCACTGGGCGGGTTGTGCTGCCGCTGCCACTTGCAGAAGTTCCTGAGTGTCAGGGCAGCGTTGGAGGAGACCTCAGGACCGTGCTGCTCATCGTACACCACCAGCAGCTTCACCACAGCCAGGCTGATGGAGTTGTGTACGCTGGGGTGGCGGTACAGGCGGGATGCCACAGCCATGATGGTCAGCAGGTAGGGCTTGAGCCCAGCGCCATGGAACTCAGCCATCGACTGGTCAGCCACCAGCAGGATCTCCACGTAGCGTGGGGTTGACACGAAACGGCGGGACCGATGGCGAGCTGAAGGGACAGGGCGAGGGAAGAGGACATTAAAGACTGCTACACAAGGGACCTTCACTCTCTTGCATGACCTTACAGCAACCACTGTGCACCACAGTTAATTTAGACCTGACAGAGGTCCTCCTCACTGGGGAGCAAAACTGCCTTTGTTTCAGTGATTGTTGCGGGGTAACTCAGTTTATGTCATAAAACAAAACAAAATGTATTAAAATGCGACAAACAGCTTCATAATATGTACTCGGCACAAAACAACGCTGAAATTAACAGAAAAAATGAAACAGTTTTGTGGACAAATTCCTGTGAAAGCTAGGCTTGGCTCCTCCTGGTGTGACTCAGCGTTCACACCACCGCAGCTCCGCCTCCTTAAAATCTACATTCCTCGACTGACCTTTCTGAGAATAAGGAGAGAGAGAGAGAGCGGAGAGACCCACTCATAGAAAATGTCTGCCGGGCCTGGCAGTGCTGATCTGCGCAACATGCGGTACCAGGAAGGGTTTACACGTTTCAACAGCGTAAACCTCCCTCCCTCGCTCACCCAGTCCCCCTCTCCTTGCCTCCCTCCCTCCCCCTGCGTCCCTCTTTATTTTGTCAGCGCTCAGTCCTCCTTCCATTAAACGTCAGCACGAGGCAGCGGTAATTCAACGACTTATTTCAGTGACATACGTCGGCTTCCTCTCAACTATATCTATTAAATTAATATATATTATAACTTGGAATAATCTTCCAATGACGTTACATTCGCTGACAGCGAACAAAAGTTTCTTTTGCCAAATTTAATGGATCATTTGTGGACAGTGAGAAAGCAGTACAGATGTATTTTGCATTCAAATGGGAAATATATTCATATGTTCGAAATTCACTCCACCAGCCTAGCAACTAATAATAAGAACTACGCTTGGTAAAGTGGCATTCTGATTTGACACATCACTGAAAAGTCATAGAGCTTGAAAAAGCCAGTGTATAACCTGTCTCATCAAATGCTGAAGCCTCCTGTTTCGCTTTCTCGGGGCTGTTCGGTAACCTTTCCTCTTCCTCGTTGACCCCGCACTTGGAGCTGCTCTCCTCAGCCGGCGATCCTCTGTTCCTCCTACGGATGAAGTGGAGATCCCCTTCTGAGGGGTCCGCGTCACTGCCGTTGACTGGCTGGATGAAATACTCTTCTCCCTGGAGGTAGAAGCCGCCCTTCAGCCCGTGGCACAGATTTAGCGCGGCCGCAGAATTGACTTCCCAGTTCACAGTGCCCGAAAAGAAGCACTGGGACGCAGCCCCGCTGTCAAATTCCTGTTGCGCCTCCGACTTCAAACTCCCCGTTGGCCCCACCATTTGGAATACGAACCCGGGCGCTAGGAAGGTCTGATCAGGCTCCAGGTCCAAAATCATCTGTTTGCCAAAGACATCCAGTTGATAAACCCGTCTCTCTGTGTTCTTCTCACGCTCCTCGGCACTGAGATTCCGCCACGGTTCGGTCTTGCCCTCTGTTTGGACCGGGTCGAGCCTTACCGGCACAACTGTACTCTCCTCCCATGCACTGTGCGCCGCGGTCACGCACAGAGCCGCCACCAAGCCCAGAGAGATGCGCAAAAACGACATGATATCCCTGCCAAATCCTCAAGAGAAAACGAAAAAATCAAATGATACAATGTGCGTGGAAGCCGTGAAAAAAATCCGTTATAGTTTGCAACTATATGCAACAAAAATCCGTTCCTTTTCCAAATGCAAATGAAACCTTTTTATTTTTACATTAAATGAAAAAAAAATGTATATCCAGTGAAAACTATTCGGAATATAGCTGCTGATCTGTGTTCATAAACTGATAGCAGTATTTCTGTGCAGACAAAAGTTTAGCTTATTTTGGTCTCCCACTGCTGGTTAACCGATAGCTTCTAAAAAGTGATTCCAGTCTCAGTCGTAGGATATATAGCGTCAGTAAACCTAACAATGCAGTCTCTGCAGCAGCTGTCTGTTTTTCCATGCGAGTTCGTGGCAGTGTCTCCACTGCCCCTACGATTCTCCACTCTCCTGTTCCCTTAGAGTCAGCCTCGTCCCTGGCTCGCTATTTATCCCTCAGCTCGGGACCACCCCTTTCCTGGAGACCCTTTGATCTAACCAGAGCCGAAATCTCGTGCGCAAAGAAAACGCAGTAGAACCCTGGAACCCAGCCATAATAATCAATCATAGTATAGGGGAGGGGGACGCTCTTGGCCGAGAAACCGTTTTTTTTTCTACCCAGCAAGTAGGCGGGATTATGGCTTTCTCTCTGCTAACTCCACGCCGCGATTCCTGAGCAATTTTTTCCCCCACATATGTTTAGCCGGCCCAACTCTCTATAGCGGCGCATTAAAAAAATCTCAGCCACGGCAGTGTGTGAGGGTGTGATACTGGTGCACAGCAGGTCAGAGACAGCAACTAGCCGATCAAGGCAGGGAATATCTGCACCCTTCATGGCTTGCTAAACGGACTGTGCTCCGTGGCGTTTCCCTTAGTTCCTTCGTTGCACGGAGGCAGAGGGGCTAGAGCCGGGGGGAGAGAAGCTGCAGCAAAAGATGTTAAGGTGGAACACTTCCACACGGTCCCTGCTGTCCATACAGACAATGTCCCGCGCACCTCTCTACGCGCGCCAGCTCTTCCTCCGATGCATTTGAAACGCTCTGTATCAGACATTCGTAGAATGGAACTTTCATAAATGTGATTCGAGTAGTTTTTTCTGGAATTAAATCCATCTGCGTAAGCATTTTTGTTTCATATACGAGTGTGTCCAATAGAATATATTTGACCCATTTAAAACTTTATTTTGCTTTTTTTTTCACAGTGAATAAATCGAGAACGTTTTATTCGTAAAACGTAATAAACTTGAGAGGCATCAATAGAGACAAGGATTAGGAAGTAGACTAACTGGCTTATACAGAACAGAGTTTACATCTCGGTTCAGAACACAGCGCTGCTCTCCATTCCTTCAGTTCTGATTTCTATCACTAGTGCATCTTTGTGAAACCCACAAATGTTAATAAAATTTAGAAAAGTGCATAAAATGTAGAGTATATTCTTAAGGTCCAATAGTATAATGACACTGCATGCATGAACCTTTTCAGGTCTACTGTGAGATGTTTTAATGTGTGAACTCTTCTGCAAGGCTTTTAAACATGGAAAATAATACAAGAATCTCATATTCATATTTTATCATTTATTTTATGGTCGTTTGATAGATTAAAGCACCATGTGAAATATCTTTATGATCATCTATAGAAAGCTGAATAATTTATTAATTTAAGCACTGTATTTTGAATATTATATATGGTTTTCATTAAATGGCAACAGATTCACACAAACTTATGGAGAGGTAGTTTATCTGACCACCTTAAGAGCCGACGGCCGAGGAAAAAAGGATCGTCTTATTATATATCACCACAAGATGGCGCATAAACCCCATGGATTCAGATGTTACTTTTTTAAACCACGTTTTGACGCCTTGTTCGAACAAAGCACAAAGAACTGTTCCAACCATATCAAGTGAAAAAGCAGAGTAATTATACGCAATATATGATCTCCTGCCTTAGCTGACCAGAGACCGGACTGGCTGAAGGTGTCTAACCTCAGGTCATTCATAACTTTTCGGGGAGTAATTTTGCTGGAAGACAACAGTGAAAAACACCTTTGCCCTCATAGCTGAAGAATCATTTCATTCCCTGGACTGAAAGAAAATTCCTGCCCTGGTATTACCAAAGTGATTCTCACTTGCACTGTCCTGTAATATACTTGCACAAGCATTGATTGATATGTTTTATGTCAGGATCTTTGTGAATATGGTTCTGTCTGAGGCACTTTGAGCCAAATTGTAGGATGACTCCCTTCAGTGCCACCCCTGGAGGGCCATAATTCAATGAAGTGGTTGATTCTCTGTAAATCACTAGTGTTGTCAGAACTGGAAGGGAATATTAACAATAATTGAATGGATTGACACGTGTGTATTCATGTGAGCGCATGTATGTACATGTTTGTGTGTGTGAACAGTAGATTAGTATATACTATATAAGTAAGTATGCATGTGTGAATGTGTGTTTGTTGTGTTAAAATAAGTGTGTGTAAATACATTTAAGTATATATGTGTGGGTAAACAATTCTTAATACGATGTTGACCCACAATGGAGCATGCCACTGGTAGCTGTCCAGCAGATGGCACTCTGGCATCATATTTGGCCTCTGAGTTCCAATATTCTAAATGGAGGGGGAGCAAAAGGGGAACAGTTACTGATGGCGGTGGGCTATGGTGGACTCATGAGGCACCAAAATTGTGATTCATAAGCCACAATGTGTTGAGTAGCGATTGAAAAGCTAGATTCACAGTGGATGGACCACTGCCTGAAGCTGAACCTGGCTAAAACTGAGATGCTTTTCATCCCATCCAAATCCTCCCTGTTTCAAGAGCTCTCCCTCAGCCTAGACTCTACAAGCCTTACAACCAATACGACTATCAATGGTAGCCAACTGTCCTTCTGCTCTCAGGTGACAGCAGTGAGGCGGGCTTGCAGATCCTTCCTTTATAACATCTGAAGGATCCGCCCCTATCTCACTACATACTCAACATAGCTCCTAGTTCAGGCCCTGGTCCTGTCACGCCTGGACTACTGTAACTCCCTCTTTGCTTGTCTTCCTGTGTATGCAATCAAACCTCTACAACTAATCCAAAATGCAGCCACATGGCTTGTCTACAATCTCTCTAAACACATAGTCAAGTTACTCCCATCCTCAACTCACCTCACTGGCTTCCGATATATCGCTTGCATCAAGTTCTAAAACCTTGGTTGCTGGTATACAATGACAGTGACTAGGACAGCCCCTCTCATACTTATGACCCCTCTTCAAACCTTCCTTTCAGACACGATCCCTGTCCTGTACCGGTCCCTCAGTGGTGGAATGAATTCCCCATGGGGGTTAGGACAGCGGAAGTCATGGCCATCTTCTGACGCAGATTGGAGACCCACCTCTTCAGGCTGCATCTCAATTCCACTTCTAACCCCAACCCCTAACACCTACTACTTTCTTGCTGTTTGATGCCAATGTACATGTAGTATTAACAACATATTATAATTTGTGTTCTAGGGACTGTTGTACTCGTAGTATACTTGATACTTTTGTCAAAGTGCACAAATTAATTTGTGGTATTGTCAGTGCATCCCGCCCCCCCCCTAGCTGTCTGTGTTTTTGTTTTTCCCTGTCCCTGTGCTTTTATTTTTCCTTGTGTTCTAGCCATTCCCCCGCTCTCCAGCCCTGTCTCTGCCCCACCCCGATCATCTCCACCTGCCTACTTGCACATCTACTTCCCATCAATCTCATCAGCCCCAGGCCCTATATCTACCCTGCTTGTCTCTGTCTTGTTTGCCAGTTTATTGCAGTGTGTTTATACCTGTCTCATTGCTTCTGTGTTTTTCTGCCTGATCACTGGTCCCCGAATCAACCCTGCCTGCGCCTTCGACCTTGCTCCTGCCTGCTGCCCTGCCTTGTTTACCTGACTACCTGGTTTGACCCCTGCCGTGTCCCCGGCTTTGATTCCTGACTGCGTTCGGACATGCCCCGCCCATTGGTCTCTACCCTGCCTGTTCTGTTACGATTCTGCCCTGCATCCTTAATAAAGCCACTGGGAATCTGGAGCTCTTGTGGTCCGCACCACCGATAGTCCTTGCCCTGTGCCTGACAGGTATGGCTTCAATAATGTTATGCTCACACCCATTGGTCTGGGAGTGCTGTGAGCCTGGTCTGACACTGTTGCTTGCTTAAATTGAATGGTTACACTTATGTTCTTTTGTGATGGAAGTCACTCTAGATAAGAGCATCTAGAGTGTAAGTTAAAGTAAAATTGCAGGTTTGATTAAGACAATATTGTAGCATTTTCTACTTGAGTGAACATCCAACTATATTTATGACGTGGCAACAATATGGACTGCTTTGTGGTTCTCACTGCTTTATTCCCATATTCAAATATTTACTTTTACATTTATTCATTTGGTGGACACTCTTAGCCAGTGTGATTAACAAAAAGTGCATTCAATAAGGTTCTTAGGTTAGCGAGTAGCTGCAAAGATACCATCGTGGGAAAGTATTGCCACACAGGGAATAAGTGCTGGCACAGGGCACAAAAATGAAGAGATGTGGCTGTTTGCTGAACAGAGGCTTTACATTTTACATACATTATTACATTACATTACATACATTGTTTCTCAGTCCTACTCCTGGAGGCCCCCTGTCCTGCATATCTTCTATCTAGCAGGGAGCACTCCTGAGAACTCCTGGTGGCATCAGCCATTTTCTATGGAGTGGTTTGCTGGGGCAGCAGCATCTCAACTGCTGACAGGAAGAGACTGAACAGACTGGTTAAAAAGGCCAGCTCTGTCCTGGGATGCCCCCTCAACCCAGTGGCGGTAGTGGGAGAAAGGAGAATGATGGCTAAGCTACCTTCCCTGATGGAGAACAAGTCCCACCCCATGCAGTATATTCTGACAGGACTGGGCAGCTCTTTCAGTGACAGGCTGCTTCACCTGCAGTATGTGGTCCTTTCTTCCTGCTGCTGTCAGACTTCACAATTGACACTGCACCCAGTAGACCACACATCAAAACTGATAATTCACTCATGTGCAATACAACTGTCTAATGTCTACTAAACTGTGTACTGTCTTATTTAAATGCATTTGCAATATTTTCTCGGGTTGAACAACATTTTTCTCATTACAGCACTGCTGCTGTAATACTGTAAATTTCCCTGTTGTGGGACAAATAAAAGGATTCTCATATATATATATTCTCTTATCCTATCTCATCTCGTCTATCTTTGCTCCAAACACACCTGATTAGTGTGATTAACATGCTCTTGATTAAATCAGGTGTGCTCAGCTAATCAAAAGTGCCATTGATGAGTTCAGTCAAGTAGGTAGAGCAGGGAGATATGGAAAACATGCGGAGCAGGGGGCCTCCAGGATTGAGAATCAGTTTCACTTAACAGGTACTCTTACCCAGAGTGCCTTATTTACCTGACAGCTTTTTTTTTTTTAAACAACTTAGTCATTTATACTGCTGGATATTTACTCAGGCAATTTGGGTTAAATACCTTGCTTTAGGGGTACAGCAGCAGTGCTGTAATGAGAAAAATGTTGTTCAACCCGAGAAAATATTGCAAATGCATTTAAAATATATTCATGCAAAGCAGAAATAATAGGTAAATGTTTAGTCAGTTATTTCTATGAATGGGAGTACAATGAATGAGACTAAATTGCTAATTCAAATGTAGAAGACACACATTATTTTATTAAATTGACTATTATTTATCACCATCAATTGGTGTGATAATGACATATATCACCATAAATGATATAAGGCACAAGCAAGCAGTAAAATTATTTTGAGGAGTTTTTCCACATTTTTGAGAAGCCTTGTGTTCTGTCATCTTTACCATGAGATGAAATAGAATGTGACACTAACAGAGAGAGAGAGTTAGTTCAGTAGATATTGGAGTATCTGTATGAGCAGTCTGGGCAGGGCATTCTTTTGTATTATCAATGGCCAAATGTTGGCCTACCTTATCAATCACAAGGTCCTCAGCGATGGTCAAACCTGTTTTTTTTTCTTTTCTAAAACACCACAATTGGGACCATATTTACACCTTACACACCATAATCAATGAAAATACTATGCTAAACATCAGAAATATTTACCTGCTTTCTGGATTTCAAAAGGTAATTTGGGAAAATTTGGCATGCGTGATTATTAACTTCTACAATGTTGTGTTCGGAGTGATGTATCTGACATCATAAGATCAATTTACAAATATGATGTATAAATAGGCAGGAAAAGAGCTGAATTCTTCATTTAGGGGTGAGATAGAGCTGTTTCTGTACCTAAATAGTGTTCAATATGTACTCTAATGAATCAACAACAATGTTAGAGTAGTCTATTGCCCCTGCCCTCACTTAACACAATACTGAAATTCAGTTCCTGCTCTATACAAATGACTTAGTCCTGCTGTTCGCCACAGAGCAAGGACTACAAGCAGAGCCTGGATCTGTTACAGCAGTCCTGACAATCGATCTATAAAAAAATCTAGAATTATGGTATTCCAGAAGAAATCTGTCTTAAACAAACAGGTACCATTTGACACTTGCCAACCATATTACCAGACCACTGCACACAATTACCTTAAGCAGCAAATTACAATATCAGGGAGCTTAAGCCTGCCTATAAATCCTCTAATAGAAAAAAGGCATGGAAGGCTATGCTATAAAAACACAATCTGGCAAAATTTAAACACTAACAAAATCTGTCTGAAAATGTTACATTCTATTTTAACTTCTGCTTTATGGAAGGGAAATATAGGATCCACTAACATATCCAGATCTCAGAAACTGGGAACAAAACCTGGTGAAAACAACTCATTTGGAAATTGAAACTGAAATTGAGTTAGAACAGTCTGTAAGCAGTTAGAAATGCACCCAGCTATGTCTGTCAGGATGAGCTGGCTACCTTCCCCCTTTGTATTAAAGTAACGGCCAAAAAGAGAGCAACCTGTTCTGGTGCCACCTACTCCAGACCAATGAAAACACCTACACAAATATTCTCTGTGCACCCACAAAAATACTCTCTGATCTGGGTCCTGTGGACCCTTTAGACAAAATCACATCGACACCATTGGACCTCAGATTCAAAGCAATAACAATGCAGTTGCTTTTAAAGAGAGATGAAATTTGGACAAATGAAATGAATTCACAAAACAAACCTGAATACTACTGGGTCATAAACAGAAACATTAAATTGACAGCATATCTAAAATATTAAAAAATCCCTAATGGTAGCCTGAGGACATGGAATGAATGAATGTAATGAGAGAGAGAGAGGGAGAGAGAGAGAGAGAGAGAGAACCAAAATAAAGCCAAAATATTCGCCTGCTTTCTAGATTTTCAAAAGGCCTTTGATTCAATTTGGCATGATGGATTATTCTTTAAACTTATTGAAACTGGTGTAGGGGGAAAAACATATAACATAATAAAATCAATGTACTCAAAAAACAAATGTGCAATTAAAATTGGAAACAAACAAACAGAATTCTTCACTCAAGAACGGGGTGTGAGACAGGGCTGCCCACTATCACCGACCCTCTTCAATATTTATATTAATGAGTTGGCAAAAAGACTCGAGCAGTCAGCAGTACCTGGTCTCTCATTAAATGACTCTGAAATTAAATTCCTTCTTTTTGCAGACGACTTGGTCCTGCTGTCTCCAACAGAAGAGGGTCTACAGCAGAACCTAAATCTCTTGCACAAATTCTGTCAGACCTGGGCCCTGACTATTAACCCCCAAAAAACAAAAATACTAACATTTCAGAAAAAATCCAGATGTCAGGGAAAAAAAAATCACCCTCGGTTCAAATACAATCGAACATGCAAAAAATTACACGTACCTTGGGCTGAAGATTACTACAACCGGTAACTTTAACCTGGCTGTGAATGACTTGAAAGAGAAAGCAAGAAGGGCTTTCTATGCCATTAAAAAATCTATCCAATTTGACATACCAATTAGAATCTGGCTCAAAATCAGTCATAGAACCAATTGCATTATACGGCAGTGAAGTGTGGGGTCCACTCATGTACAATGGGTTTGAAAAATGGGACAAACACCCAGCTGAAACCCTGCATGCAGAGTTCTGTAAGAGTATCCTCAAAGTACAGAGGAGCACACCTAACAATGCATGCAGGGCTGAATTAGGCCACTATCCCCTATCAATTAAAATTGAGAAACGAGCCATCAAATTCTGGAAACATCTCAAATCAAGTGACCCCAACGCTTATTGTTTTAAAGCCCTGAAAAGCCAAGAGATGAGCACAAAAATAAGTCCCCTCTGCCAGCTAGTCTTGAGGCTCACACAAACTGACACGACTAACAAGAATAACCAGACTAATACAACTAACAATCAGCCTCAGGACTATGCCACCCTTGCACAAACAATTCGGCCTAACCAAATTATAAAAACACAAAAAGAAAACTATCTGACATATTGGATTGAAACAACAAAAAGTCGAAGTAAACTTCAATGCTATTTGGCCCTAAACAGAGAATACACTGTAGCAGACTACCTGTCCACAGTGTCTAATACAAAACAAAGGAAAACCTTGACCAGGTACAGACTAAGCAACCATAACCTGGCTATTTAAAGAGGCAGACACAGGCAAACCTGGCTGCCCACAGAAGAGAGACTGTGTACCCATTGCAGCCAGGGCATGATAGAAACAGAGCTCCACTTCTTGAGTGAATGCTGCAAATTCAAAGATATCCGGAAGGAATTCTTTCCTGAATTCAAAACAATCTACCCAGACTTTGAGAAGCTTGAGGACAGTAAGGTTCTAAGAATATTACTAGGTGAGGAACAAGATAGTACCAGAGTCGCAGCTAGGTATGTGGATGCCTGCCACAGAGAAAGAGAGTCACTCCATCGGTAAAACACTTCACATACACACACACCACACACACACACACACACACACAAACACACGCATTCACACCACACACACACACACTCACACCACACACTCACACACACAAACACAAACACACGCATTCACACACCACACACACACACCACACACACACACACACACACACTTCTGTATTTGTTGTTTGTTTGTTTTAATGTATGTAGAAATGCTTTGGCAATACAAATGGAGTTTTTGTCATGCCAATAAAGCTCATTTGAATTTGAATTTGAATTTGAGAGAGAGAGAGAGAGAGAGAGATGTCACAGTTGAATTCTGGTATAAACACCTTATTGTCTGTAAAAAGATCTCTGAACAGTACTGAACTGAAGTGCAAATAACATATCCAAGAAACTAATAAAATAAAATAATAAAATATACAAATATTTAAATATATATTTATATACATATATTTTTATACAGTAGAGACAATGTAAAAACACCATTTTCTTTAAAAAATGAAATGTTCTCCACAAATGGTATTTCCTGTTAAATAATTATAATACAAAATAATCATAATAATAAATAGACTTTCACATACAAGTTGTACAGACAATAAATTATGATTTCAGTGCTGTGTTTCTGTTCCATTACAAGGAGCTTACCTCATGGTGAGATTGTTGATCAGCACTGGACATGTGGTAGGTATTGGTGAATATGTGTGCATGTGTGTGTATAGTGAATGTGTGAGAGTTCTTGTGTGTGAGTATGTATCTGCGTGTTTGTCTACTTGCGTACTCATCTACTAATCTACTTGTGTACACAGTGTATGCTGTGCTTTTGTACCATTGTCTGAGCAGGTGTCATAAGGATGAGATCATAAAAAAATCAAAGCCAGTGTGTTGGCGAATCAGTGAGCGAGAGTGGGGGAGTAAATCTTTGAGTGAGTGTGAGTTACTGACAGTGGGAGAATGAATCAGGTAGTGAGAGTATGAGTTAGTGAGAGTGGGTGAGTGAATCTTTGGGTAAGAATCTGAGTTATTGACAGTTAGGGATAGAATCTTCGAGTGAGAGTGTAAGCGTATGACAGTACAGGAATGGTTTTATGTTGACTTCCTCCTTTCCCACATTGCCATATTTGCGAGTATCCAGGGCACACATTGTCACACAAACAGACAAACATTCATATAGACAGACACGGATGTCCCTGTGGGCAAGGTGTCCATAGTGAAGCTCATGAAAGCACCTCCTCTAACTGAAGCCCTGTTTTTTTGAATGGTGAACGGCGGAGAGTGTATAACTAGAGCACTGATGCTGATGTGAAAAGCTCTAGCCTGGCTGGAATTGAGAACACTTCCCTTCTTCCACTTCTTCTGTCTGCAGCCCTCTCTCCTTCCACCCTTCTCTGTCTTCCTGACACTCTGTCTTTCCATTTTTCACAACAGTTGACAAAAGTCCATCATATCTTTTTTCTTCACCTTCACCCTGAGGCAAGGGAAATCTAACAATTGCTGACAGCTCCATCCCCAGCATGCTCACACAGCTCCTGGATTTTACCTTCTGCTGGACCAAGCCATTATTGCCAGAGGCCAGGGGGATAGCTAGCTGGGCCATAGTGGCAGCTCGCCAGTGCTTTTGTGAGGCCTTGGGGATCCCATTTTCAAAACCTTTTCTCAGGAGTTCAGACATGCAGGATGTAAATGGTGAAACAAATTTAAAATAACAACAAAGAGGACCATAATATAAATGGTAATCATGTTTAAACGAACAATAATCACACCCAAAATGGCAGGAAGGCAGAAAACTAAAAGGAACAATGGACAAGCACTCCAAGGCTGCTTGCGTCCGAGCCCAGGGGCGGGGGGTGGGGGGTGCCTTTGGGCTTGTCAGCGGGCCTGTGGCCGGTCATCAGCACTTCTTGACCAGGCAATGTTTGAAGGCGGAGGGTCGGCTCCCCAGCAGGCAGCCCTTGGCCAGCCTGCCCTGCAAATCCTTACACTGCACGGTGCGAGTCTGCCAGCCTGCATCACATGTTCGGGAACAGCTCAGCCAGGGGCCCGTGGCCCACTGTGGGGCCACATCTGGAGGTGGCGTTGGGGAAGGCACCAGGGTCAACTGACGTGGCACGAAGAAGCTGTAACGCACATCGAGTGGGCGCTTGGCATCAGTGGCCAGAATCTGCACGGTCAGGCTTTCTCGCAGTGCTCCGGGGCCCATGCTGTGCAGGTAGTCATCCCGCTGGCTCCAGCCACTGTAGTTCAGCACCGTGCCGTTCACGGGGATGATGGTCTCTGATGTGGAGATCATGAACTTTCCATTCAGCAGGTATTCCCCGCTGGGACGACGCAATGCCAGGTAGGCTGTGAAGCGCAGCTGGTCCTTGGGCTTGTGCTGGCGGATCTTAATGTGGGTAGAGCCTACCGGAATCTTCACCACGTCTGTGTAACCCTTACTGCGGGGATAGATTGAGGAAAAAGGATACACATACATATTTTAAGGGCCCAGTGGTAGGGATGGTAATATATACAAATTATAATACATCTATATGTACAGTACATACATACAATAAATAGATATACAACATAAAATATTAAAATATCTCTTAAAATATTTGTGAGTCTCTATTCTCCAGGTGATGCTGCATTTGTGATCACTTAAAGAACAATCTGAACATCATACCTGGGGACAATTCCATTTCAATTCAGTCAATTCATGGATCAACGTGGAATTCAATTTATTTAAAATGGGCCATCGTTTTCAAGATTTTCAATTAATGAATTGAATTTCAATTAATTTCTTGAATTGACTGAATTGAAGCTTTGAAGCTTGACAGCTTTGTAAGTTGTTCTGTGTCTGTGGAATAAATAAGTAATATATCATAGGCCCCCTTGTGTGTGTGTCTGTACCTCTTCTTGGTAAAGTTGCCCACAACCTTTATGCAGGTTGTGCTGTCCCCTCCACAGATGCCACACTTATCAAACTGCAGCTTGGAGCCGATGATCCCATCACAGCCAGTGCGCACACACTTCCCCTTCACACACACTGAGCTGCTGAAGGGCCTGCACTCAGTCCCATCTGTCACCTGGAGAGAGACAGGAGGCTATTATCTTCAACATCATCATCATCATCATCTTCTTCATCATTATTGTCATCAACACCACCATCATTACCATTCTCATTTGCTCAGCTACATACAGGATACAGTAGTGACTGTTCTGTATATTTATGAACAATAATGAGCAACTCAAGTTAAGTACTTTGCTCAAGGGTACAATAGCAAGTTCCCATTCTCAGGCTTGAAGACCTAGTCTCACTTAAGGCTTTGCATGCTGACTGTTTCCATGATATACTCTAAATGTTTATGGATTGTCTGTGACTCTTTGCATTATTTTTGTAATTGTCATCAAAAACTGGATACAATAAAACCTTGATTGTGAAGAGCTGAACAATAAAGTATTACCAGTAGGCCTACTTAATTATCTTTACTGCACATGTGCAGTGAGCCTCAAAGAGCTCACCAACTATATAATTTAATACTGTAGATCAGGCACCACCTCTCTGCACACAGCACTGCCCATCTTTCTGCTATACATGGCTTTGCTCCTCCCTGTGCTGTACATAGCTCCACCCCTCACTCACCCTTTGGGAGAACACTACGTAGTATCCTGTGCCCTTGGCCCGGCAGGTCAGTTTACAAACATCCCCTGGCAGCACCCCAGCAAACTTTGGCACCCATTCCACGAAGGTTTTCACACCCTTGGGGTCAGTTTGGTGCCCATTACGTGCCTGACACTGCTCCAGACGGAAACTCTTACCTTGGACAGAGTAGGACAAGTGAATGAAGTACATGGTGTGTGTGCATGTCATGTGTCGCTGTACGTGTGTTGTTATGACCTACCTGTGCCACAGTCCTACTTAAATCAACGTGAGCCTGTGTAGGGAGGTGAAATGTAACTAAGGATATAGACTAGAGTGCTGTGAGAAACAAAATCAAAAGAAAATTGGTACTTTTACATGGGCACAGCCACCTCAGGCCATACAACCACTTTAGGTAACCCACCAACTGCTTCCGCAACAGCGTGTATGTGAGAGTGAGTGGAGAGTGGATAGCACTTCTACACAGTACCAACACTTCTATGCAGACACCCTGTTATCTCTCTCCTTCCTGTTATTTCTCTCCTTCCTTGGTTTACTCTTCAGTTACTCTTAGTTGACAAGAAGGCAAAAATGTCGGTTGGTGTCCTGGTTCAGCAGTTTTTTCAGAGAACGTGAAGTTTTGTTGCACCAAAATCACAACATCAATATGTTCTGCTTTGATCTTTGTCATTTGAATCCACGCACAATTACCCTTTAATTATCATTGTGGTTTATCACATACCTCTAAACAAGGCTATCTGGACTGCAATTCTGTTTGACTTAAACAGTCAACACTCACTTGGTTGGGGGCAGGGGGTGATGTTACAGGATCTGTAGATAGCCCTCTTTCCTGTGCAGTAACGCCCGTTATTGCGGGGAGGAGGGTTGTTGCATAGACGGTGAGCGAACTGCACCCCACCACCGCAGGTACGAGAGCACATTCCCCAGGACCCCCAGGAGCTCCAACTGCCATGATTTGAGGTCTGAGATGGAACAGAGAGAACGGAGCATGGTGTAAAAATATTTCAGTCAGAGCACTGAACACAGCCTTAAAAATAAACCCACAATAATACAACAGTTAGTAGCCATTTATATTGAAAGCACCAGCATGGAACAAAAAACAATGTTTCATTAGAAGCATATTTCAGATCCACACATGCACTCAGATTGTTTTTTTTTATCTTCGCCTAAGCAGCTAGGGCAGCGTCAGACTGTGTGTGACAGCCTGGCCTCTCTTTCTGTGCCTCTCTGTGGATCAGTCTCTATTGTGTCACAGGTCACCAGCCAGACAGAAAGGAAAAACTAGGGACAGTCTGTCAATATCATTCACCCAGGGCTACTGTTTCACCTTGTACTGCCTTTCAATACTGACTGGATCAGTCAAAGTTTCTGTCTATCTCTCTCATTCAGTCACACACACATACACAATCACAAACACCCACACACATACACACACACGGACACATTCACACACATGTATACACACAGCACACACGCACACACACAGATCAATGTCTGCCTCAGGGATGCCAAATCACTTTCAGCTCACTGCTCAGCACTCAGCATTCAAACTGCTCCCTCAGTCTCCTTCCTCGCTCAAATGGCCAAACTGCAGGACTCTGACTGTCCATCCCATCCACATTCACACAGCCACCAGCACTGGTCCTGTGTCTCCCTGCTCACCGAGTACTGCTTCTTGCGCATCTTGTCCACGCACTTGCCGTGCAGGCAGATGCGGCCCTTGCCGCAGGGTGTGCCCTCAACGGCAGGCAACTTCTTGGTGAGGCAGACCATCTGGCCCTGCCGGATCACAGCGCACCATAGACGGGCGCACACATCCATACCCGGGCACACTGTGTACTCCGGCCCGAATGCCAACCGGCACTGGCGGATGGCATCGTAGCTCTGCCCTGGCAGCTCCTCGGGGCCAAGGATAGGCTGGTGAGGGGGATCCAGCAGGCACTCCGCTGTGGGGCGCCAAAGACAGAATTGGGGTGAGGTGCAGAATGGGTGACAAGGAAGAATCAAAAGGGTATACATGGAATAAAGCAAATGAAAGACAAAGTCACTACAATGGACTTCAGCGGCAGGACTAATATTAGCTCATCCATGCTGTCATCAGCTTGATCAGGCTGATGACATCATTGACGTTGTGCCCTGTGCCCTGTTACACAAGATGCTATTTGATTAGTGTGTTTCAAAATCAGCGGTGGCTAGAGACACATGGGATGTAAATGCGGACAGTCTCCAGGTCCTATATGTACAAACAGCAGGGTATACTCACTATAGGGATGAATTACAGGCAGTTCATGCATTTGAGTGTATTCAACAATGTTTAATCTGTTTAAGTGTGCTTAATCGTGATTAATATGTTTAAATGTGAATGTGTGTGTGAATGTGTGAATGTGTATATCATGTTTAAAGACATATATTCTGCACAGGGATACAGTATGTCAACTTCATGTGTCATTCCAACTTTACAATCCTGGCAACCTGAGATATTCAATTAAAGGCTGGGTCAGAAACAGAGATGTTACATTTAAGTGCAAAGGTTATGTTACAATACCATTAAGAATGTCAGTTAACAATATACATAGGTTTAAAGTTCCATTCAATCTTATGGGTTTGTGGGTGTGGATGTTTTTACAAAGCAAAACTCTAGGCTTTTTAAAAAATCATTTCCAGTTTTCATGAAGAGTTTGCTCCATCTTTTTAAATACAGCCATCTTACAAAGTCCTTTCTGTATTTTATTTTCAGAAACAGTCAAAGAGTCCTATTCTGTGCCTCCACAATGAAGTCAATGATGTTCATAGTAGCTGTTTTGTCAATCCACACATACTGTAGCATCAATACAGGAGACAAAGGGAGAGTGAAATATGACCAATAACGTTAAAGCTTGGGGGCGGAGGTTGGTAAACCAAGGTAAATTCATGCTTCTTGTCCATCAAAAGTAGAATGTATTGCAGCACTAATAACAGAAGACTGGTATACTAGGAAAGATATTATAATTGGCATTTTCATATGTAATTGATACATAATTTGCATAGTATTGTAATGAAGTGTACTATCAGATATCTCAGTTATAATTGTCAATTGCAATTCAGTAGGTATGAATTTTAATGCAATAGGAAATGTAAGCATTGCTGTAAATGAGGTTATTGGGATAGTGATCTTTGGTTTGGAATCTGAGGGATTGCGCCTGGCCACAGGCCAAAGAAAGAGGGATATCATCCACAGCTGACACTGGATGGGACCAGTTTGTTAATTGTGTAGAGATTATCTGAAAATTATATTCTCGAATCTTCATTTGGAACTTGAAATTGTGACATCTGTGGTTCAGATTAACATAATTTCATAATACATGCAGTGTTTTGATTATATTCAAAGTACATTTACATTAAAACATGTTTTTGTTGTGAATTTGTTGGGGGCGACAATGGCTCAGGAGGTAGAGCAGGCAACTGGGAATTGGAAGGTCCCTGATTTGAATCTGGCTCCTCCTGGCAGAATGTTGAAGTGTCCTTGAGCAAGACACTGAACCCCAAACTGCTCCCAGTTGCTAGTTGGTACCTTGCATGGCAGCCTCTGCCACTGGTAGGTGGATGTGAGGCATATGACTGCAAAGAGCTTTGAGAACTCAAATGAGTAGAAAAGTGCTATATAAATGCAGTCCATTTACCATTTATGTTTCACCACATGTAAACATAGACATATAAGGTACATACATTTTGTTCCTTTTTATTTAGTAGCCTAAATAAAAAGCAACCCACTCTCCTCCATCTGTGCTAAACTCCCCCAGCCCAAAGCTCACCGTTTCCATCGTCAAAGAAGTCAGTGATGGTGGCGGAGGTGCACCGGCTCCAAGGTTTGGAGGCGTCGATGGAGGTCAGAATGGAGGACATGAGGCGCTTGTCCTCACTAGAGCCGAAGTGCTCCTCACAGAACTTAGAGTCATCATGGGACAGGCCCAGGAGATGCCCTGTGCCAATACACACACACACACACACACACACACACACACACACACACACACACACACACAAATACACATCAATACTCATGTATGGAATGCTTACACATACACATGCCTGTAATCAAGTTAATATATAAGTGCTACATCAAACACACAAAATGTAGACACATGTACATGTCCACAATCAATTCCATATACTGGTGATGACCCAAAATGGATGTCATGCTCAAATTGCAGGTAGAAGCACACAGCATTGGAATGCCCCTATTTCTTTATTAACATGAGAAATAGAAATATATATGTTTGTGTTTGTGTGTATGTGTTTGTGTATGTGTGTGTTTATCTGAGTGAGTGGAACAGAGAGACAAGAGAGAAGGTCTGAAAAGAGACAGGACAAAAGAGAGAAATAAAAAGATGCATACATGCACACAGGCACGCACGCACACACACACACACACACACACACACACACACACACACACACACACACACAAACACAAACACAAACACACACAGAAAGGAAAAGAGAGATCCTGATTATGGTGACAGGTGCTCCCCTCCCAGCAGGCAGAGTGAACTCTCTGGAGTCCCTCCTGTTGGAACATTTTCCTCCCCTCTCAGCTAAAGTAAGCACCCACACTATGGCCTACTGCTGGTTAGGCTCCAAATAAACTGCAATTAAATATCTTGGTGGCAAGCTGTGTCATTCTGGTGCAACAACAAGTTTCCAAGAATGAGACAGAGGGATCGCTGCTTGCACAATGTATGAGTGAGAGAGTGCATGTGGATATTTGAGTATTTATGTGGTTGGGAAAGTCAACATTACTTCCACAATACCTAAAACTTATGCCAAACTGAGGAAGACAGTAAGGCCTTGGAAGGCTCCACCTAATAGACCCACACACACACACACAGAGTCCTTCTCAACACTTGCGTACTCATGCAGAAACACACAAGCATTCTCAAAGACATGCAAACATTCAAAGAAACACACACATGCCCATAGACCACACCAAAATCTCTTTGTATATGTGTTCCATATGCTATAGTGACAGGGAAATGCTGTCCCTCCAAAGCACTTCCAGATCCAGCACTAAGAACTAAGATTAGTATTCGTGATGAATAGGCTATAGGCTACTTCATACACATGAATTAATTTTTATTTAACAAGTTTGAGTGAAAGCTTTTTTGGTGAAAATTCCATAACGTCACATTCTAATATAACATACACTACTATAATATGAGTCAAACGTATGCCAGGCTTGCAACTACCAGACCCGTTGCACACAGCAGACAAGAACATACAAATAGCCAAGACATAGTTAAACAGGTCCAATCCAAGTAGCAAAAAATACGCGGGCTGAATGTGGCTGGATTACAGCCAACCAACTCGGCCGAACTCTGGCTTTGAATCTAGGTCCAGTTCGGGACCAATCACTCGGCTTGAATGCGGCCCGAGCACGCTTATGAATTGGGCCGCTTCTGGCACAGACAATAAAATACCCTTTGCCACACACTCGGCCCAATACCAGAACCCTTCGGTTTGGTCCAAAAACTTGCCACTGCGTACAACTTAGCTATATAGGTTAATAGCTTAGCTTTTTAAGTTATTTCACTTCTGACATAAAATAAACACCTTAATGCTTGAATTGTTACTACAGGCAGTACTGTACTAATTGGTAATGCCTACAAATGATTAGACTATAATCATAACAGTAAGGGGACAAGCTGGGTTTTCTCTGGAGTGTTGACACTGCCATTGTTCTTTCAGCAACGAGCCTTCTATCTCACAACAGCACAAACCAGAAAGTAATATACTTAACAGTGACTAGTGATGTGCAGTTCATGAACGAATTAATCCTTTTGAAGGAATCTTTGAGGTGAACTGAGTGTACTGAATCCCTAGTCTAAAAGATTCGTTCCTTCCTCTTTGCAAACATGTGCGCTGATTAGCTGGCATAGCAGCTTTAACTCTCCCTTCAGTGGATATTAGATATGCGGTCTGTCCATGAACCAGCCTATCACAAAACTGTATCAGCAGTACATTCATGACAACAACTAGCCAATGGCTGAAATGCTAAAACTCTCAAAGCACCTCCCACTGGCCATCTCGGCACAGCTGACGATGTGGGACAATGCAAAAGATCCGGTGACTACGAAGACTCTAAACTCCACCTACTGACCTGATGAACTGTTGACAAGTTCCTCAGTTCACCAGTTTGTTCGGACTCAAAGGAACTGTGAGTCCTCAGTTCACCAGTTCGTTCGGACTCAAAGGAACTGGTGACTATGCTGACAAGTTCCTCTTTTCACTAGTTCGTTCGGACTCCAAAGATTCACTGACTATGAAGACCTGGTGACTACGTGTTGCCAGAATCGCTAGTTCTAGGAATCAGAGCGCTTCCGTGACATTATTATAGGAATTAAAAACAATATTAAATATTATTTTGCTCATCTACCTGCAATTTTACATAGGCTATGATGTATTTAATGTTGACATCACATTTTCTTTTAACGTGAATAAAGTCCTTATTAATAAATACTGACAAATCAACATAGTAGGCTACAAAGCAAAACAGAAATGTGATGCATAAGCCTATGCATCACATTTGTAGCATACTATGTCTACATTAACAACAAATAAAAATACGACATCACTGACTAGGCCTACAAGTATATTAAAATGTTTGGGCTGGGTTAGTTCAAAACTTGTAAAACAAAGTTACTTGCTTCGGATATAAGCATGGCTCTTATCAACCCCTCAGTGCTTTTTTTTAGTTTTAGCAAATGACATGTACCTAGGCTATTATGCGTTATGCATTAAAATGTGGGGTTCTATTACCTTCCTAAAGACTAAGTATACTTTGCGGCCGCATTATTGTTTGAATAGCATGGTGCAGTTTCACGTGATGAATATTACGATTTAATTATTATTAATTTCATTGACATTTGGTTTCACACGTGCTGTTTTGCTGCAAAGCAGGCTAATAATGGACATGATGTTTAGAGTAACTTTTAAAATGCAATAAAACTATTTATAGATTCATGTATGCTGCCCGACCGGATATGGAAATGAACGAATCAGTGAGTCAAAAATTCAAATCATTTTATTGAACTGAACGAAAGGAACTGAATCACTAAAAATAATCATTTTGAACACCACTAACAGTGACACGGTAGAAGGCAAGTACATCATTGACGAAGACAGTTACATTCAAGGTGGGCTAAGCAACAGTCCATCGGCCCAAGGCATGCTGGGAAGCTCCGCCCACTTACCCCCAACACAACACAATAATAATTAGATAATGCTACCAAATAATTCTAAATGTAAATTCCAACCCATTGAAACAAATGCGATAGGTCTAACATTGGGCTACATACCTAGCAAGTATTCATTATTCTTTCAACATAAATGTAAGTTTGCTAGCCAGTTAACCCAAAAGCCCGCCAAATGGTTAGCAGGTTAGCTAGCCAACGTTCGAACCTATCTGGTCAAATGGTTGCTAATGTTAGTTAGCTGAGTGCAAGCCTATGCCAGAGGAGTTTCATAAATTTGTTCAATTAGATAATCTTATCTTTATCGTGTGACAAAGAATTTTCTACATCAATAACTTGACCGTACTGGTAACTGCCTGGTCAGCTCGAAGCTCTTGGCGCTTCATGTTAGCTAGTTAGCAGAAAAGGTAGCTAGCTATGGTTTGCCATGTGGAAATAACATTAACAACCCTGACTTCATTTTTAACTGTTCGCTGCTGCACAACACATAATTTTAGCCATCAACATAGTTTGGAGTATGTAAGAGGTAATATTTAAAATTTACATATTTATATGCTAAAATATTTTCCAAAATGTTGATTTTACGCAGCTAATTAAGAGCTAATATTCTTTATTCCAATGTCACAGTGAAATACAAACAAAAGAAATCACAAGTAGCCTAGTAATGGGGCAGTTTAGCATAACAATTGTGCATTTTATGATAAAAGCATCAAATTTGGTAGAAAAACTCATAAAGGTGGTCTGATCAGATTTAGAAATGGAAGCCCTTCAAATTTGGCCCCTGGCGGCCATGGCAGCCATTTTTCAAAATGGCCACCAAATATGGCTTTTGTTAGGTGAAAAAGGATTGAAAGCAGAAACTAGCAACTAATACAATTATATATTTTACCATACATCAATCTAATTCTGGGGACATACCTTTTCAGTGTCTCCACATTCACTCCCATAAATTTCTTTAAAAGACCGCACAAACAAAATGTCATATAACCAAGAGTTATATGAATATATGTAACAATTGAGTGAATATACAATTTAACATCAATGTAAGCCAAGATAACTTGTTTCTTTTGACTTAATTTTTTTTGTATATTTATGTTATTATGTATACTTCTGTAATCCTTTTATATGAAATAAAATGATCATTTGGCAGCCATTTTGAAAAATGGCCACCATGGCCCCCAGGGGCCATATTTGAAGCACCTCCATTTCTAAATCTGATCAGGCCCCCTTTGTGAGTTTTTGCACTGAATTTGATGCTTTTATCATAAAATGCACAATTGTTATGAAAATTTGAGTTTAACTGCCCTATAGGAATTTGTTTTACTGAAGGTAATTTATTCAGGTTATGGTGTGGTGATCGGTTTCATGCAGCACATGTATGGTAATGTGCATCTGGGCCGAGTAACATGCATGGCATCGGCGCTACTGCATTTTGCCGACGCCCTGGCTGTCAGGTGGCAAGCCACACTCAGCCAGATGACGGTTGACCGATGCCGAGTCTTAACCAAAGGCGCCGAACAATTCCCAGACTCGGCCCTAGTCTTCTTGCTAGCTGGGAAAACACTGTCGTGCACAGCGGACAAGAGCATATCCACAAACGCACAATATTTTAACAGCACAAATACATTACATTAGAGATTGTTTAATTAATAAGGATGGCAATTTGAATAATTAAGTAGCAAGTAATCCCAAAGCTTTCTCTTAAATGTTTAACATTATAGCTTTCTTGTGTTACAAAATTCAAATCACAGAACAGAGCTAAATTTAGTTAAATCGATTTAAATTACTGAGAATAAACTTTTATGTTAGGTTGAGTGCAATTAACAATAACGTTTAGAACACAGACCTCACAAAAGCTGTGATGTGTCATGAGCATTTAACGTAATTTAAATTGATAAATGCCATCCTTGTTAATTAAACACGTTGTGGCTCACGTTGTAGCTTTCACAAGCACACTAACTACAGACAATCTGTGGTGTTTCGTGAGCATAATCATTTATTCTAATTATGCAACTGGTGTCAATTATTCTGTGAATTATTTGTTTTATTGTTAATCAAGGAGGATAAAGGGGAACAGGTTGAAAGTAATGATAGATTTAAAGGTAATGTTTCAGGCTTCCCCTGTTTCCAGCTCACCCACCACCACTGACTGTGATAGCTAGCTACCTTGAATGATGCAACATTACTA